>NW_020867083.1:0-300000 GCF_003369695.1 Bos indicus x Bos taurus
AGGGGAGTTTTGTGGTTTAGCTCCCTTTAAATGACGTTTAAATGACAGCAGCCTCCAAAGCAAAGCAGAAGAAGCTGAGATCATGAGCCCGGGCCCCACACAGACATTGTTTGAAATTGATGGCATATGTGTTGCTGCCACTTGGGAGCTAGAGCTAAGAGGGATCTAGAGAGTATCTGTGTGGCTCCGCACCTCCACTTTCTTATCTGTAAAGTGGGATGGTGGGAGTACCTTTAAGAAGCCAGGGAAGTGAGGCAATGTGCTCAGAATGTGCATGGTGTCTAGAAGCACGCAGGCTGTGACCCTGGGTTTCCTCTTCCGGTTCTAAGAATTCCAACCGGTGTTTTCCCAACTACAGCTTGTGTTCTAGTGTGGTCTGGCTAAACCCCACTAATGGTTTCACTTTGTTCCTAGGCAGGAAAAGAAAAGGGCCACTTGAGTGCAGCAATCTGTGTGCTCACTTGGACCAAGATTCCTGCTCTGCATGCTCACTTCCCAATGCATCTTCTACTTCCCAATGCAATATGTTGTTCAGTCACTAAGTCGTGTCCAACTCTTTGTGACCCCATGGGCATTGGCATGCCAGGCTCCCCTGTCCTCTACTATTTCCCAGAGTTTGCTCAAATCCATGTCCTTCGAGTTGGTGATGCCATCCTGTCCACAGGGTTCTCCAGGCAAGACCACTGGAATGGGTTGCCATGCCCTCCCCTAGTAGACCGTGTTTCGTCAGAACTCTTCACTATGATCCGTCCATTTTAGATGACCCTACACGGCATGGCTCACCACTTCACTGGATTACACAAGGCCTTTCGCCACGATGAGGCTGTGATCCATGAAGGGGACATTTGCTACTCCTACCCACCAAATAGCCCCCCTCCTGTTCTCACCTCCTTGCCTGCTAATTCCATTTTTCTCTGTTTTGCCTTCTCTGATGCTTCAAAGTACCATGAACCAGGCCACACAGATATAAGCAGCACTCCACAGAACAAGGGCCTCTCCAGCCCCTGACAAAGGTGATGTGTGATTCCCAGCAGTGGGGCAGCCGCTCTGAGACACACCATCACTGGTTGGCCCATGTGAGCCATGGGCACAGTGATGGGGCTGTGAGTGAGAGGCGCTGGGCCCACGGCCTGGAGCTGAGGCCTCAGGAAGCCTCTCCTGCTGTTCAGCTGGCCACTGGGCTGGCCTGTCAGGGGTGGCATCTGCTCTGTCAGAGGTCAGGTTAAAGCACAGGGAAAGGGCTCTGTTTCAAAGGAAGGAATCAGGAGCACTCTGCATGCATCCAGGGACCCTGGAGGAGCAAGGCTGGGATAACCCAGGAAGCCGGCATGCAGGAGAGGCAGGACAGCAGGGCCAAAGGTGTGGAGGCGGACCTGTGAGATGCTGGGGAGGGGAGATGGAGGGAAAAGGACATCCTTGTGTACCCAGGGGCCAGGCATGGATTCAGCGTTTTTGTTGAGATTTCATAATAGTTCTGGGAGCAGGTATTTTTTCCTAGCCTAATTGAGGTGTGATTGGCAAATAAAGATTGTTTATATTTAAGGTATGCAACATGAAGTTGTGATATACATTGTGAAATGATCACTGCAATCAAGCTAATTAACATATCCATCACCTCACATAGTTACCATTTCGTGTGTGTGTGGTCAGGACACCTATCTCAGCAGATTTCCAGTAAGCAATACATCATCATTAACTGTCACAGTTTGCACGTGAGGACCTATGCAGAGAGGAGCTCAGAGAGGCAAACCTGCCAAGGGCGCCCCACGAGTGTCTGATTCCAAAGACCCCTCCCCTCACTCACCCGCAGCATTGGCCAGGATGCTGCCATCCTCATCCCTTCTTGGAGGAAAGGCCCTTTTGCTCCGGTTTACATACAGCCAGTTGGATTTTCCCTCAAAGTCATCCCAGACCCGGGAGAGCCTGTAGCCTGCAAGCTCATCTTCAGTTATACCAACGTGTTTCTTTCGCACTCTCATAAATTGCCCTCAGTAGAACAGGGCCTTTCTTTCTGATCTAAACCCTGCTGCTCTATTGATTACTATAATTCAGCCCTAATTGGACTTCTGCAAAGCCACAAGCTCAGACAGCGGGCTTCTTGGCGGCACAGCATCCATTATTAATGTGCTGGTGCTGGCCTTTCCCCCACTCCCTGCTTTCACCTCAGGAGCTCTGGAAAACAGCCCGCTAAGTAATGTGGCTTCCCTGTGAATTTACCTCTTCAGGATATTTGTTTCCTCTTGAAGGAGAAGAGGGATGCAAACCACACAACTAGCAAACAGCTCTTTAATTGCCTCTCTGCTGGCCCAAAGAATGGTCTGGGTTGGGGAGGATGCTCAAACCCTCTCGAATCTAAGATATTGGGCTCTGTAAGTGGCAGAGTTGCAAGGGAGCCTTGGACTGGCCCATGAGTCAGCCAGGTTCAAGGAGCCAGTAGGACAGACACAGAATCTGTACCTGGTCCCTGTTGGGTTGGCCAAAGGAGAAAGTTCACAATGGGCCAAACATATAACACAACCAAACTGAGGCAGAGAGGACCACATTCTGTGGGCAGAAACAGAACAGACTCATTATCAGAACAGATCTGGGAAGCTCACTTCCCAATGAGATCTTGGAGACAAGTGAAGTGTTTCATGGCCCCTCAGGAGAGCAAATGCCAGGATGTATGTCTGACAGACCCTGCTTAGTAGCTCACCCAGGTACTGGTTCTGGTTAGACAGCCCTGGGCTGAGCCTCTCCACGTGGAGGCAGGCGTCGGTGCAATGTGAGAGTCGGGTTACTGCTGTTCAGCTGCTTCAGGGATTCAAAAAGGGCCACACTTCTTGTGCCTCCAAAGTCTGGGGCTCCTTCCCTGCCCACCAGAAGTGAATTAAGCCAGGGGGCCACTGTGGATCTGGTCAGGTAGGGGCTTCAGGGCAGCTGCATGAGTTGCTCGGATACTGAGAGGAACAAGGACAGGCTAGGAGTAGAATGAGCCCAACTCATACTCTGGGGGTTGTTTGTTCTACAGACTATCTACCCACTCTTCCTTAATACTGGCAGTCAGAAGACAGTCCCCAGGTTCACAGAACGACCACTTTTCATTCTGCATCACTCAGTCATTTGACAAACCTTGATTTCTGACATGGGCTTCCCAGGCGGCACAGTGGTAAAGAATCCACTGGCCAGTGCAGAAGACACAAGAGACGCGAGTTCGATTCCTGGGTCAGGAAGATCCCCTTAAGTATGAAATGGCAACCCACTTCCATATTTTTGATTGGGAAATTCTGTGGATAGAGGAGCCTGGTGGGTTCAATGTATGGGGTCCCAAAGAGTTGGATACCATTGAGCAACTGAGCACACACACATGCAATTTCTGGCATACTCTGGCAGATTCTGGGGAAATAACAACAGGTAACATTGACAACATTCACCCTCTTGTAGTTTGCACGAGAGTGGGAAAGACAGAAGCTGAACAAGGCAGCAAACACAAGGACAAGGGCTTCTATAGTGCGAGGGCTGGAAGACGACTAAAAGGATTGTGCCAAGGGCCTAGAAGGCAGGTCTCCCCTAAACTCGTCTCGCATCTTCAGGCACCTTGAGCAGGGACAGTCTCAGGCTTCTGCCCTCTTTGAGGGCTTGTTGCAGAGTCTGGGTCTGGCCCTAGCTGAAATTCCTGCAGTTTGCTCTCCATAGGGAGGATGGAGCAAGGGATCAGACAGGCCCTGTGGAGGTCCCTTTCCTTCACTAACCTGGCGTAGGACTCTCTCATTCCCTCTCACGGTGCGTGCCCTGGGCTTGTTCTGCAGTGCACACAGGGCTCCTTGGGAATGCAGTCTGTGCAGGCGGCCTCTGCCTTTCTTCAGTGACTTAGTAAGTGAAGACGCGATGAGAGAGGAGGGGACACTGGTGCAAAGAGAGGCTGGGGGCTGAAACCCTGTCTCTGCAAAATGCTGCCTGCCAAGATGAATAGGTATCTTTGCCCCTTCATAGGGGCTGTGAACCGGTGCGTGACCCCTGCTGCAGGCAGCCTCAGACCCTCTCGTCTGCTGGCGTGCCTCTGCTAGGAGCCAGGACAGCTGTCTGCACTCTCTTCTCAAGCTCCCCAGCTGGGGCCCTGGCCGCTCTGGCAGGGCCTGTTGGCAGCTGAGTTCTTTGCACCTTTCTCTTCTTCTGCCTCCCTGTTCCTTCTCCTGGAGTGAGTGTCTGCCTGGGTCAAAATGTGGATCTCAATCTCAGGGCCACAGGTGTGGGGCAGGGGTCTTCTGTTGGTTTCTGGAGAGTGAGGGGTGACGTGCCCTTCCTGCCTCTTGCATGTGCCCGCATTTTGCTCTCAATCAGCTTTCGTGTTTGTCTTTGCAGAGTAGTCCTGATTGTCATGTCAGTTCAAAATCTCCAATTCTCTGTTAGAAAAATGAGCTTCACCTCCCTTCTAGTTTTGTTTCTCTTGGGGAGGGGCATACGGCAGAACTGGGAAGAAGTGAGCCCTCTCTCCCACTCTCCCCACCCCTGGGGCCCCCCACCTCCCCTGCCTTCCTGCTGACCAGTTGCCTCCCCAGCCTTCCCTGCCGCCTCCACCCTCCGTGCTGGATGTCTCCACCCTCTGCGCTCCTCGCTCACATTGGAACTGGTCTCCAGACCTGTCTGTCCTGCCTCTCACCATCTTGCTCTCAGTGGGGCCGAGGCCGTTGGCTGCTAGCATAGGCCATGGGACCTGGTCCCTGGTACTGCACCCCAGCCAGGGAGCTGCCAGCTGTGTGCTTAGGCAGTTCTGTTAGCCTCCCTGTGCCCCTGTTTACCCATCTGGAAAGCAGGGTAATTCAAGAGGTGGTGAGGCTGATGAGGTGAGGCAGAGCCTGGCGAGTGCGGGTGCTGCATGGGTCACTGGCCCGTCCTGTGCCCTCTGTCTCTGTCTCCACTGCCTTGCCCTCTCTCAGGCTCCTCTCCTTTGCCTGGACCATCTCTGAGCCTCCCAACAGATCACCTCCCACGTCACATCCATCCCCTTCACCTGGACATTTTCCTTGCCACTTCCAGAGAGCCTGTCTTCCTACCATTTGAGACCTGCTGCTGGCTCCCACTGCCTGCAGGACAAAACCTCAATCCTGCCTCCAGGCACCCGCACCTCTCCCCAGCTCCCCCTGTGTGCAGACCCCGGAGAGCCTCCCAGGATGCTGGGCTCCAGGGCCACGGGTGACTCTAGCTTGCCTCGGCATCATCCGTGGGGAAGCCAGTGTCTGGCTCTTGACTTCTCTAGGTAAATGCTGTGTGATGAGTAAAACGCACTTTCCTTTAGGTGTCACTGAGTGAACAAACTAAATGAAATTTATGTACTTTGGAAGCCAAAAAACCCCAAAACTGCAACATTTTTGATGCCAGATTTTTCTACCTGAGCAGTTTGGAAATCTCACGGGGCTGCCTGCTCACTCTCCTCCACAGGACTTGCCCTTCTGTGATCTGCCTCTCTCATGCTGTTCTCATTCTCAGAACGCTCTTCCTTCTTCTGCAGATGAACGTCTAGGCCCCTCTGAGGCCATCACCTCCTCTCTGAAGGCTGTTCTCTTTCCACAGGCCTCCACACAAACCTGTGCATGACTCCACATTTGAGGAACAGGGCTTTGCAATGACTAAACACCATCTGAAACTGGTTTGTCTCCATTTAAAACTAGGCTCCACTACCTACCAGCTCTGTGAGTTTCTTAACCTCTGTCTGTCTGTCCTCCCTATTAGTAATGGAGGCCTTACACCACAGGTGCTCTCAGAGGACTAAATCTGTTCATACATTTAATATGCTTGTATCTGTTCCTGGCGTATTAGTACTACTTAAGCTTTTGCCGTATTATTTAAATAAGGTGTTTTTTTGTGTGCTAGTGCTCTTTCCAGAAGGTTGAGAGACCTTGAGTGGCCAGGTCTCTTTGGATGCTGGCTCTCTGCCTCTCTGGCTCCTAGGATGGAGCTGTGTACAGTAAGTGTTGGGAGAGTGTTGGCTGGAGATGCAGAGAAGTGTCCAGGCTCGGGTACCACCAGTACTGGGGAGAGCTGGGCCCAGGCTTTGCTTCTGGGACCTGGTCTTGATCTCAGGTTTGGTGTGTGATCACATGAGGCCCCAGGAGAAGCTGCCCAGGATCTGGGCTTCTTGCCAGTGTGGACACTGAAAGCTGCTTCAAGTCTGATCAATAAATCTTGCCCAAGCACCCTGGGGCTCTGCTGGGGACACTCATCACCTTTAGGACAAGGTCACCAAAGTGTGTGGTGTGGCTTGCATGGTGCCCAGGGCTTGTGAAGGTCGCCTCTCACCGTCTGTTGCCTGTGAGGACCTGCAGCGTTTCCCCCTTGCCCCCTTCCCATCTAGGCACTGGGCACTCGTGACTCCTTCAGAGGAGGGAGGCTCGATCCCAGGGCCTCCAGTGTCCATACCCTATGGTGGAGTTGTTCACCTGCACTCAGAAACCAGGGAGGAACTGCAGAGGGTGAGGGGCTGTTTTCTACCTTTCCAAGAACGTCTCCAAGCTCACTCCAGGGAATCAGGGGCACAGGTGGCTGAGGACCATGGCTCAGGCCTGAAGGAGACAGGTGAGCAGGCGAGGGGCTGGGAGGGATGGCAGGACCTGGGGACCCTCGGGCCATAGTGGCGGGAGGGTCTCCTCAGTCTCCCCTCCTGACGCACACGCCTCCTCCTGAGGGAGCGGGCCTGGGCCTGTGCTCCCCTTCTGGACTGAGCACGCGGGAGTCCACTTTCTGCAGACAGGGTGAGTCTGGATGAGCAAAGATTCAGGGCCAGTGCCCAGCAAGGGGACCGATGTCCCCGTTAAGTGAGGGAATCTGGCAAAGCAGAAGGAACTGCTGTCAGCCATGCAGATTGTGAGGGATGGGGAGACAGGGCCCAGAAGCCCTTGGCATGTCAGTGCCACGCGCTGTCCAGCAGAGAGAGGGAGTGAGTGAATGAAGTCGCTCAGTCATGTCTGACTCTTGCAACCCCGTGGACTGTAGCCTACCAGGCCCCTCAGTCCATGGAATTTTCCAGGCAAGAGTACTGGAGCAGGTTGCCATTTCCTTGTCCAGCAGAGGGGGCTCAGGGTCAAGCTTTCATATGTGCTGCTGCCTGTCCTCTTCACTGTTTCCTCTGGAATTTGGAGTGGGAAATCCCTCCTATGAGGGCCATTCCTGTACATGCTGGGAGACTTAGCATCCCTGAAGCCTGTCCACTCTAATGCCAGTAATGTCTCCTTCCTGCCCCAAGAGTCGCTGGCACAGCCACAAACATTTCACAGACATCTATTTTCCTTTGTCCCCCAAGACAAGAGCAGGACTGGTCACGGGCTCTGCCAATGACCGCACGTCACCCACCCCCCCACCCCCCAGGGCAGCTCGTGAAAGGCAAGGAGTGGCATTGCTAGCAGTGCCACAGAAGGCCAGGGGGCCCATTGTTCCAGGAGAGATGTCAGTCCCTGGCTCCTACATCGGGCTCACCTGGAACTTCCCTTTCCCTGCACTGCTCACCCCCAGTGGGAGAGCGGACAGTGGTGGGTTGTGGCAGGTGACAGGGTTGTTCGGGCCAGCACCCCATCTCAAGGACACAGCAGGCAACGGTCCTAACCCAGGGTCTCAGAGCCCGGCCGCCACGTCTCCTGTGGTCCCTGGGAGGGCGTCCCCACCCCGAACTTTTCCCTTGCAGTTAGTGTGACTGCTTGGACACCTTCCAGTCCTTTACCTGGACTTCTTTAACTTCCTCAGTTTGGACAGAAATGCACGGAGGCTCTTCTGTGTGCTGCCTTGGCCATCAGTCACGAGGTGATTGCGGTCTTCATCTTGCTGTGCTTCAGGGGCCCAGGAGAGCAGAGCCTCAGGGGAGACAGAGCATCAGAGGCTGGCTGCTCACTCCATTCCTCTGCTCCCCTGGAGCTTCCTCCCACATATGCCGCCCTCCACAGGGCAGGCCCATCACAGCTCCCTCCATCCTCCACTCCTGGCTTTACTTACCGATGAACTCTCAGGCCTGTACCACCGCCAGCTCCCAACACTCACGTCAGCACCCCCATTCCTGCTCCTAGCTTCCCAGCATTGTCCTGGGGCCCAGGACATCGACCTGCTCTGAGGATACCCGCCCAGGTCCTCTGTCCCCTACTGGCTGTCTTTCTCCCTCTTTCTATGAGTCTGTGGGACTCTGACTCCCCTCCCATGTACTCCCTCTTCTTACAGGAGCGGTGAGGTAGGGATGGTATCTCAGGGTGGATGCAGGGCCCAGGCCGAGACCATCTCTGCAGGGTTGGAAGGCAGTAAGGAATCATCCTAAAGCCTTGACATGGGCCCATTTTCCAGAGAGCAGGGACAAGTTAGGGCAGAGTGGTCCTGGGGCAGAGAGAAGGGAGAGACAGAACTGGAATCATCACATGTAAAATAATCTCACGTAAAAGGCATTAGAACTCTGTGTCCAAAGCACTCCTGGAGTCAGTCCTACTTCAAGCCTGGGCTTTCAGCAACGCAAACCACTCTTCTCTTTCCTTTGTAAACTTTCCTTTTCTTTGTAAGCCTGCTTAGAGTGACATTCACTGGGGGGTCACAGAAATCTTTGAGTAATAAAAGGAGTTTCTAAATGCTGGTCTTTAACTCACTTATTTTCTGCAGCATCCAGGGTGAAGGTAGTCAAAAATGTTGCACTGCTGGGTTGGGAGATACTAACTGGAAGGAAACGTGACCCAGAATGAACTTGCTGCTCAGGACCTTCCCTCCCCTTTCAGTGTATATGCAGAAGGCTCCATAAATGGGAAGAGGTGATTGTTCTCCTCCCAACTCCCAATCTTATAGCAGGTGGCACAGAAGGCTTTTCCATAGTCTCTTTAAGAAGCTGTGACATGGACAACATTTCACTAAAGCGGAAAGCAAAGTATTAGAGAGCTTTGCTAATGTTGGTTACGTACCCAGGTCTGAAGGCAGGTCACAGAAGCTGACACCCCAGCCCTACCACCGCCTGGACCTCTGACCATCCCAGAGTCCTATGACTTTGTGTAAAATGGAGATGGCGGCAGAACCTAACCTGTAGCGTTGTTTCCAGGGTCAAATGAGTTGGCAACATGGGAGGCCTTTAGCCTATTCCTGGCATGTCTTTCCCTGGCTGCCACCTTATGGGGACTTGACCCAGAGACCCTTACACCCATGGCCTCTGTCCACAAACTTGGTGCCAGAATCTGTGTTAGACACAGACTCCACCCAGTCTCATGGGGCTCTGGTCATAAACCAAACGGTGTGTGCAGTGCAGCGAGGCAGACAAACTGCACCAGCTGGGGTGATTGTGAGTGATGCCCTTCAGGATATGCCATCGGAGTTGGCTTAGTCAGAAGGACTGGGCCCCCGGGGCATGAGGGGGAAAAAGAGCTGCGTGGCGAAGGGCGTGGGTGTGCTGCTGGGGGAAGTGATGGGTTCCCTGCTAGGTCAGTGGGTGTCTGTGTGTCCAGAGAATGACCCTGGATGTTGGTTGCAGATAAGATTCAAGGGTTTTGTTGGTTTGTTTTAATTTTAAAACATCTTTTTTGCTGATATAAAAGTTACAGTGAAACTCTTTGGGAAATTACAAATGAAAGCGACAGTGAAAAACAAACGGTGGACGGTCCTGCAACTGCCCGGAGTGTAGAGCTCTCATTTCTAGAGTTACGCACCTGTGCCATCAGTGGCCAGGGAGGGGTGCGGGTCCTTCACCATGGAGGCCCCCATCCCGCTTGTCAGGGAGCACAGTGAACTTGAAACTTCAAGCTCCTCTCTAAGTCAGGACCAGCTTCCCCTCCTACATGTACCCCGAATAGCCTCCTCTCTTCATCTGCCTTCCTCCCGGGTTTCCTTCCTCCTTCTTCAAGTCTCACATCAAACCTTGGTCTCCTTGTATCTCCTCCTTCATCTGAGTGAAACATCTGTAAGACTGACAGAGCTTTCTCTTGCTAACTCCTATTTTTTTTTTTTCTCCCAAAGACTCCTCCCATTAAGGGTGGGATGGAGCAGGATGCTGGGGGTGAAGGGGACCTAGTACCCATTTTCTCCCACTGGTTGGACAAGAATACATGGGGCGGGGGGGTGGAGCAGAGAACTCTGGACCTCTCCCCTACCCCTCCCTCTCCTTCTCAGAATGCTGAGATGTCGATGGGGACCTTGACAGTTGGCAGGATAGAATAGGGGCCACTGAAACTTGATTGGGTGCCGTTTGGGACCGCTTCACCTAAATGGATCCTGGTAGGATTCCAGTGTATCCTGGAGGCCCCTCTGTTCCGCATCACTTCACCTGCTCAATCTGCAGATTCCAGGTGCTGGCAGAGTCACTGAATTCTGATCACCTCCTAGGCAAGTGACCTCTCTTGCATCTGACAGGTTCTTGCTGCAGCAGCCTTCCCATTACTCTCTGGCAGGCAGAATTTTGTAGTGTTTCTACCCTGGGGCTTTTCCATTTCCAGAGTGTCTCCGACACTAATACATGCTTTCCCCATTTTATATATACCAGCAGGAAAATGAAAGTTAGTGAGATATATAGGCTCAAATCTCTGTTACGAAGAAACTTTACAATTTTCTGTAAAAAGAAAAATCAATATTTATTAATGATACCTTTAAAGATAAAGTAAATGAACAAATCCTATCTTTACCATATTATAGCAGTCATACTCTACAGACCCCATCTTTCACCTAAAGCTCTGAGGATCTCTGGGAGAGTTTGACAGCCACTTTACTGTCTTGCCAGTCCTGCCAAGAGAGGCTGTGGATGGATCCTTTTGACTGGGTGTGTTAATGGCTACCCCTCAAGCCTCTTTCTTGATGGACCGCTTAGGAAGTTAGCCAATCTACCTCTCTGTGCGTGTGGCCAGCCCAGACCCTCTTTGTGTACTGTCCTCATCTTGCAGAGAAGTCCTTTCTAAAGACTGAGAAGCTCTGGTTTAGCTCAGATGGTTATCTGCTTTCTCCTGGGCATGTGACAAAGGTTAAGGTTTGGAAAATCATTGAGTTATTTGGCTATAATAAAATCTGGATGTTGTCAGTTCTCTTGGAGGTATTTGTTTATTATAGGAAATCGTCAGATTTCAAGCAATAATCTAACAACCTGTGTGTACTGGCACCACATTTCTAAGCATCTTTATAGCTCACTTAGCCTGTGCTCTGTGCTGTGCTTAGCTGCTCAGTTGTGTTCAACTCTTTGCGACCCTATGGACTGTAACCCGTCAGGCTCCTCCATCCATGGAGATTCTTCAGGCAAGAATACTGGAGTGGGTTGCCATGCCCTCCTCCAGGGGATCTTCCTAACCCAGGGGTCAAACCCAGGTCTCCAGCATTGCAAGTGGATTCTTTACTATCTGAGCCATCAGAGAAGCCCAAGAATACTGGAATGGGTAGCCTATCCCTTCTTCAGGGGATCTTCCTGACCCAGGCATTGAACCAGGGTCTCCTGCATTGCAGGCAGATTCTTTACCAACTGAGCTACAGGGAAGCCCTCACTTAGCACACACAAAGCTATGATGTCATTTGTTCTTTATAGTTTACAGGAGGCAGCTAAAAGCAAGGATTACCAAGCTTACATTATAGACTGAAGTGAAGACAGATGAAGAAACTCATCCAAGACTACTCAGTAAAACACTGACAAAAGTAGGACTCAAGTCTAGACCCATGGCTCCTACGCTGATTCTATACCAACCTCAGAAAGTTTAGTTAGTAGGAATTAATACATTGGCCACCTGATGCAAAGAGCCGACTCATTAGAAAGGATCCTGATGCTGGGAAAGACCGAAGGCAGGAGGTGAAGGGGATGACAGAGAATGAGATGGTTGGATGACATCACCAACTCAATGGACATGGGTTTGAGCAAGCTCCAGGAAGACACCACCTTCCCTGGTGAAGGACAGGGAAGGCTGGCTTGCTGAAGTCCATGGGGTCACAAAGAGTCAGACAGGACTGAGCGACTGAACTACAACAACCAGGAATTAGAATTTAGGAATTAGATATTATCTAGAGTATATATTTGACATTAATGAACAATCACCCAGGCTAAACTCTAAAAGATGAATCTCAGTTTTTCAAATCTTATTGACTTAAAACAAACAGTGAAACAACAACAAAAACGCCAACACCCTTATATGCATTTTAGACGACTTGTAGTGATCAGTGTGCTACCTGAAAGAGCCCACTCAGATTATACCTCAGAATATGGCCGCATCCTACTTTGTTCTTCTCAGGGAAATAGCATTACAATCACAGTTTTATTTTCAACAGGGTTCAGTGGTTCAAAATTCAAAAGATTAAAAGGTAACAAACAGAATTTTCTCTCTCATTCCATTCTCCAGTCACCTAGCACCCAATAAAGTCACCTGTACCAAGTGTCCTTGCAGAGAAATAAGTAAGTAAGTAAGTGTTAGTCGCTCAGCTGTGCCTGACTCTTTGTGACCTTGTGGACTGCAGCCCACCGGGCTCCTTTGTCCATGAGATTTTCCAGGCAAGGATACTGGACTGGATTGCCATTTCCTTCTCCAGGGGATCTTCCCAATCCAGGGATTGAACCCAGGTCTCCTGCACTGCAGGCAGATTCTTTACTGACTGAGCTACAAGGGAAGCAGAGAAAGTAGATACATGCAAATAGGTATCTATAACCCTATTTTGTATGAAAAGTGTTAGCTCACTGCTATACACAATGCTTGTCTTCACTCGCTGCATCTTGGAGATTTTTACCTAGAAGTATACATGAGTGACTGTACTCCTACTACAGTTACAGCACTCTCTGTTCATGGGAATCTACATGATTTCCAATCTGTTGCTGTCATAAGCATTGTCGTGAATAACTGTCTGCATTTGTCACTGTGCCGTGGTTCCTAGAAGTGGAATTCCTGGTATATGTATTTATAAGTTTTTAAAAACAATTATTTATTTACTTTTGGCTGCACAGGGTCTTTGTTGCTGCACGTGGACTTTCTCTAGTTGTGGCAAGTGGGGGCCACTCTTCACTGTGGTGTGCGGAGCATGGGTTCAGTAGTTGCGGCTCGTAAGCCCAGCCCTTGAGTTGTGGTGCAAGCGACTAGTTGGCTCATGGCATGTGAAATTTTCCCGAGCCAGGAATCAAACCCATGCTCCCTGCACTGGCAGGCAGATTCTTAATCACTGGACCACCAGAGAACTCCACATTTATAATTCTGATAGACATCAACAAACTCCCCTCCACAGAGGGTGTACCAGTACATATCCAGGGCAGCCATTAGACTCCACCACCATTGACTCAACGCATCACAAATCATGCTGGGTGCTACCTGCTATATCTTTATAAAACCTGACTGCTGTGATGGTCACATCAGCCTAGCTCCTGAGAGGCCATGAAACAAGATAGTGAAGATAGTGAATGATTCTTACCGATCTCTCCTGGGACCTCCATGTTTCTAAAGCCAAAGGGCACTTTCAGTTCTGATCCTACTGACCCACAGCAGAACTTGGCACAGCTGAGCCTCCTCCTTCCTGCTTGATTTTCCTGTTTCTCTGCACGATACTTTCTGTTTCCTTTGCAGCCTATTTTCCTCTTCCCAGCTGTTAAGTCAGTAGTTTTCAACCACGGCCATACATTAGGACCACCTGGGAAGCTTTTAAAAATTGAGATGCCCAGGTCACATCCCAGACCAACTCAATCATAAATTTATAAGTTCTGTAGGTGGTACCCAAGCATCAGACTTTCTAAAGCTCTTCACATTGACTACTAGCAACCAAAGTGGAGAAACACTTCATTAACACGGATTTTATAGAGTCTGATCCATTTCTGCTCTCTTTTTATTATTGGGTTGCCCAAAACATAAGTTTGTTTTTTTCTGTAACATTGTTCGGGATAAACTCAAAAAAACATTTTGGCTAACAGTATATCATCTCTTAAAAATGCATGCAAGTTCATAACTTCAACTACCCTCCTTACACATTCATATCTCCATCTGAGATCCTTCCTGTGTGCTCCACACCTGGGTATGGAGCTAGTTTAAAATCTCTTTCACAAAGACCCCAAATTTAATGATCAAAAACCAAACTCATGACCTTTATTCCTCAAACCTGGTACCTTCCCATAGTTTCCATTTTGATGAATGGCAGCTCCTAGGAGAAGTTTTCTACACCCTTGAAGACTGGACCAAGCCAGATCTCCCTCTAAGAAACCCCAAGTAAACTGTATATCTTTCCTTTATGGCAGTTGCACATTTATAATATTGCCTTTTCTATGTGATCCTTCAATTAATACTTCTGTCTGTCTTTGGACCAGAAGCTCTGTGAAATCGGGGATCATGGCTCTTTTACTTTGTCATTTTATTCCCAGGGCATCATTCAATGCCTGGAACCAAGCAGTAATATAGGCTGCAAAGTAAAGGAACTGAAGGAATGATTGCTTCGTATTTTATAACCGGGGAGATAGAGGCCTGTGGAGTCAAGGAATTTGCCTTCAAAAGGAAGATTTCAGGAACAATGTCATCCATCTGACCCTGTAGGGGACATCTTCCTTCCTGTCATCTCCAGTATGAGTCTTTTGGCAGCTCCTTCAGAATGAGAGAGTTATCAGTGAAAATCATTCCCGTCCAATAACTTCTAACAGCACTACGTAAATATTAGAAAAAGTATGAAGAAATATTTACAGGAGCCGCATCTCATAAGGGAGATTTACAAGGCTATTAAAAATGGTTATACTTCTTCCACAACAGAGCAGCTTTCACAAACTGTGCTGCATAGCTTCCCATATCCAGGCTCTGCAGAATGTTTATTTTCATGTTTTCAAAATATTGTATTTCTTATACCATTAAATTTTATCTCAGCAGTGTTGTTTTAAAACAACAGTTCCCCCATTTTTTCTGATCTTGTAATTCAGCTCCAAAATATGTTGCTTTGGAAGCCCTCTGAAGATCATACGCGTCCAAAGCATGACTGCACGGACTGAACTGAATAATGCATGAGGTTTCTGAGGATTGTAGGCTTCCCTGCTGACTCAGCTGGTAAAGAATCCACCTGAAATGTGGGAGACCTGGTTTTAATCCCTGGGTTGGGAAGATCTCCTGGAGAAGGGAACAGCCATCCACTCCAATATTCTGGCCTGGATCATTCCAGGGACTGTATAGTCCATGGGGTCTCAAAGTGTCAGACATGACTGAGTGGCTTTCACATTTCTGACAAGTGCAGGGTATAAGTGTGCACATGTGTCTGTGTGTGCATGCACACGCACGCACCCCAAGCTTCCTGGTCTATCATTGGCTGGGACTTTCTGAAAGAGGTGGAATGTGGGCATGAGAGTTAGGAAGGAGCAGGTGGGGAGCCAAGATCTCAGGGGGCTTCTGAGCCTGGTTTGGCTGTGGAGACACAAAGCTGCCTGTCTTTATTTCCCCTGTGACACCTGCATTATTATCATGTACAGAATACGAACTTGAGTCTCTCTGGAGTGTTAACCCTGACTTCTGTCCACATCCTCTGGCATACCTCAGCATTGTCAAGGGCTGGTAGGGATTCCTTCTTCTTGAGAGGCTGACAAGTTGCCGAGGCCCTCAGGGAAGAAGAGAATATCCTTGTTTAGTGATGGGATGCTGTTTCTGTCCAGACTCCACTTGAGAACCATGTCAGATGGGGATGTCTGTGTTGTGATGATTTGTGCCTAGAAAAGAGGTTTGGGAATCTTGACATGTTCCTAGGATTTAACAAAACTATGGCCAGCTCTCATGAAAGTCCCTGCCATTGCCCTTTCGGAATGCCTCCTCTAGCCCTTTGAGTCCATGGAGAAATCAAGCACAAATGCCGCTCCCCTAGCTTTCGGAAGTGACTCCTCTCCATTTGGGCGGCTGTTTCTCAGCTCTCTGAGCAGGTCATATGCTCTGCCCTTGGGGTCCTAGGTACTGTAAGTCCAGTCCTTTTTGGTACAACCTCACTGTCTAGCTGGTGAGGTCTACTGACTCAGGTGGTAACAGGGGCCAGGTGGGTGAGATAAGTAAGGGAAGCTGGCCCACAGGGGGCTAGATGAATTGCTCGTCACCACAAGAGAATGTGGACCCAATGTGGCCAACTTTTTTGATCTTCTGATTGAAGCCAGGAATTTGGGGTTTTATATAAACTCTTCTGATTATGTGTGTGTGTTGCCTACATTTAAAAATACTGCAGTCTGAGTAAAGCATATAAAGCTGGTGACCAACCTCGCACTTAGACTCTCAGTATCCATGACCTCTTTGCATTGATTACGGAGGAAGGCTTTCTTATCTCTTCTTGCTATTCTTTGGAACTCTGCATTCAGATGCTTATATCTTGCCTTTTCTCCTTTGCTTTTGGCTTCTCTTCTTTTCACAGCTATTTGTAAGGCCTCCCCAGACAGCCATTTTGCTTTTTTGCATTGCTTTTCACTGGGGATGGTCTTGATCCCTATCTCCTGTACAATGTCATGAACCTCAGTCCATAGTTCATCAGGCACTCTATCTATCAGATCTAGTCCCTTAAATCTATTTCTCACTTCCACTGTATAATCATAAGGGATTTGATTTAGGTCATACCTGAATGGTCTAGTGGTTTTCCCTACTTTCTTCAATTTAAGTCTGAATTTGGCAATAAGGAGTTCATGATCTGAGTCACAGTCAGTTCCCAGTCTTGTTTTTGCTGACTGTATAGAGCTTCTCCATCTTTGGCTGCAAAGAATATAATCAATCTGATTTCGGTGTTGACCATCTGGTGATGTCCATATGTAGAGTCTTCTCTTGTGTTGTTGGAAGAGGGTGTTTGCTATGATCAGTGCGTTCTCTTGGCAAAACTCTATTAGCCTTTGCCCTGCTTCATTCCGTATTCCAAGGCCAAATTTGCCTGTTACTCCAGATGTTTCTTGACTTCTTACTTTTGCATTCCAGTCCCCTATAATGAAAAGGACATCTTTTTTGGGTGTTAGTTCTAAAAGGTCTTGTAGGTCTTCATAGAACCGTTCAACTTCAGCTACTTCAGCATTACTGGTTGGGGCATAGACTTGAATTACTGTGATATTGAATGGTTTGCCTTGGAAACGAACAGAGATCATTCTGTCGTTTTTGAGATTGCATCCAAGTACTGCATTTCAGACTCTTTTGTTGACCATTATGGCTACTCCATTTCTTCTAAGGGATTCCTTAGAAGAAAAGTTATGACCAACCTAGACAGCATATTCAAAAGCAGAGACATTACTTTGCTAACAAAGGTCCGTCTAGTCAAGGCTATGGTTTTTCCAGTGGTCATGTATGGATGTAAGAGTTGGATTGTGAAGAATGCTGAGCACTGAAGAATTGATGCTTTTGAACTGTGGTGTTGGAGAAGACTCTTGAGAGTCCCTTGGACTGCAAGGAGATCCAACCAGTCCATTCTAAAGGAGATCAGCCCTGGGTGTTCTTAGGAAGGAATGATGCTAAAGCTGAAACTCCAGTACTTTGGCCACCTCATGTGAAGAGTTGACTCATTGGAAAAGAGTCTGATGCTGAGAGGGATTGGGGTCAGGAGGAAAAGGGGATGACAGAGGATGAGATGGCTGGATGGCATCACCGACTCGATGGAGGTGGGTTTGAGTGAACTCCGGGAGATGGTGATGGACAGGGAGGCCTGGCGGGCTGTGATTCACGGGGTCACAAAAAGTCAGACACGACTGAGCGACTGAACTGAACTGACTGATCCGTGACCTACTTCCCCTACCCCCAGGTCTTTCAATGTTCCCAGAGGCCATTTTGTAAGAGACTCAGGCAGCCCCAAAGTTCAGTAAGGCTCAGGAAACGGCTGAGCACACCCCAGTGCACCCCTGGGTGATCCCGCGGGACCTGTGGGTTCCACGGTTCTGGGCAGACTCTGCAGCGGCACTTGCTTGTCTCCCCATGTGATTCTCTCTGTGTCACTTTCCTCCAAAGATTAATTCCATATTTAGGAGCCCCTTTTTTGGTGGCAGAAAGCTGAAAAAGAAGGAATCTTGTGGGAATTCCTGTCCTTTGCACATCAGGAGAGCTATTAAACAGCAGCTTGGAATCTCTTCTGGGCTCCATTCCCACTGCCTTAATGAAGTGAGTGACCCCTGGTTGGGAGCCCAGCACAGGAGCTCCTGAAAGCCTTACTTAGCCAAACCTGTGCCTGGCAACTCCTCTGCCTGCTGGGCTGCAGTATGGTCCTATTAATTAATATAAATCCTGAGTGGGACAAGAACTTCCATCATAATCACACAGCTTCATCAGGGCTCAACTTCTTATGGTAAATCAAGATGAGGAAAGTGGTTTATTCAAGGTAGTCCTAGTTAAACCAGATAAAATGTCTACATATCCCAGTGACCTCATTTACAGAGGGAGAGGATGTGATTGACATTCTGAGGACAGATTCATCAGAGACGTCTGCACACAGAGAGGTGCTGTGAACCCCACTTGGAGGCACAATAATGCTGTGTTAAGGAGCACTTTGGCTTTCATCTTTGTGGGTCAGGTCTGCATTGGGACCACTTAGCAAGCCTTACAGATCACTGAAGCCTGGGTAGGGGATTTACCTCCAACATCAATGCCCTGAATGGCTAAAAATAGGAAGGGGGGCTTTTGGCCACATGGAGATAGAATAGTCTGGAAAATGCCTCCCTACATGGGGCCAGTGCTCCTGTGGCTCCCAGCCTTCCCTAGAGAAGGAAGATCTTATTTTATGCTGAGAGCTCTGGGCCAGCTATTCTATCTCTAGCCTGGACTTGAAGGGAAGGGAAGGGAAGAGTTCACTGTGGGCAAGGCACACTTGGCCCCAGGCCAAACCCGTCCTGTCTGTCTTCAAGGTGCTCTCCACATCTCTGGCACAATCTCCACCACTCCACCCTCGTGGGGGGATGGTGTATGTGCGTGTGCACACACATCTTTACTGTTTCCATTTGTGCCGAACCTGGGACTTCTAATGCTCTAGCTTGGCCCAAACTTATCCTTCCCCAGATTCTCACACAGGTGGTTTCTTCTCATGAATCAGGTTACATTCAAATGCCCTCTCCCCGTGAAGCCTTCCTAACCCCCAGCTCTCAGGCACACCCCGTTTTATTATTCCTGTACACCCTCTTCCAACCCCAAATTCCAATTTACTTTTTGCTTATTTGTCTGTCATCTCCATGGCAGCAGGGACCTCATGTACTGGATGATGTGTTAAAAACCCTAGTGCCTGGCTCAGTGCCCAAACTTAGGGGACACTCCGCCAGTAGCTGCCTAACCGAGATGTTCACAGGTGCTGGGAGGGCTCTGTGGGCTCAGGGGGAGTCCCTGAGCAAGGGTAGAAGGTGGAAATTTGGCTCCCACACTTGCTTAAGATGGACTCTAGCCCCCATCAGGGCCTCCTTCTTCTACTTCAGGATCAGCTCAAATGCTACCTCTGCCATGCCATGTTCCCCAATTTCTCTGTCTCCCTCCTAGGACAGCCTGACAGCGTCTGCTCTGACAGCCTCTTGCTCTACTGAACTGTGTTACTTCTTGCGCTTTACTGTGCACTTGGGTATTAAACTCAGCTGGACTGCCTCTCTCTCACCTCTCAGACTCAGCCTAGACTCCCCAGGCCAGTTTTAGGTACTCTGGATGGGTTTGGGGAGTTGAGTGCTGGAGGCAGCTGTAAGAGGGCTTGGGAAAGCCCCTTTTCCATTTGTGGGGGCTTCCCTGAGTAGTGACTGACTGCCTCAATTAAATATTGCTCCTGTGTGTCTTCAGGAAGAGACTGTGCATGTGTGCTCAGTCTTGTCCAACTCTTTGTGACCCCATAGACTACAGCCCGCCAGGCTCCTCCGTCCATAGGGTTCTCTAGGCAAGAATACCGGAGTGGGTTGCCATTTCCCCTGGGGAGCAGGATACAAAGGGTATAGGGGCATTTTGGAACCTGGCAAATCTCAGGGTTTTCCCATTTCATACTCCGGGATTTCAAATGTAGCCCAGGACAGTAAACAAACCTAATCTTTGTTCCAGAAGGAGATATTCTGTCTTCCAAGGCTATTCACTGTAGTCATGCTTTTTAAGATTATTCAGAATCAAGTCAATGGTTCTTGATTCCGCTTATAAGATGTGAGGAAAAATGGGAGACCCAATGAGGGTAAGAATCTCTTAGGTAGACTCACTGAGGGTGTTTGCAGATTGTCTTTGCAATATAAGATGTGACATTTATTGTGGATACCTAGGAACAATCATAGAGAAACAAACCAAAATAAGGCAGAGAGCAATCCAGACTAGAAGGTCATCCTGTCCTTTCTCTAGTCAAGCAGTAGAAAATGGCAGGGGAGAAAAACCATGCCTGGTAACATGCCCATACCATATAGGGGGAAGCTCAGGTCTGGAACAGAGGGTGGAGGACCCGGGAAAGGATAAAGGTGGGCATGCACATCATTCATATCGACAGAAGCTGAGCGAGGATGGCCTTGGGGGAGGAGGGGTGAAAGGAGAGGCAGTGTTTTGACTGGGGACCAGTAGCAATTTTTTTTACTTAATTCTGTTCATTTTGAATTTTATCACTGAGAGCTTAGTCAGTTGATTGAGTCTGCCCAGGGTTTGGAGAATTAAGGATCATTTGGGGAGGGAAGGGACTGCCTCTCTTGATACTCCATTGAGAGCCAGCCACAGATGACTTCTGTGTGGGCAGAGGGGTGGAAAACACCTGGAGAGAGAGGGGGGTGGTGATTCTCAGCATTTATTCCTCTTCTCTCTCGAAGGAGAGAAGGATGTACCCCAAAAGAGAAAGGGCTGCTCAAGGTCTGACTCTTATGATGATCATATGTGAGGACAGGAGCATCTGAGTCACACACCAGGGCAGGGCTTGGCAAAGCGTCAGAGTGGGTATAACTGTTATAAGAAATACTTCTCCACATGACAGTTCTGAGGTAGCTATGATCAGAACTTTCTCTTCCCTGGGAAGCATTAAAGCCAGAATTGCGCCTGTTGGAAGGAAAAGAACACTTGAAAATACCTGCCTCAAATTTCAGACTTGATTGCCCCTGTGGTCCATTTTTCTCAGAAAGTATTTACTGAGCCCACCTCTTCTCCCCAGGCTGACTCCTTATGATTTCTACTCTAGGGGCTGGGCACGTTCTGCCATGTGAACCATTGGATAACACTTACCAATATATTTGGCCCCAATTTAGAAGGATGAGAGAGGAAAAGCAGCACAACCACATGGCATCAAAAGGGGGCTTTCATCACAGTCAACCTGGAGTTGGAGATGAGCTCCCCTTCTGTGGTCAGCAGTGTGCATTCCTGTTCTGCCATAAGCGATGTAGCATGCCCAACAGAGCTGCACATGTGTGTCACACTGCTTCCTCGGAATCTTTAAGGATAAATGCCAGGACATTGCAAATAGTGCCAAGTAGGCTGCTTCTGAGCATGGCAGCTTTACCACCTCCACCACGGAGACTGAAAGTGAAAGTCACTCAGCTGTGCCCGACTCTTTGCGACCCCGTGGACTATACAGTTCATGGAATTCTCCAGGCCAGAATAAACTGGAGTGGGTAGCTGTTCCCTTCTCCAGGTGATCTTCCCAACCCAGGGGTTGAACCTGGGTTTCCCACACTGCAGGCAGATTCTTTACCAGCTGAGCCACCAGGGAAGCCCAAGAATACTGGAGTGGGTAGCCTATCCCTTCTCCAGTGTCTCATCCCGATCCAGGAATTGAACCAGGTTCTTCTGCATTCAGGCAGATTCTTTACCAGCTGAGCTACTAGGGAAGCCCATGGACACTGAGTGGGTGGCAAATAAATGATCCCCCTTAATCACATTGCCTATGGGCCAAATGTTGCTAATGAGAAATAAGCACAGAGGAGACTGGTAGGTGAGATGATTCAGTTCCTGGTGTCAAGACCCGTCGATCCTATTGGTGAGGACAACTACCGAGGCACCCTCTGTGGAGGAGTTCACAGGGATTCCGTTGAGAGCTAAAATTTACAGAGACCCTAAACAGCACAAATGTGAGGGGCAGTTTCCCCAGACAGAGGGGATTGAGACAGGCAATGAGAAGGGGAATATGGCACACTGAGACCATGTTTGGAAATTAGGAAGCAATGCTTCCCATATTATTGTGTTTGGATGGTTAATCCTCTTCTCTGTTTTCTCACCAGAAGTGCTGTCCTCATCAAGGGAGTCTCTCCTCATCAGGGTAGGAGAAGGGTATTCAGAAAGATATTTAATTTTACGGTGCAGAGAAACAGATACTATTTATTTATAGGTATAATTAGGACAGGAGACAAAACACATTTTAAGTATGTTTGAGCACTTTATTACTGCAGATATTGTCTTTCAAAACATCTTAAAAGTAAGCCATGAAGTAGCATTCTCAATCCTCCAATTACCACCAGGATGGGTTTCCTGGGGACAGCTTTATTCATTAGGCTGTAATAAGAATTTTACCATTTTCCATAAAGGTGCTATTTCAAATCCTGCCAACACATGAGCCAAGATTCCAACAAGTGTGAAATTCTTCATCAACATATTCATGAGGAAGCAGAATCACACCTCAAATATTTAAAATAAAACTCCTTAATAACAGCATGACAGACAAACAGATGTTAAATTACTATGTGCTATCATCTGGGCCCAATGTGGATGCTCCTGAATGATTGTGACATCCCTGCCACAGAGAACTGGGTGACCTGATCTGCTTAATCAAGCTGAGCACATTCTGGGTCTAAGGTGATGGAGAACCACAGAGCAGTGGGCAAGAGTCACAGTGCAGTGCCTTTCGAGGAATGGAAGCTGATGATCATGGCCCTGGGATCCCTGCCTGCATCATCTGGTCATAGGAAGACTGAAAGACAATGAAGTTCTATGAAGGTCAAGTGTAGTTTGTATCAGATATTTGTTGATTTCTGTATGATATCCACACCCTTTCTCCTGACTAAAAATACTACTTTTGTCCTTTGGGAAATTACCTGTTCCACTGTGTTAAGTCTCACTGGGATTATCAGTCAGAGCATCTTGTCACCTCACCCCATGTGACCAAAATTCACCTGACTGGTGTCTCTTTGATTCTCTAGTGGAGTGAGTCAAGGTTGGATGGGTAGTTAGGCTTGCAAGCTGCCACTTAGCTCTGACTGCCTGGGTCTCTGGAGTGGCCACCATTTCTGTCTCTTTTGTGACTGTTCATCTGGATGGCCCTTTGATTTGGTGAGCTCTTCCCATGAACTTTGAGTTTTTAAGTTAGCCAGGGTTGCATTTGTTGCTTGCAATTAAAGAACCGTAACTGACATAAAAATAACAAACTCAACAACAGACACAGATGCTCTTTATTAAGCACTAAGGGAATGGCAACCCTCTCCAGTATTCTTCCCTGGAAAATCTCATAGACAGAGGAGCTAGCAGGCTATGGTCCATGGGGTCACAAACAGCATGACTGAACAACTGAGCATGCACACAAGAGTTTTATAGCTGACACCTCACCTAATGCTCATGGTGACATTCTAAAGTAGATATTATTATTATCCTTATCTTTTATCAGGGGGTAGAATCATAAGAAACCCAAGCTAAATGACTCTTCAAAGTCCTGTGATGCCAAGGAAACTCTCTTTGTGAGGTCTCTAACTTATTCTCCATCGTCTTGTCTGAAGGGATTCCGGCACGCCCAAACCCCCACTCTTGGGGTAAAAGTAACTTGAAAAACATCTCCACTGAAGGTAAGAGATGGGCCTAGAAAATTAGGAGAGACCTGCCTACCTGATTCCAAACCCCCTTTAAGAGAAGTATTTGTCTTCCTTCTGAAATCAGTGGTCCATGTGAATCAAGAATTCTCCAATGGAGAGAAATGAATTCTCAATACAGTGGCTGGAGATCAGGAGTCAGAGGGCCAAAGGCCTACTGTCAGAGAATGAGCAGAAACAATACCCAGGATGAAACACAGAGGTGGGGTGCCTCTGAGCTGAAAAACCATCTGTGAAACAGGTCTACCTGAAGACAGGGCTGTTGTCCTTCAGAATGTCTGAAAGGCATTCACACCACTCATGGGTGAACACAGTTATCCAAGGATAAGTTCAGAGTTACAAACTCAAATACTGACAGGAGCCAAGTGAAGGTGGGCTTAAAAAAAAAGCATAGAGAATGAAACAGGTCTGATGTAACACAAGCAGGACTGTGAGGTCCCTGCCACAGTGAAAAGTGATTGTTCATCTCATGAGGATGCCCTGGACCTTGTGCTAGAGTTTCAAGACCTCAAACAGTTGGGGGTAGAACATATTTGGAAGCAAGGCACCCTTGAGGAGGGAACATTTTATTCACCAGATTTTCTTAGACATATTTGGGAGGGTGCCTTGAAAAATGTTTGTTAGAAGGAGAACTGTCCCATCTTTCTCCTACTTACTAACTAGTTGCATTGGTAGCCCAGTTACAAATTGACATTTCATTTAGAAGTCTGGGTCTCCACTTATCTCCAAAATTTTGGCTTTCCCCTTTCTTTTCATGTATCACATTGTGTTAGCTCTGAGTAGCTAACAAGTGGATGAGAGCCAGGCCCCAGGAGCCTGGGACACTGGTGGTCACTAAGACCCAGAAGGGAGGTTGAGAACAGAAACACATCGGTGACTTCACTGCTTCATTTTGGGCCTGTCCTTCACACAGCGTGTTCTTGGCTTGAGATGACGTATTAGGAGTGGTAATCAATTAAGGGACACCAGCAATTCTAGCTTCTTAGGTGAGACTGGAAATGTTCTTTCTCATGGGGCAAGAGAGACACGTTTCTCTCCTGTAAACGAAGGCTTAACAGATGAACCTATCACCTCAGAACTAGCCTGTACCTCCAAAGATGACGCTCACTTTGTTAACTCCAGAGGCTTCAGTGGTGTGTCATCATCCACTCCCCAAAGATCCAAATAGTTCCAGTGACTCTGGCCAGGCTATATTAAGCAACAGATTCTGACCTAATAGTTGGGCAATGTGTTAAACTGCTTTAGGGGTCATTTCATTTGAATAACATTTACACCCAAATTTAAATTCTTGGCTCTTTGAATACGAAATAATTATTAGGCACAGTGGCTTACCTTCCTTGCCACTGACACTTTCCTCGACTTATACCCCAGTGCTGGTGATCTAAGGCTGAGAATAGTGGAGGGGCTGTTCCTGGTGACAGCACACTGAGGAGCCAGTATGCTCCTTCTTCTACCTAACTGCTCAGCTAATGGAAGCAAACACCATCCTTCCAGAGCCTGTGCTGAAACGTCCACCAAGTAGCGAAGCCTCCTGTGGAGAAGAACAAAGAGAAGAAGAATTTTTTTTTTGTCCTTCTTTCTTTTAGAAACTTTTATTGCACATAAAATGGCCCATTCTGCTTTGCAGGTCAGTTGTTACCACCTCTAAAGTTGTAAACTCTGTAAACTCTCTCCACTCTCTGCCCTACTGAAAAAGTCCTGCTCTTGGAAAATATCAAGAGTAGCCTCTTACTGCTGGTTAGGGAAGCTGGAGGGTGGCTCCTGGGGTGAGGGCTGGAAGACACCATCTGAGCAGGCGGGGCCCATGGCCCCGGCGGCGCAGGCTCGCTCACGCCAGGCGTCACAGAGGAGACTTCCTGCGGCGCTGCCTGCGTGGGGATGCCACAGGAGCCGTGCACTCCCAGAGCTGAAAACTGCAGCAGCCTGTCAGCAGGCACTACAAAAATCTGTACTCTATGGTTATGGAACGGAGCATTCAGAAAAAATTTTTCTGAATGGGATTCCAGTTGAGCTATTTCACAATCTGAAAGATGATGCTGTGAAAGTGCTGCACTCAATATGCCAGCAAATTTGGAAAACTCAGCAGTGGCCACAGGACTGGAAAAGGTCAGTTTTCATTCCAATCCCAAAGAAAGGCAATGCCAAAGAATGCTCCAACTACCACACAATTGCACTCATCTCACACGCTAGTAAAGTAATGCTCAAAATTCTCCAAGCCAGGCTTCAGCAATACATGAACCATGAACTTCCAGATGTTCAAGCTGGTTTTAGAAAAGGCAGAGGAACCAGAGACCAAATTGCCAACATCTGCTGGATCATGGAAAAAGCAAGAGAGTTCCACAAAAACATCTATTTCTGCTTTATTGACTAAGCCAAAGCCTTTGACTGTGTGGATCACAATCAACTGTGGAAAATTCTGAAAGAGATGGGAATACCAGACCACCTGACCTGCCTCTTGAGAAATCTGTGTGCAGGTCAGGAAGCAACAGTTAGAACTGGACATGGAACAACAGACTGGTTCCAAATAGGAAAAGGTTGTATATTGTCACCCTGCTTATTTAACTTCTATGCAGAGTACATCATGAGAAACTCTGGGCTGGAAGAAGCACAAGCTGGAATCAAGATTGCCAGGAGAAATATCAATAACTTCAGATATGCAGATGACACCACCCTTATGGCAGAAAGTGAAGAGGAACTAAAAAGCCTCTTGATGAAGGTGAAAGAGGAGAGTGAAAAAGTTGGCTTAAAACTCAACATTCAGGAGGGAGGAGCCAAGATGGCGGAGGAGTAGGACGGGGAGAACACTTTCTCCCCCACAAATTCATCAAAAGAGCATTTAAACGTTGAGTAAATTCCACAAAACAACTTCTGAATGCCGGCAGAGGACATCAGGCACCCAGAAAAGCAACCCAACTCTTTGAAAGGAGGTAGGAAAAAATATTAAAAACAAAAAAAAAGAGACAAAAGAGGGAGGGACGGAGTTCCGTCCCGGGAAGGGAATCTTAAAAAGAGAGAAGTTTCCAAACATCAGGAAACCTTCTCACTGCCGAATCTGTGCCGAGCTTTGGAAGCACAGAGGGCAACATAACAGGGAGAAAAAATAAATAAACAATTTAAAACTCGCAGATTGCGAGCCCTACGGTAACTCCCCCAGCAGAGAAGCAGCGCAGACGCCTGCATCCGCCATTAGCAAACCGGGGCTGGGCAGGGAGGCGCGGCGTGGGCTGCATCGCTGAGAGTAAGAATCTGGCCTGAATACCCTGAGCGCTATCTGAGCGAAATAATTTGGGCTAGCAAACCAGACTGTGGGATACCTATCACGCGAAAAGCCAGCCCTAACCTAAGACCGCCAGGCCTGCGCACGGAACAAAGGACTGAACAGAGATAGCCGGCTGCAGACCTTCCCCCTCCGGTGACAGGCAGCCAGAGCCGGAAGGGGGCAATCGCAGCCCCAGAGAGGCATTATCTATAAAACTGTAAGCAGGCTTCTTTGCTAACTAAAACTTCTTGGGGGTCTGGACGGTCAATATCTGCCTGAGAAGGTGCGCCGGTTTTACATCCAGATAACCGAGTGGCGGGGAGGCGATAAGTCGCAGCATTGGCGCTCGCCTGGGAAGAGCAAATTGGCGCTCAGACCTGGGAAGAGCACAAAACGCAGGCCCAACTGAGTCTGCGCCTCTGAGGACTACCCGAGTGCCTGAACCTGAGCGGCTTGGACCTGGGAGGTGCATGCAGCCCAGGGCCAGCCTCGGATTGTTCCCGGCGGAACAACCTAGAGTCCGAGCAGTGTGGACAGGGAGGCTACACGCGCCGTGAGCAGGGGCAGACCCAGGGTGGCTGAGGCATTGCGAGCCCACGCCAGTGTTATTTGTTTGCAGCATCCCTCCCTCCCTCCCCACAGCGCGACTGAACAAGTAAGCCTAAAAAAAAAAAAAAAAAAGTGTCCGCCACCGTGCCCTTTGAGTCAGGGCGGAAACCAGATACTGAAGAGACTAGCAAACAGAAGAAGATATAACAGAGGGAAACGCCTTGGAAGCTACAGGCAATAGATCAAAACCCTGTGGTTACTACGGACTACATAGGAAGGGGCCTATAGATCTTGAGAAATATAAATCTGACCAAGGAACTAGCCAAAAATGAACTGAACCCACAACACCCACAAAAAAAAAAAAAAAAAAAAAGTCCTAGATATATTTTTTATTATTTTTACGATCATTCTTTCTTTTTTTTTTTTTAATTAAAAAAAAATTTTTTTAAGTCCTCTATTGTTCCTTTAATTTTCACTTTTATAACCTATTACTTTGCAAAAAAAAAAAAAAAAAAAGACCCTATTTTTTTCTTCTTCAGCAAACTTCATATATATATATTTTATAATTTTTTGACCTTGTTTTTTTTTGTTTGTTTGTTTTTGTTTTTTTCTTCTTTTCTTTAACATTGTATTTTTGAAATTCCAAACTCTACTCTAGATTTTTAATTTTCGCTTTTTGGTATATGTTATCAATTTTGTACCTATAGTTTTTTTTTATATAATTTCTGTGACTTTTTTTTTTTTTTTTCTCCTTCTCTG
Source organism: Bos indicus x Bos taurus (assembly GCF_003369695.1). NCBI lineage: Eukaryota > Metazoa > Chordata > Mammalia > Artiodactyla > Bovidae > Bos > Bos indicus x Bos taurus. The sequence continues at coordinate 28,167 of NW_020867083.1, forward strand.
TTTCTTTCTCTTCTTCTTTTATATAACATTGTATATCTGAAATTCCAAACTTTACTCTAGATTTTTAATTTATGCTTTTTGGTATTTGATATCAATTTTGTACCTGTATTTTCCGTATAATTTTTGTGACATTGTTCGTATTTGTTTGTTTGTTTTCTCTCTTTATTTTTCTTCTTCTTTTTTTTTTTTTTTTTAACATTGTATTTTTGAAATTCCAAACTCTACTCTAGATTTTTAATTTTTGCTTTCTGGTATTAGTTATCAATTTTGTACCTGTACTTTCTTTATAATTTTCGCGACCTTCTTTGTTTTTGTTTGTTCGTTTTTTCTCTCTTTCTTTTCCTTCTTCTTTTCTTTAACATCGTATTTTTGAAATTCCAAACTCTACTCTAGATTTTTAATTTTCGCTTTCTGGTATTAGTTATCAATTTTGTACCTGTACTTTCTTTATAATTTTCGCGACCTTCTTTGTTTTTGTTTGTTCGTTCTTTCTCTCTTTCTTTTCCTTCTTCTGTTCTTTAACATCGTATTTTTGAAATTCCAAAATCTACTCTAGATTTTTAATTTTTGCTTTTATGTATTTGTTACCAATTTTGTACCTTTAAGGACCCAATCTTCAGGACCCATTTTTCACTAGGGAGTGAGATTACTGGCTTGACTACTCTCTCTCCCTTTGGACCCTCCTTTTTCTCCACCAGGTCGCCTGTGTCTCCTCCCTAACCCCTCTCTACTCTACCCAACTCTGTGAATTTCTGTGTGTTCCAGACGGTGGAGAACACTTAGGGAACTGATTACTGGCTGGATCTGTCTCCCTCCTTTTCATTCCCCCCTTTTATCCTTCTGGCCACCTCTGTTACCTTCCTCCTTCTTCTCTTCTCTGTATAACCCCGTGAACATCTCTGAGTGGTCCAGTTGTGGAGTGCACATAAGGAAGTGACTACTGGCTAGCCCACTCTCTCCACTATTGATTCACCTCATCTCATTTGGGTCACCTCTAACTCCCTCCTCCCTCTTCTCTTCTCCATGTAACCCTGTGAACCTCTCTGAGTGACCCTCACTGTAGAGAAACTTATCATCTTTAATGTAGATGTTTTATCAATGGTGCTGTATAGAAGGAGAAGTTTTGAAACTACTGTAAAAAATAAGACCGATAATTGGAAGCAGGAGACTTAAGTCCAAACCCTGACTCCAGGGAACTCCTGACTCCAAGGAACATTCATTCACAGGAGCTCATCAAATGCCTCCATACCGACACTGAAACCAAGCACCACACAAGGGCCAATAAGTTCCAGGGCAAGACATACCAAGCAAATTCTCCAGCAACAAAGGAACACAGCCCTGAGCTTCAAGATACAGGCTGCCCAAAGTCACCCCAAAACTATAGACATCTCATAACTCATTACTGGACATTTCATTGCACTCCAGAGAGAAGAAATACAGCTCCACCCACCAGAACACCGACACAAGCTTCCCTAACCAGGAAACCTTGACAAGCCACCTGTACAAACCCACACACAGCGAGGAAACACCACAATAAAGAGAACTCCACAAACTGCCAGAATACAGAAAGGACACCCCAAACTCAGCAATTTAAACAAGATGAAGAGACAGAGGAATACTCAGCAGATAAAGGAACAGGATAAATGCCCACCAAACCAAACAAGAGAGGAAGAGATAGGGAATCTACCTGATAAAGAATTCCGAATAATGATAGTGAAATTGATCCAAAATCTTGAAACTAAAATGGAATCACAGATAAATAGCCTGGAGACAAGGATTGAGAAGATGCAAGAAAGGTTTAACAAGGACCTAGAAGAAATAAAAAAGAGTCAATATATAATGAGTAATGCAATAAGTGAAATTAAAAACACTCTGGAGGCAACAAATAGTAGAATAACAGAGGCAGAAGACAGGATTAGTGAATTAGAAGATAGAATGGTAGAAATAAATGAATCAGAGAGGATAAAAGAAAAACGAATTAAAAGAAATGAGGACAATCTCAGAGACCTCCAGGACAATATTAAACGCTACAACATTCGAATCATAGGGGTTCCAGAAGAAGAAGACAAAAAGAAAGACCATGAGAAAATACTTGAGGAGATAATAGTGGAAAACTTCCCTAAAATGGGGAAGGAAATAATCACCCAAGTCCAAGAAACCCAGAGAGTACCAAACAGGATAAACCCAAGGAGAAACACCCCAAGACACATATTAATCAAATTAACAAAGATCAAACACAAAGAACAAATATTAAAAGCAGCAAGGGAAAAACAACAAATAACACACAAGGGAATTCCCATAAGGATAACAGCTGATCTTTCAATAGAAACTCTTCAAGCCAGGAGGGAATGGCAAGACATACTTAAAATGATGAAAGAAAATAACCTACAGCCCAGATTATTGTACCCAGCAAGGATCTCATTCAAGTATGAAGGAGAAATCAAAAGCTTTTCAGACAAGCAAAAGCTGAGAGAATTCTGCACCACCAAACCAGCTCTCCAACAAATACTAAAGGATATTCTCTAGACAGGAAACACAAAAACGGTGTATAAACTCGAACCCAAAACAATAAAGTACATGGCAACGGGAACATACTTATCAGTAATTACCTTAAACGTAAATGGGTTGAATGCCCCAACCAAAAGACAAAGACTGGCTGAATGGATACAAAAACAAGACCCCTACATATGTTGTCTACAAGAGACCCACCTCAAAACAGGGGACACATACAGACTGAAAGTGAAGGGCTGGAAAAAGATTTTCCATGCAAATAGGGACCAAAAGAAAGCAGGAGTAGCAATACTCATATCAGATAAAATAGACTTTAAAACAAAGGCTGTGCAAAGAGACAAAGAAGGTCACTACATAATGATCAAAGGATCAATCCAAGAAGAAGATATAACAATTATAAATATATATGCACCCAACACGGGAGCACCACAGTACGTAAGACAAATGCTAACAAGTTTGAAAGGAGAAATTAACAATAACACAATAATAGTGGGAGACTTTAATACCCCACTTACACCTATGGATAGATCAACTAAACAGAAAATTAACAAGGAAACACAAACTTTAAACGATACAATAGACCAGTTAGACCTAATTGATATCTATAGGTCATTTCATCCCAAAACAATGAATTTCACCTTTTTCTCAAGCGCACATGGAACCTTCTCCAGGATAGATCACATCCTGGGCCATAAAGCTAGCCTTGGTAAATTCAAAAAGATAGAAATCATTCCAAGCATTTTTTATGACCACAATGCAGTAAGATTAGATCTCAATTACAGGAGAAAAACTATTAAAAATTCCAACATATGGAGGTTGAACAACACGCTGCTGAATAACCAACAAATCACAGAAGAAATCAAAAAAGAAATCAAAATTTGCATAGAAACGAATGAAAATGAAAACACAACAACCCAAAACCTGTGGGACACGGTAAAAGCAGTCCTAAGGGGAAAGTTCATAGCAATACAGGCACACCTCAAGAAACAAGAAAAAAGTCAAATAAATAACCTAACTCTACACCTAAAGCAACTAGAAAAGGAAGAAATGAAGAACCCCAGGGTTAGTAGAAGGAAAGAAATCTTAAAAATTAGAGCAGAAATAAATGCAAAAGAAACAAAAGAGACCATAGCAAAAATCAACAAAACCAAAAGCTGGTTCTTTGAAAGGATAAATAAAATTGACAAACCATTAGCCAGACTCATCAAGAAACAAAGGGAGAAAAATCAAATCAACAAAATTAGAAACGAAAATGGAGAGATCACAACAGACAACACAGAAATACAAAGGATCATAAGAGACTACTATCAACAATTATATGCCAATAAAATGGACAACGTGGAAGAAATGGACAAATTCTTAGAAAAGTACAACTTTCCAAAACTGGACCAGGAAGAAATAGAAAATCTTAACAGACCCATCACAAGCACGGAAATTGAAACTGTAATCAAAAATCTTCCAGCAAACAAAAGCCCCGGTCCAGACGGCTTCACAGCTGAATTCTACCAAAAATTTAGAGAAGAGCTAACACCTCTCCTGCTCAAACTCTTCCAGAAGATTGCAGAGGAAGGTAAACTTCCAAACTCATTCTATGAGGCCACCATCACCCTAATACCAAAACCTGACAAAGATCCCACAAAAAAAGAAAACTACAGGCCAATATCACTGATGAACATAGATGCAAAAATCCTTAACAAAATTCTAGCAATCAGAATCCAACAACACATTAAAAAGATCATACACCATGATCAAGTGGGCTTTATCCCAGGGATGCAAGGATTCTTCAATATCCGCAAATCAATCAATGTAATACACCACATTAACAAATTGAAAAATAAAAACCATATGATTATCTCAATAGATGCAGAGAAAGCCTTTGACAAAATTCAACATCCATTTATGATAAAAACTCTCCAGAAAGCAGGAATAGAAGGAACATACCTCAACATAATAAAAGCTATATATGACAAACCCACTGCAAACATTATCCTCAATGGTGAAAAATTGAAAGCATTTCCTCTAAAGTCAGGAACAAGACAAGGGTGCCCACTTTCACCATTACTATTCAACATAGTTTTGGAAGTTTTGGCCACAGCAATCAGAGCAGAAAAAGAAATAAAAGGAATCCAAATTGGAAAAGAAGAAGTAAAACTCTCACTATTTGCAGATGACATGATCCTCTACATAGAAAACCCTAAAGAGTCCACCAGAAAATTACTAGAAATAATCAATGACTACAGTAAAGTTGCAGGATATAAAATCAACACACAGAAATCCCTTGCATTCCTATACACTAATAATGAGAAAACAGAGAGAGAAATTAAGGAAACAATTCCATTCACCATTGCAACAGAAAGAATAAAATACTTAGGAATATATCTACCTAAAGAAACTAAAGACCTATATATAGAAAACTATAAAACACTTTTGAAAGAAATCAAAGAGGACACTAATAGATGGAGAAATATACCATGTTCATGGATTGGAAGAATCAATATAGTGAAAATGAGTATACTACCCAAAGCAATTTATAGATTCAATGCAATCCCTATCAAGCTACCAACAGTATTCTTCACAGAGCTAGAACAAATAATTTCACAATTTGTATGGAAATACAAAAAACCTCGAATAGCCAAAGCGATCTTGAGAAAGAAGAATGGAACTGGAGGAATCAACCTACCTGACTTCAGGCTCTACTACAAAGCCACAGTTATCAAGACAGTATGGTACTGGCACAAAGACAGAAATATTGATCAATGGAATAAAATAGAAAGCCCAGAGATAAATCCACGCACATACGGACACCTTATCTTCGACAAAGGAGGCAAGAATATACAATGGATTAAAGACAATCTCTTTAACAAGTGGTGCTGGGAAATCTGGTCAACCACTTGTAAAAGAATGAAACTGGAACACTTTCTAACACCATACACAAAAATAAACTCAAAATGGATTAAAGATCTAAACGTAAGACCAGAAACTATAAAACTCCTAGAGGAGAACATAGGCAAAACACTCTCCGACATACATCACAGCAGGATCCTCTATGACCCACCTCCCAGAATATTGGAAATAAAAGCAAAAATAAACAAATGGGACCTAATTAACCTTAAAAGCTTCTGCACATCAAAGGAAACTATTAGCAAGGTGAAAAGACAGCCTTCAGAATGGGAGAAAATAATAGCAAATGAAGCAACCGACAAACAACTAATCTCAAAAATATACAAGCAACTCCTACAGCTCAACTCCAGAAAAATAAACGACCCAATCAAAAAATGGGCCAAAGAACTAAATAGACATTTCTCCAAAAAAGACATACAGATGGCTAACAAACACATGAAAAGATGCTCAACATCACTCATTATCAGAGAAATGCAAATCAAAACCACTATGAGGTACCATTTCACACCAGTCAGAATGGCTGCGATCCAAAAGTCTACAAATAATAAATGCTGGAGAGGGTGTGGAGAAAAGGGAACCCTCTTACACTGTTGGTGGGAATGCAAACTAGTACAGCCACTATGGAGAACAGTGTGGAGATTCCTTAAAAAACTGGAAATAGAACTGCCTTATGATCCAGCAACCCCACTGCTGGGCATACACACTGAGGAAACCAGAAGGGAAAGAGACACGTGTACCCCAATGTTCACCGCAGCACTGTTTATAATAGCCAAGACATGGAAGCAACCTAGATGTCCATCAGCAGATGAATGGATAAGAAAGCTGTGGTACATATACACAATGGAGTATTACTCAGCCATTAAAAAGAATACATTTGAATCAGTTCTAATGAGGTGGATGAAACTGGAGCCTATTATACAGAGTGAAGTAAGCCAGAAGGAAAAACATAAATACAGTATTCTAACGCATATATATGGAATTTAGAAAGATGGTAACAATAACCCTGTGTATGAGACAGCAAAAGAGACACTGATGTATAGAACAGTCTTATGGACTCTGTGGGAGAGGGAGAGGGTGGGAAGATTTGGGAGAATGACATTGTAACATGTAAAATATCATGTAAGAAACGAGTTGCCAGTCCAGGTTCGATGCACGATACTGGATGCTTGGGGCTGGTGCACTGGGACGACCCAGAGGGATGGTATGGGGAGGGAGGAGGGAGGAGGGTTCAGGATGGGGAACACATGTATACCTGTGGTGGATTCATTTTGATGTTTGGCAAAACTAATACAATTATGTAAAGTTTAAAAATAAAATAAAATTAAAACCAAAAAAAAAAAAACAAAAAAAAAAACTCAACATTCAGAAAACGAAGATCATGGCATCTGGTCCTATCACTTCATGGGAAATAGATGGAGAAACAGTGGAAACAGTGTCAGACTTTATTTTTTTGGGCTTCAAAATCACTGCAGATGGTGACTGCAGCCATGAAATTAAGAGATGCTTACTCCTTGGAAGGAAAGTTATGACCAACCTAGATAGCATATTCAAAAGCAGAGACATTACTTTGCCAACAAAGGTCCACCTGGTCAAGGCTATGGTTTTTCCTGTGGTCATGTATGGATGTGAGAGTTGGACTGTGAAGAAGGCTGAGTGCCGAAGAATTGATGCTTTTGAACTGTAGTGTTGGAGAAGACTCTTGAGAGTCCCTTGGACTGCAAGGAGATCCAACCAGTCCATTCTGAAGGAGATCAGCCCTGGGATTTCTTTGGAAGGAATGATGCTAAAGCTGAAACTCCAGTACTTTGGCCACCTCATGTGAAGAGTTGACTCATTGGAAAAGAATCTGATCCTGGGAGGGATTGGGGGCAGGAGGAGAAGGGGACAACAGAGGATAAGATGACTGGATGGCATCACCGACTCAATGGATGTGAGTCTGAGTGAACTCTGGGAGTTGGTGATGGACAGGGAGGCCTGGCGTGCTGTGATTCATGGGGTCGCACAGAGTTGGATACTACTGAGCGACTGAACCGAACTGAACTGAACTGATTCAGAAAAAGTGCTCTACGCCGAAGAAGTGTCTGAGGAGAATTTCTGAGCTCCTCTGCAGCTCCAGGTCTTCCTCGTGTAGGCAGGCACAGTGTGCTTCCGGAGGGGTGGTGCCTCGTCTCTTAGGGCTGCCTGGTAAACTCGTCCTCCACCTGGGCCTGGCAGTCAACAGTGCACCGGGCGGTGGGTGGGAAGGGTTAGCAAAGGACACACAGCGGGGAATCCTGTCCCAAGCCCAATTTTATCAGAAGGTTTATAGATGGAATCTAGAACACCCTCTCGGAGAAGGCAATGGCACCCCACTCCAGTATTCTTGCCTGGAAAATCCCATGGGTGGAGGAGCCTGGTAGGTTGTGGTCCATGGGGTCACTAAGAGTCAGACACGACTGAGCGACTTCACTTTCACTTTCATGCATTGGAGAAGGAAATGGCAACCCACTCCAGTGTTCTTGCCTGGAGAATCCCCGGGATGGTGAGGCCTGGTGGGCTGCTGTCTATAGGGTCACACAGAGTTGGACACGACTGAAGCGACTTAGCAGAACACCCTCTGCTCCTCTCTTAAGAAAGGAGGACAGAAATAGAGGCTCTGCCTCAACAAGAAGGAGGAAAGGGCAGAGCCGCGAGCCCCCTGGATCCCAGCGGGGACAGACGACAGCTCTGGGACAGCCTCAGGAAGACAGTTCTCTGCTCGTTTGCAGTGAGAATGAATGTGTTCAAGTTGAGGCACGATGCGGTTCCCCTAGGACGTTCCGAGGCTGGTGTGGACGCCACGCATCCTGCCCTGTGGTCTCTCTCCCCGGCGCGTGGCCCTGCTCCACCAGTATGGCTGGAGGGCCTAGGGACTAGCGTGGCATGACCGCACTCCTCTGCGGATGGGCACGGCCCCTGCAGATTCTGACGGCTCTGGGAGCCGGACACGGTCGGCCTCTGGTTGAACCGCCACCCCAGCTGGCTCCATGGTGCTTCTCTTTCTGCGCCTTCCCAGGCAGAGGCATGAGCTGGGAGGCTGGGCCGGAGCTGCCACGAGGACTCTGCGACTGGAGACCTGTCTGCAGGCTGTCACTGCAGCTCTGGCTGCTGGGTCCCAGCCTCACTGAGCAGGGTCCTTCATGCTGGTGCTGCGGCCTAAACCGTCTGAAAAGAAGCATCTTTTTCTTCCTGCTCCACAATTCGGCTGTGTGTAGGAGTGGGGAGGGGGTACAACCATGCTTCCCACAGCCAGACAGGTGTTATTCAGGACTAAAAGAGGCCAAAGCAGGCAGAGGAACATCGGAGAGTATAAACTGTTTAAAAGAGACAGCAGATACTAAAGGACCCTATGTCAAACCCTCTGAATTTTTTCAAGAGAACTGATAATTTTTCTGTGGAATCTCTAAGCTTAAAAAATGTTGGTAAAAATGTTACCCAGCTTAGATTTGGCTGCTCGCCATTTAAAAGTCAAAAATTGAGACGAAAGCATCAGAAGAAAGGAAAAATGCTTTAATCAAGAAAGATGGCAGTCTGGCAAGAAGGTGGATTCATGTCCCAAGATCAACTGAGATTCCACTCACCCATGACAATTTTTAAAGGCAAAAAGGGAAAGAATCTCAGTGAATTGCAAAGGCAGGAGGGGATCAACTATACGGTCATGCTTTCTGCCACATTCTCCACTGCATGCAGGCTGTCTGACTCTTCAGATGTTATCTTACCCACTCTGTGATCTGCTTCCAGGATTGCTAATGGGACTGTTGCGGGTGGGGAGATAATCATTCTTTAACTACTTAATTCTTCATTATTACTTATTTTAATCTAGGAAAAGAATCAGTAGATTAGGTAAGGCATGGTATACATTCAAGAGAGCTTAAATCAGGAGCTAGTTTAATTTGCCTAGTGATCTTATTCCTATAATTAGGTTCTTTCAAGGTTGGAGGGGAATAGAAATGGGCAAACAAGAAAGGGGCAGAAGAGCTGCTTTCAAAAACTCAAGGTTAAAATAACATTTTTTATTATATGTTTCAGGTATACAGCACTATAATTATAATCTGTATACACTGCCGTGTGATTACCGCCACAAATCTAGTTTCCATGCGCCACCATACAGCTGACCCCCTTCTCCCATTTCATTTACCTTCCAACCCCTTTCCCCTCTTGGTAACCATGAATCGGTTTTTATATCTATGAGTTTATTTCTATTTTGTTTGTTCATTTTGCTTCTTTTTAGATTCTACTTATGAGTGAGATCATATGATATTCGTCTTTCTCTGTCTGACTTATTTCATTTAGCATAATGGCTTAAAGATCCTTCTATGTTACTGCTAATGGCAGGATTTCACACTTTTATGACTGAGTAGTATTCCATTGAAAATATATATATATTTTAATGCATTCTTCCATTGAGGGACATTTAGCTTATTTCGATATCTTGGCTACTGTAAATAGTGCTGAATGAATATAGGGGTATATATATCTTGTTGAATTAGTGTTTTTATGTTCAGATAAATATTCAGAAACGGGCTAGCTGGGCCACATGGTAATTCTATTCTTAATTTCTTGAAGAACCTCCATACAATTTTACCATAGCCGCTGCACACAGTCCCTCCAACAGCGTTCTCTTTTCTTTACATTCTCGCCAACATTTGCTGTTTCTGTCTTTTTCATAATAGCCAATAGGTGTGAAGTGAGAAACTCAACTTTTAAAACACTCTGGTGTCACTGCAAGCTGGGTTTGAACCGTGGGCCACACCTTTGTGTGACGCTGGCAGCTCATCAGGCCCAGGGGCTGTTCTTTGTACTCTCTTCATTGTCAGTAGAATTGAATCCGTGGTGTGAGTTTGAAAGGTAGGAACTTTGATAAGATGCTTTGAAGGCAAACAAGAATTTAATTGTGTTTATGCTAAATATTATCCATTCCAATGTTAGAGTCATTTCCCCAGAGGCGATGCTGGCAAGTAGCAATGGGTAGGGTAATTGGTCCATGGGGTCTTTGGCATGGAAGTTTAGAAACCTTCAGTTAAAATACGGGGACCGTTAACCATAGAATGTGTGTGTGCTCAGTTGCTCAGTTATGTTTGAATACCTTGAGCAATTTCTGAGTTATAATTCAGTCCTCTTGGAGTTCAGAGAAGGCCCTGTTTTGTCCTCATAAGAATACTATGCTGAAACTGCAATTCCATTTTGAACAACTGAGCTATCATTCTTCCTCCCGTTTTCCCCCCGTATCAGTGTCCACTGCCACTGTCAAAGGCAACCAACATTAGCGTAAGGATCCAACCCAATGTTGACTGGGTTTGGAGACCAATGTGTCGCAAAGTCATGTCCGACTCTCTTGTGACCCCGTGGGCTGTGGCCTGCCTGGCTCCTCTGTCCATGGCATTTTTCAGGCTATGCTGGAGTGGGTTGCCTTTCCCTTCTCCAGGGAATCTTCCCTATGACTCAGAGATTGAACCCGTGTCTCCTGCATTGCTGGTGGATTCTTTATTGCTGAGCCACCAGGGAAAACCTAGAGGTCAATTACACATGTTCAATTTTCTAGGAAGCGAATGTGACAAAAAGTACTTGCTGCCCATCTAATATTCATCTACCCTTCTTCCCAACCTTACTAGCTGTCCAGACAGCTAAAAGACTTGTAATTCCCACTCCATTGCAGCTAGAGGTGACATGGATCTAGCCATAAAATATAATTTGAAGTCTAGAGTAATAAAAGTGAATTACAACTTGGGAAAAAAAAAGAATACTACGCTGAATGCCTGTGCTGGCCTGAGTGTTGTGCTAAGGAGGCACTGCTGCCTGGAGTTCCTGACCCTGGGAGGAAGGGTCGCCCATTAGTTAGCATGTGCTTTAGCCAGAGTTCGTTGCACTGTGAAGGTGCCATTTCACAGCTCTCCAAATGGTAAGACTTTCTTGAACTTTCATGTAGGCTATGAGCAGACCAGCATTTTCAGTTCTTAAGGCATAGTCACGAACAATAAGGGCTGTAAACTGAGGCATGAGAGCAACATATTTGCCCAAAGGTTCGTCTAGTCAAGGCTATGGTTTTTCCTGTGGTCATGTATGGATGTGAGAGTTGGACTGTGAAGAAGGCTGAGTGCCGAAGAATTGACGCTTTTGAACTGTGGTGTTGGAGAAGACTCTTGAGAGTCCCTTGGACTGCAAGGAGATCCAACCAGTCCATTCTGAAGGAGATCAGCCCTGGGATTTCTTTGGAAGGAATGATGCTAAAGCTGAAACTCCAGTACTTTGGCCACCTCCTGTGAAGAGTTGACTCACTGGAAAAGACTCTGATGCTGGGAGGGATTGGGGGCAGGAGGAGAAGGGGACGACAGAGGATGAGATGGCTGGATGGCATCACCGACTTGATGGACGTGAGTCTGAGTGAACTCTGGGAGTTGGTGATGGACAGGGAGGCCTGGCGTGCTGCGATTCATGGGGTCGCAAAGAGTCGGACACGACTGAGTGACTGATCTGATCTGATCTGGTCTGATGGCTGCAATCCTAGTGCTGTGGAATTGTGTTCACGCAGAGTGTGGAGGGAACAATGGCGACGTAATGTAAGGGCAGGGAGCCTCTCTGCCGAATTTCCGTGGAGACCCATTTACCCCCAAGGTAAAGACAAGGAGGGAGATTGTAAAACAACCATTCCCAAGCTCTGATCTTGGAATGTCTGCAGTGAATCAAAAGTGATGCTTTAAATAGAACTTTTTTTTTTTCCCCAGTTACAAAAGCAGCTCTGAGTCAATGTAGAGAAAATTATGGGGAAGAACAAAATTGGAAAAAAACCCAAACATGTTTAATTTCATCACTGTTCACTGTCAAAGGCTGATATAGCTGGACAGCAGGTAAATTGGTAAGGATAGATTTGAATCAGTAATATACTATTGCAATAGGGCAAAAGTCCAACATTGTTTGAACTCAAGTTCAATTTGCATAGAGATAACTAGGTATTTTAAAGGGAGAATGAGGGAATAAGGAGGAGACATGAACAAGGTTCAGAGATTCCTAAACCCTGAGCCCTTTTGTCAGAGATAAATCAACCTGATAAACACATTTAAAAACATGTGATGAGGATGTAGGAGATTTGCTCTCCTGGGTATTTACACCTTAAAAAAGGACTTGGGCCACTGCTTAAGCTGAAGAATGATGAGCTATTGGGCTAATCTTGGCATTTGGTCTGTAGAGATTTTTGATGTAAGGAGCCTTCTGGTTTCCCCAGACTGCATCACTGCTTCATTTACAGTCCAGGCTGGCTCTGTTCCCTCATTTTCCCTCTTTGAGACAGCATCCAGCTCTGAGTCACTTAGGTGGGGTCCATGGCAGTAGCAAGGCCACTCCTTGGCTTTGTGCCTGATGCTCCCCACCTGTGAGCTTTCCTCTGCCAGCTGAGAGCCTCCAGACACAGGCTAGATTTCACTCCCTCCATGTCACCAGGCCTGGCTCAAGTCCTGAACAAACTAGTGCTTAGATATTTGAAGGAATTTAGAATACACTTGGGCCCACTCAGTGCTGGGGATCTGGCCAAGGTCAGAAGTGGGGCCGGAATCCCTGGCCTCTCTCCAGGCTTGAGATCTAGGCAACTGCTCACATAAGGAGGTATCAGCCACTGGTAGGAAGACAGCTGTGGCTTTAGGCAAGAGAGAAGAGCACAGCAACTGCAGTTTCTCTTGTCTCTACTACCTCCTGAGCACCATTCAGCCAACAGCCAGGGACTCAACAACACACTTTTTCAGGCCATATGCAGCTTGGTGAATGTGTTTATAATTGACTTGCTGTCCCCAGAGCAGGGGACATAAATGCAGATAACTAATAAGTTATCTAGTGCGTGTGTGCATGCATGCTCAGCCATGTATGACTCTTCATGACCACAAGGACTGCAGCCCAACAGGCTTCTCTGTCTATGGAAGTTTCCAGGCAAGAATACTGGAGTGGTTTGCCATTTCCTCCTTCAGGAGATTTTCCTGACCTAGGGATCAAAATGACATCTCCCACATCTACATTGGCAGACAGATTCCTCACTGTTGAGTTACTTGGAAAGCCCTAGTGCCACATAACAAATCATCACAAATTTGGAAGCTTAAAACACATTTATTATCTCCCAGATTCTGTAGGTCAGGAGACAAGCAAACCTTATCTGAAACCTCTGCTGCAGGGTCTCTAACAAAGCTGCAGCCAAGGTGTCAGCTGGAGTCTCATTTGAAGGTTTAACTGGGGAAGGTCTTTGGAAGAATTTAGTTTCTTGAGGGCTGTTGGACTAAAGGTTTCAGAGCTAGCTGGCTGCTGGTCAGGGGGCACCCTCATTCTCTCGTGGCATGGCATGCTTCAGTATGGCAACTCATTTCATCAAGCATGCAAGCCAAGAAGGAAACAGAGTCTACCAGCAAGAAAAATCAATCTTTGTAACCTAATTTCAAAAGTGACATCCCATCGTCTTTACCTTTGCTCTATTCTTTGGTGGGAAGCAAGTCACAGGTCCCATTTAGCCCAAGGAGGACAGGGGATGGCACAAAGATATGAACAACACGAGGTGGGCATCACATTGGTCATTTTAGAGCTTGTCTGTTATAAAGTAGGTGGCTGGTAATTCTCTCACTGTCTCCATTTGAGCAGCTCTGCCCCCTGGGGTTTGAAGCTTCACCATGTGCTCTCCTAGCTCCCAGAGCTTTAACTTGTCTGTTCCTTCTGCTAGCTCATGAGCTCTTTGAGGGAAAGGCCTTTGTATATCTCGCTCTCTGTCAGTGAGAGGACCTGTATGTGCTTAGTCACTCAGTCATGTCCAACTCCTTGTGGCCCCATGGACTATATAGTCCATAGAATTCTCCAGGCAAGAATACTGGAGTGGATAGCCTTTTCCTTCTCCGGGGATCTTCCCAACCTAGCGATCAAACCCTGGTCTCCTGCATTGCAGGCAGATTCTGTACCAGCTGAGCCACAAGGGAAGCCCAAGGATAGGGCCTATGACTCTCACATACTAAATGCACCCTTGGTGGAGACTGTGTGGGAAGCTGAGGTCAGAGAGTCATAGCCCCTGCCTGCCTGCCCAGCTCAGCCAGAGCGAGGGCTGATGGTACCGGGGACAGACATGCAAGGCTGCACTCTGGTGTGTGCTGTTTCTTTAGATACTTCTGCAAAGCCCATCTCTTCAGGAAATCTGGTTCTATTAGCCTAACTCCAGCCTCTAATCTTTTCTAAACCACTCATTCAGGTTTCCCTGCCCTGGTGCTGACAGCATTTTCACCCTTGCTTTCCAACTTAGAATAAGAATCAGGATGTTTCCTCTTTTAAATGCCTACACCTCTATCCCTCCCCCGTTCTGCACACAAATATGAATGCCTGAAGCAGACACCCAAGCTCCTCAACCCCAGACAATGTTTGTTTTCATTCAATTGCTACCATGGTACTTTCCAGTGTTCTGAATTTTCAAGGAAACTTGAAATCTGTACTTTTATGTACACTTTACACATTTAAAAAAAAATGTGTATGTAAAACAAACACATCTGCCAACTATATTTGACTGACCTTTGGTTATATATTGCACTTTACTCTTTTATCTTTGAGACTAGACTACAGTGGCAGCTACAGTGTGTGATCTTGAAGTGCTCAGTAAATTGTTGTTGTTCAGTTGCTAAGTTGTTTCTAAATCTTTCTTTGCAACTCCATGGACTGCAGCATGTCAAGCTTCCCTGTCCTTCATCATCTCCCAGATTTGCTCAAATTCATATCCATTGGTTGGTGATGCCATCCAACCATCTCATCCTCTGTCGTCCCCTTTTCCTTGTGCCTTCAATCTTTCCCAGCCTCAGGGTCTTTTCCTGTGAGTTGGCTTTTCACATCAGATGGCCAAAGTATTCAGCTTCAGCATCCTTCTAATGAATATTCAGGGTTGATTTCTTTTAGGATTAACTGGTTTGATCTCTTTGCTGTCCAAGGGGCTCTTCAGGGACTCTCAAAACTCTTCTCCAACACCACAGTTCAAAAGCATCAATTCTTTGGTGCTCAGCCTTCTTCATGGTCCAACTCCCATATCCATACATGGCTACTGGAAAAACCACAGCTGTGATTATACACAACTTTGTTGGCAAAGAGATGTTTCTGCTTTTTAATACACCGTCTACATTTGTCATAGCTTTTCTATCAAAGAGTAAGTGCCGTTTAATTTCATGGTTGCAGTCACCATCTGCAGTGATTTTGGAGCCCAGGAAAATAAAATCTGTCACTGTTTCCACTTTTTTCCCATCTATTTGCCATTAAGTGACAGGACCGGATGCTATGATCTTAGTGTTTTGAATGTTGAGTTTTAAACCAGCTTTTTCACTCTCCTCTTTCACCTTCATCAAAAGCCTCTTTAGTTCCTCTTTACTTTCTGCCATTAGAGTGGTATCATCTGCATGTCTGAGGTTGTTCATATTTCTTCTGGCAATCTTGATTCCAGCTTGTGATTCATCCAGCCCAGCATTTTGTATGATGCACTCTGCTGCATATAAGTTAAATAAGCAGGGTGACAATATACAGCCTTAAAGTACTGCTTTCCCAATTTAGAACAAGTACATTGTTCCATGTCCAGTTCTTTTTTTTTTTTTAATTTTTTTTTAAATTTTTTTTTATTTTTAAACTTTACATAATTGAATTAGTTTTGCCAAATATCAAAATGAATCTGCCACAGGTATACATGTGTTCCCCATCCTGAACCCTCCTCCCTCCTCCCTCCCCATACCATCCCTCTGGGTCGTCCCAGTGCACTAGCCCCAAGCATCCAGTATCGTGCATTGAACCTGGACTGGCATCTCATTTCATACATGATATTTTACATGTTTCAATGCCATTCTCCCAAATCTTCCCACCCTCTCCCTCTCCCACAGAGTCCATAAGACTGTTCTATACGTCAGTGTCCCTTTTACTGTCTCGTACACAGGGTTATTGTTACCATCTTTCTAAATTCCATATATATGCGTTAGTATACTGTATTGGTGTTTTTCCTTCTGGCTTACTTCACTCTGTATAATAGGCTCCAGTTTCATCCACCTCATTAGAACTGATTCAAATGTATTCTTTTTAATGGCTGAGTAATACTCCATTGTGTATATGTACCACAGCTTTCTTATCCATTCATCTGCTGATGGACATCTAGGTTGCTTCCATGTCCTGGCTATTGTAAACAGTGCTGCGATGAACATTGGGGTACACGTGTCTCTTTCCCTTCTGGTTTCCTCAGTGTGTATGCCCAGCAGTGGGATTGCTGGATCATAAGGCAGTTCTATTTCCAGTTCATGTCCAGTTCTAACTGTTGCTTCTTGACCTGCATACAGGTTTCTTAGGAGGCAGGTAAGGTGCTCTGATATTCCCTTCTTTTTAAGAATTTTCCGCAGTTTGTTGTGATCCACACAGTCAAAGGCTTTAGTGTAGTCAATGGGGCAGATGTTTCTCTGGAATTCCCTTGCTTTCTCTATGATCCAATGAATGTTGGCAATTTGATCTTTGGTTGCTCTGCCTTTTCTACATCCAGCTTGAACATCTGGAAGTTCTCAGTTCACATACTGTTGAAGCCTGGCTTGAAGGATTTTGAGCATTAACATCCTAGTATGTAAAATGAGCACAATTGTACTGCAGTTTAAACATTCTTTGGCATTGTCCTTCTTTGGGATTAGAATGAAAACTGATCTTTTCCAGTCCTGTGGCCACTGCTGAGTTTTCCAAATTTGCTGGCATGTTGAGTGCAACAGTTAAACAGCATCATCTTTAAGGATTTGAAATAGCTCAACTGGAATTCCATCACCTCCACTATCTTTGTTCGTAGTTATGCTTTCTAAGGCCCACTTGACTTCAAACTCCAGAACGTCTGGCTCTAGGTGAGTGAAAACACCATTGTGGTTATCTGGGTCATTAAGACCATTTCTGTATAGTTCTTATGTTTATTCTTGCCACGTCTCCTTCATCTCTTCTCTTCTGTTAGGTTCTCACCATTTCTGTCCTTTATTGTGCCCATCTTTGAATGAAATGTTCCCTTGGTATCTTCAGTTTTCTTGAAGAGCTCTCTAGTCTTTTCCATTCTATTGTTTTCCTCTATTTCTTTGCATTATTCACTTAAGAAGGCTCTCTCATCTCACCTTGCTATTCTTTGGAACTCTGTATTCAGTTGGGTATAGTTTCCATTTCTCCTTTGCTTTTTACTTCTCTTCTTTTCTCAGCTATTTGTAAAGCCTCCTCAGACAACCAATTTGCCTTCTTGCATTTCTTTTTCTTTGGGATTCTTTTGGTCACTGCCTCCTGCACAATGTTACAAACCTTTGTCCATCAGATCTAAGCCCTTGGTACAATTTGTCACTTCCACTGTATAATCATAAGGGATTTTATTTAGCAAATGGTCCTGTGCAAATGGCCAGTGGGCTTATGTGAACTTTGGGTGGTGATGGGGGTGGGGTACCCACTCTGAAACTCTTCCAGAAAAGCAGAAAAAAAAAACCACCCAACTTTTGTTGCTGCCCTTTGGAAAGCCCCTGTTGAGAGTGCCCCTTTGGGAGTGGTTACGGCCCAGAGCCCCTCAGCCACATCTTGGTAATTTGTAGAATTGCTCAGCTTTCAGCAAAGCAAAAGAAGGAGCAGGAAGTCAGATTCTGAATCTTTGAGAAGCTGCACGGAAACAGCACTAAAGGATTGACTTATGTCTGCACTCACAAACAAAATGCATATGAACAATTCAAAGTCCCACATGAGTTAAAAAAAAAAATAGTGGAGATAAAACAGCCAGCGGGGAAAGTCCATTAGCAGCCGATCTGCATTAATGACCTCTAGTGAGCTGGGCTGCTGACAGCCGGCAGTGGAGGTGGGGAGCCACCAGGTGCCATCACCGCATAGCCCCTCTGTGCTGGTTTGGGCTCAGGACCATGTGCAACCACCCACATCACTGTTGTTTCAAAGAGTAAACACTACTGGCTTTCAGCCAAGCCAGGGAAACCTCTCCCAGAATGTCTGCGCTAATGTGGGGCAATAGAAATTCTGGGGATTAGAGTGGTGAGGACATTCTGCTTTGCTTACTGGTCTCAGGTGGGGTTTCCTGACATAAAGAGAAAAAAATGAATGGGAACTAACTCTGGGACTAAGAAGAGTTTGGTTTTGGCAACAGAAGCTGATGGAGAGACCGCATGGCCAAGCTTCCCAGCTTGAAGTCAGCAAAAGACTAGGTTTTTATTTCCCATCAGTTGCAGACCAATACTTTTGCAAAATACAATAAATTGAATGATGAGAAAAATGAGATTAAAAAAAAAAGCCATACAAAATACAAGCAGCCAATTCTTTATTATTAGATTGAACAGTCATACTCTGTTACTTTGTCAAATTGCTATCGAGGTTTCAAAACTCTAATTTCAGTATTTCATCACAGTCACATTCAGGCAAGAGGGAACCACAGGGCTCACTCACCTCCAGGCTGTCCCACTTCGTGTTCTTGCTGGGCTGTTCCCTCTGCTGGGACTGTCCTTCCTCATCCTACCCTTCTCACACCATTTCCTCCCGTGAGCGCCCCTGAGTGTCCACTTCTGCCTCCTCCGCTCGTCCCCGACGCTGCCCCTGCAGTTGGGATGAGCCGCTTGTCTCCTGGATGCACCTTGCTCCTCCTGGCTGGGCCCTGCTCTCCCACTCCTGCCATGCTCTCCTACTTTCCCTCCACAAAGATGCTGGAGGGGTTAACTTCTTAAAACATGCGTCTGATTACATCACCCGCTGGCTGAAGTTCTTCAGTACCTTGCAAGCAATTACACTGTGGGGCCCAAGCACCCAGTGGTGGGCTGAGGCTTCTGCAGATCTGGCTGCCTCCCTCCTGGCCCCACTGCCAGCAGGCCCATGCAACCCCAGGCCTCTTGCTGCAGCTACATGGGCTCTACTGCTCCTGCCTTGAGCTTTCACTGTGCTGCTCCTCTGGCCTAGTCTCCCTTCCCCTCTCTCTTCTCCTCGCTCTGTAGGATTTCAGATCCACCCCCTCCTCTAAGAGGCCTTCCCTGATGGAGGTAGAGCTGGTTAAACCAGGCTTCCTCACCCACTGAGTAGGACAACTCGAAGGTGTGTTCTCCCAGCCTCTTTCTGAGCAGGCAGAGCCTGGGCCATGGGTGTAACTTGCCTGGTGTCCCCACTCCTCCTTGGGTTTCTAGGCTTCATCTTTCACACAAAAGACCTGCTCTTAGCCTCTTTGTCTCAGGTCTGTTTCTGGGGACTCAGGACCCAAAAGTGGTTGCTGCCCTCCTGTCCCTCCTGTCACAATCTAATGTGAAAGGTGGGAAAGAGCATCCCTGTAAATTGTAACAAAGACTAAGGAAAACACTGGGGCAGGAAAAGAGTATTACATCGGGCCATGTTGGTCAGAGAAGGCCCGAGAGACCAAGCGACATTTACAGAGCAGTAATCTCACGCAACAGAGTGTCAGTAGACTCAGTAGCAGTGTGGTGGGTGCAGAGGAGGAGAGACCAGAACTATTCAGGGTCAGAAAAGTTTTTCTGAAGCAGAGATTGAGCCGAGGAAAGTGGTGCCAAGTGTGGAGGGCTGAGCAAAGCAGAAAAGGCCTGCAGTGGTGTGACTGATACACCAGGGCTGCTGTGATAGACGCCGTCCACGAGGCATGTCTGTGTGCCAGGCCCTGGGCTGGGTGTGTTACGTGCCTCACCTCACTAAATGCCCACAGCAACTTTCTGGACCATCCTCAGTTTACAGAAAAGGAAACCGAGTTGCTGCAGTGCCAGGGTGTGGAGTCAGAGGCAGAGAGAGACAGGAAAGATCACAGCCATCGCTCTTTGTGACTTCATGTAGATTTCTTAAAAGTTCGTAGCGGGCTAACCCCGTGCCAGGACCTGTGTTGGGCCATTCTTACCTAGTGCAGTGTCCCAGGCTAGCTCTTTCTAGATTAACATTAATATTAATATCTTTCTTGTGCAAATGTGCTTGTGTTGGGTGAATAATTTACATGGCTCTGAAAGTATCACCTCAGATGCTGGGGATAAAATGCTGCTCATCTCCTTGCTGTGTCACTATGGCCAAGCAGCTCCAGCATGTTCCAAAGTGAGAAATGGCTGCCTTGGCCTCCCTGCTCCCTGCTACTGAAGAACAAAGATGAATGGGAGGTAGGGGAACAGGCAGAGGCAGAACGAGTGACCCCTGGGGGCTTGAGACTCACACAGGCAGAGTCGGTCCCTGTGCCTGCGGCGCACTGCCCCTCCCCTCCCTCCTCTTGGAAAGGCAGGGCCTCTTCTGCCCAGTCCTCCGGGAAGCTTCAGCTTGCACTGACAGCTCTCTGCCTTTCCACCTCTCTGTGTTTTTGTCTTTCTCACTCTTTGTCTCTTATCTCCGTCTGTTTTTCTCTACATCTCTCTTTCTACTTTTCCCCGCCTGTCAACTGTCTCCATCTCTCTGTGTGAGTCTCTGTTTCTCTGTCTGTCTCTCTGTGTCTCTTGCCCATTTTATTCACCCCACACCACTGTGGAGACCTTGGCTTTCACATGCGTCCAGATTCATCATTATTGACTCAAGTCTAATGGATCCTCCTTTCTTTGGATGTTTCCCCCTAAAAGTGTGAGTTTTCCTGAAAGCATAGCCAGAGACAAGACCTTGGGAAGTGGAGCTGGGAAGCAGAAACAAGGTGGCAGGCCAGTGGGACAAGTAAGAAAGAACATCCGACTAAGAGTGAGTTCTGGGCGCCATGAATGCTGTGGACAGCGCGGCTCAACCTTGTGGAAGTGCCCCTGTGGACACATGTGTCATGTGCCTGGGACACATCCTCTGCCAAGGATGGGGCCTGCACATACCTGCCTCCTGGGTTGGGAACTTTGCTGACTCCGGGTTTCCCTGGGATCAGCTGAAGGAGCACCACAAATTTGGGGAAAGGCTGCAGGCAAAAAAGTGTAGAAACTCAGGAGAGCTGCTTTTGAGATGCAGCTTGAAGCCTGAGTGGGGCCCGGGTGGGGCCAACAGCTGGCACACCTCTCTGTTGCCTGCAGTGTGACATTCAAGGCCCCATGACACGGACAGTTGATGTCTAGTTGCTGCTGCTCCACTGGCTGAAGCCAAGGTGGCCTGCTCCCTGGGTCCTAACAGGTCTCGTGCTTACCCACCTCATAGCCTTGGCGTCCCCATTTCCACATGCTGGGATATCCCATCCCTCAATCCCTTCCCTCTGCATCCATCTAATATCTGTGGGTCTTTTAAGTCACACCTCTACCAAGAAAGCTTTGGGAAACTCTTTAACCCAATGTGAGCTCTTGGCTCTGCCCTTAGGGTCTAAGCTACCAATTTGTCATGTATTATATGTATCTACTACATTTCTTGTTCACTTGCTTTTTTTTTTTTTTTTTCCCCAATTAAATTCCTTCAATATCATGTACCTTCAATTTACCAGACATGATGCCAGGTAGAGGAGTATGGAAAAAGGCACCTGCCCCATGGAGTTGGCATCTGAGAGCAGATGGAGCCTTAACTCTTCATTGAGAGAACTGTCTTATTGTCCTGTGGCATCTAGAACTCAGCATGCTGCTGGCCTCCTAAGGGTGCTGCTCTTCCATTCTGAGTGTGTAGCTTCTTCCTTTTCTCATTTAGCCTAAATTCTTCAAATGAAATGACACTTGCTTTGCCAAACCTTGCCTCAGTCCCTCAGTCTTCGGGACTGGGGAAGCTTCCAGGTCCTACTATAAAAATCCTCTAGCAGCCTGGGCACTAATTTTGAGTGGCTGCCACTGGCACACCAGCAGAGACTGCTTTGGAGGCAGACAGTAAGCCACCAGCAGTAGAGAATCAATCACTCAGGGCCAGACAGCTCCATCAAACCCTCTTTGAGAGAGAACTGCATTTCCTTGGATGTTGGCAAACCCTTCTTTCCTCTGAGTGCTGAGATTCCGCCCATGCTAGCTCCTTTGGTGTCTTGGCACTGGACATGGTCTCTGGGAGGTTGCAGGGATGCTGAACCACATCCCAACATCAACGTCACCATTCCATGGCCAGATGTCCTAAGACAAGTGCCGACTTAGCACCTGCAGGGAGTGTGTTCTGAACCCAGAGGAGGCCTGATAGTTTTGTCTTTCTGCCAGTCCCCAGTGCAAGCTAAGATGAACTGTAAAAGAAGTCTGCAGCTAAAGGGTCTGTCTAATTAGGTAGGAGAATCTGATTTTTTAAAGTTTTAAATTATGAAATGCAATCTATCTTAAAGTATATATAATGTGTTTAAAGTAATAAGATGAAGAGCCACCATCCAGTTTAAGAAGTAGAACATCATCCTCTGTGTCCCTCACCAGCTGCATTCTTCCCCCCGCCCACCCCAAGGTAAAATTACTCTGAAGTTTGTGTTTACTATGCTTTACTTTTCTTTATAGTTTTATCACATTATATACATTCATGAATAGTTTAGCTATGCCCATTTTTTAATGAAAATGTTCCTACTGCATATGTGTTTTGTAAGTTGTTGATTTTGTTCCATATTTTTAAAAAATTCACTCACACTGATGAATATGGCTGTAGTTCATTTCTTTCTGCTCTTGGAGTATTCCACAACATACATTTAAGCATGCATTTATCCAGTTTGCTGTTAATGGAGATATGGGTTGTTCTCAATTTTCCTTTTTCTCTTTTTTTTTTTTTTTGCTTTTGAAAGTCATGCTGCCAAGAATCCATTTGTACATGTCTTCTGGGGTATGTGTGCAAGTACTCTTCTTCAGGCTGCTGCTGCTGCTGCTAAGTCGCTTCAGTTGTGTCTGACTCTATGCGACCCCATAGACGGCAGCCCACCAGGCTCCCGCGTCCCTGGGATTCTCCAGGCAAGAACACTGGAGTGGGTTGCTATTTCCTTCTCCAATGCATGAAAGTGAAAAGTGAAAGTGAAGTAGTTCAGTCGTGTCTGACTCTTAGCGACCCCATGGACTACAGCCTACCAGGCTCCTCTGCCCATGGGATTTTCAGGCAGTGGTTCTCAAAACTGGTGCCCGCTTTTATGACAAATATTGGCTGATGTTCTCTTTACTATCTTGAAATGAATTTCTTAGATATATTGTACCTGTATATATATATTTCTATAATATAATATTATACATAATATAACATACATATAATATACAGTATATTCCTATATTTTATAATATAATAGTAGATATAATATACTATACCTACCTTTGGATTTCAAGAAATCAACCTAATTTTCTAACTGTAGTATAAAAGAGAAATAAAACAAAGCAATTTATAGTAAAAGATGGCTGTCCAATACGTACATATGTAAATTTGGGGGGACAATTACACCAGGAGCCAAAATAATGATGTCAGATGCTTGCATCTATATGTAGAATCATCAAGATTTTTCCAGCTACAAATGCAAACAGACATGGGTATTTTAAATTAGTCATCCAAATACCGTGTGCAAGGTTCTCAACAGACAGATGACTTTTCTGAATTATTGAACAATTCTTGACAAAGTTCCAAGCAGTACAACATAAAGCAAGCTCTTCCTCCAATTTAGTTGTATTCAATACACATTCAATATGTTAAAAGCTATGAAAACAACTCGCTGTTGTTGTTCATTTGCTAACTTGTGTCCAACTCTTTGCCACCTCATGGACTATAGTCTATCAGGCTCTTCTGACCTCCACTATCTCTCAGAATTTGCTCATTTTCATGTCCATTGAATCAGTGATGCTATCTAACCATCTCGTCCTCTGGCCCCCTCCTTCTTCTTTTGCCTTCAGTGTCTCCCATCATCAGGTTCTTTTCCAATAAGTCAGCTCTTTATATCAGGTGGCCAAAGTATTGGAGCAACTTCACAATCAGTCCTTGCAATGAACATTCAGGGTTGATTTCCTTTCGGAAATCACATCCGTAAATGACTACTGGAAAAACCATAGCTTTGACTATACAGAAGTTTGTCAGCAAATTGATGTCTTTGCCCTTTAAGGAGGCTGTTGGGCTGTAATGCCATGGTCTCCAGATGTGTAAGTGGGAAAGATAATAACCTGAGAGACTTTTGCATCTTGGCCTGACCTTCCAGCCCCAGCCTCCCCATCTCTGTAATAAAGATACCCTCTGAGAGAGCTGGGTGGATGGATGAGTTGGTGTGAATATGAAAGGTTTGAAAGCAAAGGTCTGTTGAAGCTGGTGCAAAGGCAAGTCCCACCCATTTTTCCCTCCAAAGTTTTATCTCCTAGTAAGTAAAAATGTGAATAAAGTTGACCAATTATAATGATACAGAAAAACAGGGAGACAACTGCTTCCTGTGAGCAGTCAGTTTTAGTTCCTTCCAGAGGTCCTGGTATACTTCACAAGGTGACTTTGCCCAAGCTTGGCCACTTGAAGGCCCAGCTTGCCTCGGGAGCTGGGGGCTGGGGACCCCCAGTGCTGGCTGCAGTAGAGTCAACATCAGATCTCTCTGACCTGCAACTCTAAGTGAGGATCTGACCAAGCCTTCTGACCAGAGATAATAGATGGATTTGTGCTTAATGCATTTCCCAATCAATGCAGCAACTTGAGGGCTAATTTATGAAAATTGAATATGGGGACAAAATGCTGCATTAAAACCCTACTTATCTTTATGGATTAAAAGTTAGTGTTGGCCGTAGATTTATAGCTGGTTTGAGGAGCCCACAAGATAATAAAGTAGAAGAATTCTCTTTCCTCTTTCCTCACGCACTGAGGGTATTCCTGAGGGTGGGAGGAGGGCTGGGAAATTAAAGGCTCTTCCCAAGAAGGAGATAATAGCTCTTCAGAATATTCCAATGCATTGCCTCTCCTTTTCTATTTCAATGACAAAACACAGACTCTTTGGTCTCCTAACACCCACCCCCACTGCGAACCCACCGCTCAATACTGAGATCTGAGAAGTGTCTCAACGTCTGAGCTGAATTCAAAATTCCAAGTGAACCAATTCTGTAAAGCAAGAGCCACTTTCTAGTGAAGTGAAGTGAAGTGAAAGTCGCTCCATTGTGTCTAACTCTTTGTGGCAGCCCCCCCGGCTCCTCTATCCATGGGGATTCTCCACGTAAGGATATTTGAAGTGGGCTGCCAGACTCTCCTCCAGAGGATCTCCCCAACCCAGGGATTGAACCCAGGTCTCGCACATTGCAGGCAGATTGTTTACCAACTGAGCCACCAGGGAAGCACCTGACTCAAATGGCCAATGGTTTCCACACTCCTACATTTCCTTCTGAGCAGAGAAGACCCTCCTATCTGAGTACCTATCCCTGGGCTCTGATGCTGGAAGGATGGTCCTGCAGGTCTGTGATACTGTTCTCTAAAAGGCTTTAAAATACAAGTTGACAACATTCTTCCCCATTGAACCCATCCCTCCAAAAAGCCCCACAGAAAACTTGGAAGCCCTTTGCAAAGCTCCTAATCAGAGAACAGGGGGAGAAGAGAAACACTTGTTTTATTGCATTTTGTTTCCATGGGCCAGGGAGATTGTAAAGGATGAAAGCCTGAGTGTCTTTGTGGTTAGTATGAAAGGCAGCATCTGGCAGAGGAAATGCTCTCTGACAGGACATGGGTGCAAATGCTTCTTGACAATTCTAATCAAGGAGTGTTCTCGTTAGCATTCAAGATGGCTGGGATGATAAATTATATGAATAATTTTGGTTCTTTGTCAGGACTTGGAAGATATCTTCATGCAACACATCTGTAGCTGTGCATACTTAATTACTAGCTAAAGAACAAACATGAGGCATGTGGTGTGGGCACATCCTTATGCTGTAGAATGTCACTTGCATTTGATGGGGTGTACATTAGATAAACAGATGAGATAGCAAGCTCCTCAGCCAGAAACCTCCTAGGAGCCCTGGATGAGCAGAGACTGGGCCTGTCTCTTTTAACCTGGAAACAGGAAGGAGGCTTGGATCTGAGCAGGATTAATTTGGGGGCTGGGGCTGGGTCACCACAGCAGCAACAATCTCTGACCAGGCACCCTGCAGACCAACTTCAAATAAACAATGCATGAAGACTATGACAAGTTTGAACACTTAAAATGTGCCAAACATTATCTGAGTACTTCATAAATGTCACTGGTGTGACAACATTATCACCTTCAGGGATAGTACTTGGAAAAATAATTTAGCTAAAACTCAACATATTCTATGTGGTGTAAAGGATTCGCTATTATTTGATAATTTGAAAAGCCACAATATGGTGATAATGTGGCCCTTATAAAATTAGTCATCATTGAGCATCTTTCTTAATTTAGCACTGGTTTGTTTCCGTTCTGTCTATTGTGTCATTGATTTTCTCTACTAAGTTTCCTGCTTTTTACAGGCTGCTATAAACCTTTGGTTTTTTAAAATATGTAAATGATTCAGAGTAAATTTTCAGATCTTAGAACTGGAGGAAAATTTTTTAGTTAATGAAAGGGTTGTGGGAAAACTGCTCAAATCCCATTCAGCTCCCAAGGCAAGTGAGGATCTGGATGAAGTATTCTAAGTAATGATGGACGAGAACACTAACAGGATGATAGTGCTTAAAGAAATCATTAGAAAACCAAAGAATAAAGAGGCCCCTGGGAAGATTAAATGTAATATTTTAACAGTCATTAAAAAAAAAAACAATAGTGCTTAGAAAATAAAACATGAAACAAAGGACATATTTTACCATCCTGCTTATTACTAGCTTTGTTGCTGTTGTCCAGTCACTAAGTCATGTCTGACTCCTTGCAACCCCATGGACTTCAGCACTCCAGGCTTTCCTGTCCCTCACCATCTTCCAGTGCTTACTCAAACTCATGTCCATTGAGTCGGTGATGCCATCTCATCTTTTGTTGCCCCCGTTCTTCTCTTGCCCTCAATCTTTACCAGTGTCAGGTCTTTTCTAATGAGTTGACTCTTCACATCAGGTGGCCAAAGAATTGGAGCTTCAACTTCAGCATCAGTCATTTCCAATGAATATTGATTTCCTTTAGAATTGAGTAGTTTGATCTTCTTGCTGTCCAAGGGACTCCCAGAAGTTTTCTCCAGCACCACAGTTTGAAAGCATCAGTGCTTTGGTGCTCAGTCTTTGATGGTCCACCTCTCACACTCATACATGATTACTGTAAAAATCACAGCTTTGACTATACATACCTTTTTTGCAAAGTGATGTCTCTCCTTTTTAATACACTGTCTAGGTTTGTCATAGCTTTTCTTTTAAAGAGCAAGTGTCTTTTACTTTCATGGCTGTAGTCACTGTCTGCAGTGATTTTGGAGCCCAGGAAAATAAATCGGTCACTGTTTCCACTCCCCGCCCCCCCACCCCATCTATTTGCCATGAAGTTAACTTATATGCAGAGTACATCATGAGAAACTCTGGGCTGGAAGAAGCACAAGCTGGAATCAAAATTGCTGGGGGAAATATCAATCACCTCAGATATGCAGATGACACCACCCTTATGGCAGAAAGTGAAGAGGAACTAAAAAGCCTCTTGATGTAAGTGAAAGAGGAGAGTGAAAAAGTTGGCTTAAATCTCAACATTCAGAAAACGAAGATCATGGCATCTGTCCCATCACTTCATGGGAAATAGATGGGGAAACAGTGGAAACAATGTCAGACTTTATTTTTCTGGGCTCCAAAATCACTGCAGATGATGATTGCGGCCATGAAATTAAGAGATGCTTACTCCTTGGAAGGAAAGTTATGACCAACCTAGATAGCATATTCAAAAGCAGAGACATTAGTTTGCCAAAAAAAAAAAGTCCATCTAGTCAAGGCTATGGTTTTTCCTGTGGTCATGTATGGATGTGAGAGTTGGAATGTGAAGAAAGCTGAGCACCAAAGAATTGATGTTTTTGAACTATGGTGTTGGAGAAGACTCTTGAGAGTCCCTTGGACTGCAAGGAGATCCAACCAGTCCATTCTGAAGATCAGTCCTGGGTGTTCTTGGAAGGAATGATGCTAAAGCTGAAACTCCAGTACTTTGGTCACCTCATGCGAAGAGTTGACTCATTGGAAAAGACTCTGATGCTGGGAGGGATTGGGGGCAGGAGGAGAAGGGGACGACAGAGGATGAGATGGCTGGATGGCATCACTGACTCGCTGGATGTGAGTCTGAGTGAACTCCGGGAGTTGGTGATGGACAGGGAGGCCTGGCGTGCTGCGATTCATGGGGTCGGAAAGAGTTGGACACGACTGAGCGACTGAACTGATTGAATGGGACTGGATGCCAAGATCTTAGTTTTTTGAATGTTGCATTTTAAGCCAACTTTTTCACTCTCCTCTTTCTCCATCATCAAGAGACTCTTTAGTTCCTCGTTGCTTTCTGCCATAAGTGATATCATCTGCATATTTGAGGTTGCTGATATTTCACCTAGCAATCTTGATTCCAGCTTGTGAGTCATGCAGTCCAGCATTTCACATGATGTACTCTGCATATAAGTTAAATAAGCAGAGTGATAATACACAGCCTTGATGTACTCCTTTCCCAGTTTTGAACCAGTCTGTTGTTCTATGTTCGATTCTAACTGTTGCTTCCTGACCAGCATACGAGTTTCTCAGGAGACAGACTAGGTGGTCCATTATTCCCATCTCTTTAAGAATTTCCCACAGTTCCACACAGTCAAAGGTTTTAGCGTAGTCGATGCAGCAGATATAGGTGTTTTTCTGGAATTCCCTTGCTCTTTGTATGATCCAACAGATGTTGTAATTTAATCTCTGGCTCCTCTGCCATTTTGAAGCCCAGTTTGTACGTCTGGAAGTTCTTGGTTCACATACTTCTGAAGCCCAGCTTGAAGGATTTTGAGAATGACCTTGTTGGCATGTAAAATGAACACAATTGTACAGTAGTTGGAGCATTCTTTGGCATTGCTCTTTGGGATTGGAATGAAAACTGACCTTTTCCAGTCCTGTGGCCAGTGCTGAGTTTTGCAAATTTGCTGGCATATTGAAGTGCAACACTTTAATAGAATCATCTTTTAAGATTTTAAATAGATCAGCTGAAATTTCATCACCTCCACTAGCTTTCTTTAACAATGCTTTCTAAGGTCCACCTGACTTCACACTCCAGGATGTCTGGCTCTAGGTGAGTGACCACATTTTCATGGTTATCTGGGTCATTAAGACCTTTTCTATACAGTTCTTCTTTATATTATTGCCACTTCTTCTTAATCTCTTCTGCTTCACTTAGGTTCTTATCATTTCTGTCCTTATTGTGCCCATGTTTTCATGAAATACTCCCTTGATATCTCAAATTTTCTTGAAGAGATCTTTAGTCTTTCTAATTCTACGGCTTTCCTCTATTTCTTTGCATTGCTCACTTAAGGCTTTCTTATCTCTCTTGCTCTTCCTTTGAACTCTTCATTCGGTTGGATGTATCTTTCCCTTTTTAGCTTAGTGGGTCTTTAAGCACAGCCATTGGTGGTGGAGCTTTCAGCATTAGCCATCAGTGTACTGAAAACAGCCCCTCACTCAGGCTTCCTCTCCTGCTCCTGTTTAATGTCAGCATCCTGTTGCCCTGAACACTGAGCCTTGGATGGGTTCTTCTAGACCTCCCAACCAGATTTGAAACCTGGAGAATGCGATAGACAAATGTACCTGCTGACTCACCTTGGCCAGCAAAATGAGTCAAAATGACACCTGTCACTTTCAGGAAGAAGCTTTATGAGCCCCTGTGTGAGTTGCAGAATTGTTTTTTCCACCTTATAATGCCCATGGGAGCATGTATTGAGATGAAACTCAGCAATGATGTCTTTCTCCAAGGTGATATGCTCTGTCCATCTATTCTGGTGTATACTGACTGCTTCTATCAGATATTTTATCTCTGCAATGATTCTCTGTTACTGAAAGTCAATTAATAGTATTTAAATAACACTATGAAACATTTTTAAAAAGAATTTTATTTATTTATTCTTTTTTGATTCTTCATTACTGTGGGGATTTTCTCTAGTTTTGACAAGTGAGGGCTACTCTCTAGTTGAGGTGCGCAGGCTTCTCTTATTGCAGAGCATGGGCTCTAGGGCGCACAGGCTCAATAGCTGTGGCACATAATGGGCTTAGTTGCTCCATGGCATGTGAGATCTTCCCAGAGCAGGGATCAAACCCATGTCTTCTGCATTGGCGGGCAGATTCTTTACCATTGAGCCATGTACCAGGGAAGCCCAGCTACATGTTTTATACTGATTGTATCATTTAATCTCCATAAGAAGTTATGAAACAGCCTCTGTTAGTTTCATCTATAAAAGGTGGGGACTTCCCAGGTGGCGCTAGTGGAAAAGAACCCGCTTGCCAGTGCAGGAGATGTAAGAGACATAGGTTCGATCCCTGGGTCAGAAAGATCCCCTGGAGGAGGGCATGGCAGTCCATTCTGGTATTCTTGCCTGGAGAATCCCATGGAGAAAGGAGCCTCATGGGCTACAGTCCATAGGGTCACAAAGAGTCAGACACAACTGAAGTGACTTAGCACACATGCATGATCATTGTAAATAGTACCCTACATAGTAATGTGAAGACTTTTGGGGCTTCTCTGGCGAAACTTCTGGCAATGCAGGAGACCTGGGTTCAATCCTTGGGTCAGCAAAGTCCCTTGGAGAAGGAAATGGAAACCCTCTCCAATATTCTTGCCTGGTGAAGTCCATAGACAGAGGAGCCTATCAGGCTATAGTCCATAGGGTCACAAAGAGTTGGACATGACTGAATGACTAATACACACGCATAAAAGGTGAGAAAACTGAGGCTTAGAGAGAAACGGATTTGTTCCCTCACCTAAAGTCAACACATGTTTATTTAAATTCTATAACTTGGGTTTCTGACAGGGCCCCATCTTCTCAGTGAACATCTTCTTAGTGCAAAAGCCTAACTTTTACGCTCATTGAGTTTGCTTGTGGCAGGATACACACGCTCTTTGATGTTGGTCTAATGGATTGTTGAGAGTGTGCAGCGCACATATAAACAACTGCATTGAAAACACATGGTGTGTGTGCCTGTCACAGTGTGCTTACATCCTTAAAGGCGCTAAGCACTGATTACACAGTTTCTGCAACATTGACATGGCAGGAAGCAGTCCATGGCAAGCGCGGGCAGGTGCATCTGTACGAGCATGCGGTCATGCGATTTGTGTGTATCAGACAGAGGCATCGACTTATGCCCAACAAAGCAGCTGTTCATGTTACTTAATTGCTGATTTCTCACACCCATTTCTCCGGGAAAGGGATGGACCTGACTTTGCTCACAATTCCACCTGACTTTGCTCACAATCCCACTCTAGAGAAACATAGGCCTGATAAGAAGTGACAATTCTGAGGTGGGTGCCTTTGGGGTAGGCACCCTTCCATAAGCTCTGGCAATCAGTAAGGCCCTATACTCTGTTTCTGTGTGTGTATTTGTGTGTGTGTGTGTGTGTGTGTGTGTATTGGGGTTTGGGAGGAGAAAAATTTGAGGGAAAGCCCTCCCTACTCATACAGCTTCCTCTTTGTAATGCTTGAAAATAGCTTTATTATGGGTCAGTATAGATTGACATGGAAATCTATCTAAGAAATACTTTGTAGAAACTCAAATTGTAGACTGAATTTATTTCTGGAAAAAAACCATGATATATGTAAAATTTGATTCAAGTACCTATCCCATGAGCGGTAGGTCCCATGGAGTCTTGGCAGAAAGTTAACCTGCATTTTCCCCACTCACCTCTAAGTTTGTGTTCTGGGTTCTGGCTGGCTTACTGAGCTTGTGTCCTGTGATTGTGTCTTCCTGACCCTTCACCCTCCTTGAATGAAAATCAGTCATTTCCCTTTTTCCTGACACCTGCCAGTGTGAGGTAGAGGCTGGCATGGACTTCAGAGGTGTAGCTGCTGCCTGTGATCTGCAGAGCTGGTGAGGACCCTGATCCAAATGGGGATGCCTCAGCTGAACATGGGCAAGGAGGGGCTGAGTTACTAAAGGGAGTCTTGTTCTGAAGAAACCAATAGACAGGGAGAATCTCTGTGTGAGCAAGAGCTTGAAGATGGGGAGTATGGGCATGTTAAGAAACAGTCCATGAGTGCACATTAAAAAAAAAAAAAAAAGAGAGAGACAGTTCTTGGTTTGGAGAATAATTTCTGAGACCAGGGGAAGACAGGCCGATAAGACACCAGAGCTGAAGTCTTGCCTTGTCTGCAGATGCCCAGATCACCAGATAGTACTTTGTTTAGACCAGATCAGTCGCTCAGTTGTGTCTGACTCTTTGCGACCCCATGAATCGCAGCATGCCAGGCCTCCCTGTCCATCACCAACTCCCAGAGTTCACTGAGACTCATGTCCATCGAGTCAGTGATGCCATCCAGCCATCTCATCCTCTGTCGTCCCCTTCTCCTCCTTCCCCCAGTCCCTCCCAGCATCAGAGTCTTTTCCAATGAGTCAACTCTTCGCATGAGGTGGCCAAAGTACTGGAGTTTCAGCTTTAGCATCATTCCTGCCAAAGAAATCTCAGGGCTGATCTCCTTCAGAATGGACTGGTTGGATCTCCTTGCAGTCCAAGGGACTCTCAAGAGTCTTCTCCAACACCACAGTTCAAAAGCATCAATTCTCCAGCGCTCAGCCTTCTTCACATTCCAACTCTCACATCCATACATGACCACTGGAAAAACCATAGCCTTGATTAGCCGGACCTTTGTTGGCAAACTAATGTCTCTGCTTTTGAATATGCTATCTAGGTTGGTCATAACTTTCCTTCCAAGGAGTAAGCGTCTTTTAATTTCATGGCTGCAGTCACCATCTGCAGTGATTTTGGAGCCCAGAAAAAATAAAGTCTGACATTGTTTCCACTGTTTCCCCATCTATTTCCCATGAAGTGGTGGGACCGGATGCCATGATCTTAGTTTTCTGAATGTTGAGCTTTAAGCCAACTTTTTCACTCTCCACTTTCACTTTTATCAAGAGGCTTTTTAGTTCCTCTTCACTTTCTGCCATAAGGGTGGTGTCATCTGCATATCTGAGGTTATTGCTATTTCTCCCGGCAATCTTGATTACAGTTTGTGTTTCTTCCAGTCCAGCGTTTCTCATGATGTACTCTGCATATAAGTTAAATAAACAGGGTGACAATATACAGCCTTGATGAACTCCTTTTCCTATTTGGAACCAGTCTGTTGTTCCATGTCCAGTTCTAACTGTTGCTTCCTAACCTGCATACAAATTTCTCAAGAGGCAGGTCAGGTGGTCTGGTATTCCCATCTCTTTCAGAATTTTCCACAGTTTATTGTGATCCACACAGTCAAAGGCTTTGGCATAGTCAATAAAGCAGAAATAGATGTTTTTCTGGAACTCTCTTGCTTTTTCCATGATCCAGCAGATGTTGGCAATTTGATCTCTGGCTCCTCTGCCTTTTCTAAAACCAGCTTGAATATCGGGAAGTTCACAGTTCACATATTGCTGAAGCCTGGCTTGGAGAATTTTGAGCATCACTTTACTAGTGTGTGAGATGAGTGCAATTGTGTGGTAGTTTGAGCATTCTTTGGCATTGCCTTTCTTTGGGATTGGAATGAAAACTGACCTTTTCCAGTCCTGTGGCCACTGCTGAGTTTTCCAAATTTGCTGGCATATTGAGTGCAGCACTTTCACAGCATCATCTTTCAGGATTTGGAACAGCTCAACTGGAATTCCATCACCTCCACTAGCTTTGTTTGTAGTGATACTTTCTAAGGCCCACTTGACTTCACATTCTAGGATGTCTGGCTCTAGGTCAGTGATCACACCATCGTGATTATCTGGGTCGTGAAGATCTTTTTGTACAGTTCTTCTGTGTATTCTTGCCACCTCTTCTTAATATCTTCTGCTTCTGTTAGGTCCATACCATTTCTGTCCTTTATCGAGCCCATCTTTGCATGAAATTTTCCTTTGGTATCTCTGATTTTCTTGAAGAGATCTCTAGTCTTTCCCATTCTGTTGTTTTCCTCTATTTCTTTGCATTGATCGCTGAAGAAGGCTTTCTTATCTCTCCTTGCTATTCTTTGGAACTCTGCATTCAGATGCTTATATCTTTCCTTTTCTCTGCTTTTTGCTTCTCTTCTTTTCACAGCTATTTGTAAGGCCTCCCCAGACAGCCATTTTGCTTTTTTGCATTTCTTTTCACTGGGGATGGTCTTGATCCCTGTCTCCTGTACAATGTCACGAACCTCCATCCATAGTTCCTCAAGCACTCTATCTATCAGATATAGGCCCTTAAATCTATTTCTCACTTCCACTGTATAATCATAAGGGATTTGATTTAGGTCATACCTGAATGGTCTAGCGGTTTTCCCTACTTTCTTCAATTTAAGTCTGAATTTGGCAATAAGGAGTTCATGACCTGAGCCACAGTCAGCTCCTGGTCTTGTTTTTGCTGACTGTATAGAGCTTCTCCATCTTTGGCTGCAAACAATATAATCAGTCTGATTTTGGTGTTGACCCTCTGGTGATGTCCATGTGTAGAGTCTTCTCTTGTGTTGTTGGAAGAGGGTGTTTGTTATGACCAGTGCATTTTCTTGGCAAAACTCTATTAGTCTTTGCCATGCTTCATTCCATATTCCAAGGCCAAATTTGCCTGTTACTCCAGATGTTTCTTGACTTCCTACTTTTGCATTCCAGTCCCCTATAATGAAAAGGACATCTTTTTTGGGTGTTTGTTCTAAAAGGTCCTGTAGGTCTTCATAGAACCGTTCAAGTTCAGCTTCTTCAGCGTTACTGGTTGGGGCATAGACTTGAATTACTGTGATATTGAATGGTTTGCCTTGGAAACGAACAGAGATCATTCTGTCATTTTTGAGATTGCATCCAAGTACTGCATTTCGGACTCTTTTATTGACCATGATGGCCACTCCATTTCTTCTGAGGGATTCCTGCCCGGCTGTGGCTGCGTGGGCGTAGGAGGGCCTAGAGGAGCTATCCCTCGTTGAAGGTCAGGAAGGGCGGCGGTGACGAGATAGCCCTCGTCCAAGGTAAGGAGCAACGGCTGCACTTTGCTGGAGCAGCTGTGAAGAGATACCCCACGCCCAAGGTAAGAGAAACCCAAGTAAGATGGTAGGTGTTGCAAGAGGGCATCAGAGGGCAAACACACTGAAACCATACTCACAGAAAACTAGTCAGTCTAATCACACTAGGACCACAGCCTTGTCTAACTCAATGAAACTAAGCCATGCCCGTGGGGCAACCCAAGATGGGCAGGTCATGGTGGAGAGATCTGACAGAATGTGGTCCACTGGAGAAGGGAATGGCAAACCGCTTCAGTATTCTTGCCTTGAGAACCCCATGAACAGTATGAAAAGGCAAAATGATAGGATACTGAAGGAGAAACTCCCCAGGTCAGTAGGTGCCCAATATGCTACTGGAGATCAGTGGAGAAATAACTCCAGAAAGAATGAAGGGATGGAGCCAAAGCAAAAAGAATACCCAGCTGTGGATGTGACTGGTGATGGAAGCAAGGTCCGATGCTGTAAAGAGCAATATTGCATAGGAATCTGGAATGTCAGGTCCATGAATCAAGGCAAATTGGAAGTGGTCAAACAAGAGATGGCAAGAGTGAATGTTGACATTCTAGGAATCAGCGAACTCAAATGGACTGGAATGGGTGAATTTAACTCAGTATTTTGTTTGCACCACTGAAAAAGCACTGACAGTCTCTGAGCAAAGGTGCAGAGCTAGGTCTGAGCTGTGCTGAGACCAGGCTCTCTAAGAGTCTGCAGGAATGGAAAACTGGTCAAAATCCATTTCCATAGCCTTGTGGGAGGAAACATGATCTGAACTAGAGGAACAGAAATGAGGGCAGAAGTAGAGGTGCATGCATGACAGCCTATTGCAAGTTCAGGTAAGGGGATTAGGGTAGAGAAGGTTGCAGACCAGAGGCTCTTGCAATCTCTGGAACAAGAGAATAGTTGGATCCATAGGAAGAGAGCTGGAGGAGGGTCAAGGTTGGCTGCTACCAGGAGAGAGACTGATGACAGGCTCCTCAGTATCACTTGTTGATGTCTGAGGTAGGCATGAGCTCACACAGAACAAGTTCCCAGCTCTAGGGGAGATAAAACCATCAAAAGATGCTGGACAGTCTGTGGTTCTTGCTGGGTGGGACACCTCTAAGGAGCAGTGGAGCCCAGAGAGGAAACCCTCACCTGCTGGAGGAAGTTACACTACACCACTGAGGAGAGGGAGTTGGAGCTGATCCTTGGAGACTAAGAAGTTTAACAGGCAAGGGAGAGCTGAGGTTCTGGAAGAGGAGGGCATTGTGAGCAGAGGGGACCACCTGTGCTGCAAATGGACTGATGCTCTCAGGTGTCACAGCTCTGTTTCAAATGCCCAAAACAGTGTGATTAGTTTTACTCTGGAGAATGAAGGGAACTTTAACCATTCCTCTGGTGTTCTGCCCCAGGACCGGGGCTCTTTATCATGCCCATGGGTTTCTGACTGTGAATTTCTCATTTGTACCCAAGATCAAGCAGGGACAACTTCTGACTGGGAGGGTGACCAAGAGAAATTACATGTAAGAAGGATGCAGCAGAGCACTCCATGCATAGTAGGTATTCAGCATTTGTCTTATTATCATCATTGTTATTTTATCCAGAGCTCTCCAAAACACAGAGAAAAATGTGTTTTGAGCATGTAAGTCCTTAAGTGTCCAGGAAGCTTATGGAAACCATGATACATGAGTCCTGAAGGCATGTGATGAAGGGATCACAGTTTTCTGGACAAATAGTTTCTTAGCTTCTGATTGTTTCAGGCTCATATCAAGGACATGGAGGCAGGTGAATGCCTTGAGTCATAGAAGGGGAGCATGTGAATGCTGCCATCCTCTGCATGTGGACAGAAAGTTATCTTTAATAAAGTTCAAGGAATCTCTTAATTTTAGTACAATGTGAGAGGAAGGAGAATATAATATCACAAAGCTTTACAAAGCATAAGTTTTGGAGCTGGGCTTTCTGAGTTAGAAAGCCAGCACTGCTGAGATTTTACCCAGCTTAGCCAAGTGATCTTCAACAGGTTGCTTCATCCTTCTGTGCCCATTTTCCTCAAATGTAAATTGGGGCCTTATAAAGTTTAAAGAACATAATGTGCATTTATAAAGTGGCTGGAACATAAATCTGTTAATTAAATGTCAGTTGTATACTTTGCTTCCATGTGTGTGTTGTTGTGTTAGTTGCTCAGTCATGTCCGACTCTTTGCGACTCCATGGACTGTAGCTCGCCAGGCTCCTCTGTCCATGGAATTCTCCAGGTAAGAATACTGGAGTGGGCTTCCATTCCCTTCTCCAGGAGATCTTCCCAACCCAGGGATTGAACCCAGGTCTTCCTCATGGTAGACAGGTTCTTTACCATCTGGGGCACCAGGGAAGCCCCAAAAGCTTCCATAAGGTCATATATTTAAAGTAATATACTTGATCTTATGTTGATATGAACTGAAATTTTTTTTAAATTTTATTTTATTTTTAAACTTTACAAAATTGTATTAGTTTTGCCAAATATCAAAATGAATCTGCCACAGGTATACATGTGTTCCCCATCCTGAACCCTCCTCCCTCCTCCCTCCCCATACAATCCCTCTGGGTCGTCCCAGTGCACCAGCCCCAAGCATCCAGTATTGTGCATCGAACTTGGACTGGCAACTCGTTTCATACATGATATTATACATGTTTCAATGCCATTGTCCCAAATCTTCCCACCCTCTCCCTCTCCAACAGAGTCCATAAGACTGATCTATACATCAGTGTCTCTTTTGCTGTCTTGTACACAGGGTTATTGTTACCATCTTTCTAAATTCCATATATATGCGTTAGTATACTGTATTGGTGTTTTTCTTTCTGGCTTACTTCACTCTGTATAATAGGCTCCAGTTTCATCCACCTCATTAGAACTGCTTCAAATGTATTCTTTTTAATGGCTGAGTAATACTCCATTGTGTATATGTACCACAGCTTTCTTATCCATTCATTTGCTGATGGGCATCTAGGTTGCTTCCATGTCCTGGCTATTATAAACAGTGCTGCGATGAACATTGGGGTACATGTGTCTCTTTCAATTCTGGTTTCCTCAGTGTTTATGCCCAGCAGTGGGATTGCTGGATCATAAGGCAGTTCTATTTCCAGTTTTTTAAGGAATCTCCACACTGTTCTCCATAGTGGCTGTACTAGTTTGCATTCCCACCAACAGTGTAAGAGGGTTCCCTTTCCTCCACACCCTCTCCAGCATTTATTGCTTGTAGACTTTTGGATCGCAGCCATTCTGACTGGTGTGAAATGGTACCTCATAGTGGTTTTGATTTGCATTTCTCTGATAATGAGTGATGTTAAGCATCTTTTCATGTGTTTGTTAGCCATCTGTATGTCTTCTTTGGAGAAATGTCTATTTAGATCTTTGGCCCATTTTTTGATTGGGTCATTTATTTTTCTGGAGTTGAGCTGTAGGAGTTGCTTGTATATTTTTGAGATTAGTTGTTTGTCAATTGCTTCATTTGCTATATTTAGCAAATGGGACCATCTCAAAGTGTGCGGATTGCTTGGTAGGCCAAATTTATATTAAGATATTTCAAGAAAGGATCAACCTTCTGAGACTGCCCTGGTTCACCCACAAATATTTCCCTGATATTTTCATCAAGAGGTTTTACATATTTGTTAAGTCTTTTCTATTTTCCCTGCAACATGAATGTGAATGGATAAGGCTGTGGAAATTTCATAATGAGGTTCAATAAGGTTTTTAATATTTAAATCTACCCTGTTGTTGGGGGTCACTGCCACTGCCTTGGTGGGGCCCAGGCAGGCTGAAGAGCACCAAGCGAAGCAGTAGATACTCAGGTAGAACACAGGCCCCTTTCTTCACTCTTAGTTTTGAGTAGGGTTGGGAGCTCAGTATTCTTAAGTGCTGGCTGTTCTGCTTGATCATTTACATGCCAGCTTGGTTATAAAGGAAGGTTTCAGGAACATGCACTCTTCTTATTGAATTGGTTGAAAAACACGTATAAGAGATTTCTGTCTGCTGAAGGTGGTCTCTGCCAAGACAGTTAGATAATCCTAGGGGAATAAGCCAATATATATGGTTAAACTCATTTCCTTATCCTACAGGTCAGAAAATTAAGACTCAGGGAGGGGCAGGAGATTTCTTAAGGGTACAGTCCACTTATTCAGAAACATCATGTTTCTCACAATGTTATTCACAATTATTTAGGCAATAATTGGTTCTATGGCTTATTTATTGCAATTCTATATAAAAAGTTGCTCTATTGTCAATGGGAAATTTTCTCCCAGGCTCTTGGAAATTAAGAAGATCAAATAGCTACAATTTGAAGGAAACCCTAAGCGAGGAGTTCAACAACCCATAAAGGGAGCAAGTAGGCCAGGGACATACCATGGGGAAGCAAAGATGGCATAGCCCTATACCAGAGATCAGCTCACACTCAGTGCCAGTGGGGTTTGCCATAAGAGGATTCAGGCACAGAGTCACTCGTGTTATTTCTACATTTCATTGTGGCTCTAACTTTTCTAGAGAAGTTGTGAATCCAGAATTTTATGTAAAACCCTTAGTTTTCCAGTTGGCAACTCAGTGGGCCAAATAATATCAGTAGAACCCTATCAATCTGCCACATCTGGCTTGAACATGTGGCAGGCTGGCAAGCAGCATGTTAATTGGGTGTTTTAGGAGGTGAGTAGCTGCCACTGAGGCCTCCAGCTGTTTCTATGGTGCACACAGCTTCCCTCACAGAGGATGATGGATGACTCCATATACTTTCTACATCATCATGTTAAGTCATCAAGGATGACACTTTTCCCATTGATTTTGAAAGCAGAACTTTCAATCATTCTGAAGAACTTGGAGACTCAGAGTGAGACTAGAGTAGCATGTTTCACTGTCTACAATAACAAAATATTATGGAAAAGCTGCCTGCAGCCCTCTTTCATGCAGGTACCACCACCCTGTGACACCCAGGCTTTCTTCTCTGGCCTTTGCTGCCCTCTGTGGGTCCTGGGCAAGCTGAGTTCAGGGGAAACACAGACCCCCTTCCCTTGTTCTTGGTTTTGAGCAGTGTCAGGAGCTCAGTATTCTTAAGAAGAGTGCCCAAGAGCCTGTCTCTGTCTAGATTCCAAACACTGAAGTTCCCTTTCTTATTCCTTATGCCTGAAGGGATTAAGTAGCTTGTCTCAGAGGTCAATTGTTGGTAGTGGGAAAGAGTAAATACCAGAGAACATGCCCTTTTGAAATTGAGGTATAATTTACACGCTCATCAAATGTACTATTCAATTTTGACATACGTGCTTCAGGAAGGAATATTTACATCATCCCAGAATGTGTCCACACATACCTTCCCAATCATTACCTCCTCCATTGTGCATATAGCCTGGCTTCATATAAATGAAATCATACAGCATATTTTCTGTGTGTCTAGCTTCTTTTGCTCAGCATATTTTTGAGGTTCAGTTTATATGTATAAGTAATTTTTTCCTTGTAATTGCTGAAGCAAATTCCATCTGTTAATGGACATTTAGATTTTCCAACTTTGTTGTTATTGTGAATAAAGCTGCTATGAACACTCTTGTGAAAGGCCTTTTGTGAATACATAATGTGCTTGTTTTGGATAAATACATAGGAATAGATTTGCTTGGTCACAGTGTAGATTTTAGGCTTCCTTGGTGGCTCAGATGGTAAATAATCCACCTGCAATGCAGGAGACCTGGGTTTGATCCCTGGGTCAGAAAAATCCCCTGGAGTAGGGAATGGCTACCCACTCCAGTATTCTTACCTGGAGAATTCCATGGACAGAGGAGGCTGGCAGGCTATAGGTCATGGGGTCACAAAGAGTCGGACATGACCGAGCGACTAACAATTTCACTTTCAATGTAGATTTTAAGAAATAGCTAAATAGTTTTTTAAGTGTTTGTACTATTTGATACACTTGCCAGCAATACATTAGGTCTGATTGCTCCACGTTCTCTTGAATAGCTATTTAATTTTGGTCTTTCCAATGGACCTGTAGTGGTGTTTCATTATGGCTTTTAGACCGTGCACTTTTGGCTTCACAGCAAAACTGAGCAGATGGCATAGAGATTTCCTGTATGCTTTCTAACCCCCACATACACACAGCCTCCCTTTACCATCAACTTGCACCAGAGAGGTACATTTTTTACCATTAATGAAACTTATTACCCAAAGTCCAGAGTTTACATTAAATTTCACTCTTGGTGTTATATTCTGTGGGTTTGGAAAACTACATTATGCCATATGTCTACCATTATAATCTCTTACAGAATAGATTTACTGCCCTAAATCCTCTCTGCTCTATTTATCCCTCCTTTACCATGAACCCCTGACAATCTTTAGCTGTCTGCAGTTTTGCCATTTCTAGAATGTCATATAGTTGGAAACATACAGTACGCTGCCTTTTTAAATTGGTTTCTTTTACTTAGTAATATGAACTTAAGATTCCTCTGTGTCTTTTCATGGCTTGGTGACTCATTATTTTATAGCACTAAATAATATTCAATCATCTGGGTGTACCACAGTTTTCCCATTCACTCACTGAAGCGTATCTGGCTTGCTTCCAAATGTAGGCTATTAAATAATGAAGCACATAAACATTTATGTGCAGATTTTTGTGTGGATACATTTTCAACTCTTTGAGTAAATATCAACTAGCATGATTGCTGGATCATATGGTAAGAGTATGTTTCAGTTCAGTTCAGTTCAGTCACTCAGTCGTGTCCAACTCTTTGTGACCCCATAAACTGCAGCACGCCAGGCCTCCCTGTCCATCACCAACTCCCAGAGCGTACCCAAACTCATATCCATTGAGTGTGATGCCATCCAACCACCTCATCCTCTGTCGTCCCCTCCTCCTCCTGCCCTCAATCTTTCCTAGCATCAGGGTCTTTTCAAATGAGTCAGCTCTCCGCATCAGGTGGCCAAAGTATTGGAGTTTCAGCTTCAACATCAGTCCTTCCAATGAACACCCAGGACTGATCTCCTTTAGGATGGACTGGTTGGATCTCCTTGCAGTCCAAGGGACTCTCAAGAGTCTTCTCCAGCACCACAGTTCAAAAGCATCAATTCTTTGGCACTCAGCTTTCTTTATAGTCCAACTCTCACATCCATACATGACTACTAGAAAAACCATAGCCTTGATTAGATGGACCTTTTTTGGCAAAGTAATGTCTCTACTTTTCAATGTGCTGTCTAGGTTGGTCATAACTTTCCTTCCAAAGGGTAAGCATCTTTTAATTTCATGTCTGCAATCACCGTCTGCAGTAATTTTGGAGTCCTCAAAAATAAAGTCAGCTACTGTTTCCACTGTTTCCCCATCTATTTGCCATGAAGTGATGGGACCAGATGCCATGATCTTAGTTTTCTGAATGTTGAGCTTTAAGCCAACTTTTTCACTCTCCTCTTTCAGTTTCAACAAGAGGCTCTTTAGTTCTTCACTTTCTGCCATAAAGGTGGTGTCATCTGCATATCTGAGGTTATTGGTATTTCTCCCAACAATCTTGATTCCAGCTTGTGATTCATCCAGCCCAGCTTTTCTCATGATGTACTCTGCATATAAGTTAAATAAGCAGGGTGACAATGTACAGCCTTGATGTACTCCTTTTCCTATTTGGAACCAGTCTGTTGTTCCATGTCCAGTTCTGTTACTTTCTGACCTGCATACAGGTTTCTCAAGAGGCAGGTCAGATTGTCTGGTATTCCTGTCTCTTTCAGAATTTTCTACAGTTTATTGTGATCCACACAGTCAAAGGCTTTGGCATAGTCAATAAAGCAGAAATAGATGTTTTTCTGGAACTCCCTTGCTTTTCCAATGATCCATCGGATGTTGGCAATTTGATCTCTGGTTCCTCTGCCTTTTCTAAAACCAGCTTGAACATCTGGAAGTTCACGGTTCATGTATTGCTGAAGTCTGGCTTGGAGAATTTTGAGCATCACTTTACTAGCGTGTGAGATGAGTGCAATTGTGCAATAGTTTGAGCATTCTTTGGCATTGCCTTTCTTTGGCACTGGAATGAAAACTGACTTTTCCAGTCCTGTGGCCACTGCTGAGTTTTCCAAATTTGCTGGCATATTGAGTGCAGCACTTTCACAGCATCATCTTTTAGGATTTGAAATAGCTCAACTGGAATTCCATAACCTCCACTAGCTTTGTTTGTAGTGATGCTTCCTAAGGCCCACTTGACTTCACACTCCAGGATGTGTGACTCTAGGTGAGTGATCACACCATCATGATTATCTTGGTCATGAAGATCTTTTTTTGTACAGTTCTTCTGTGTATTCCTGCCACCTCTTCTTAATATCTTCTGCTTCTTTCAGGTTCCTACCACTTCTGTCCTTTATCGAGCTCATCTTTGCATGAAGTGTTCCCTTGGTATCTCTAATTTTCTTGAAGAGATCTCTCATTTTTCCCATTCTATTGTTTTCCTCTATTTCTTTGCATTGATCGCTGAGGAAGGCTTTCTTATCTTTCCTTGCTATTCTTTGAAACTCTGCGTTCAGTGGGTATATCTTCCCTTTTGTCCTTTGCTTTTCACTTCTCTTCTTTTCACAGATATTTATAAGGCCTCCTCAGACAGCCATTTTGCTTTTTTGCATTTCTTTTTCTTGCAATGATCTTGATCCCTGTCTCCTGTACAATGTCATGAACCTCCGTCCATAGTTCATCAGGCACTCTATCATATCTAATCCCTTAAATCTATTTCTCACTTCCACTGTATAATCATAAGGGATTTGATTTAGGTCATACCTGAATGGTTTAGTGGTTTTCCCCACTTTCTTCAATTTTAATTTTACTTACACTTATTCCTTTGTGATGCTTTTCCTTACTTTATGTAGATATAAGTTTCTGACATGTCATTTTTCTTTCCTCCTAAGAACTTCTAAAATTTCCTACAG
Source organism: Bos indicus x Bos taurus (assembly GCF_003369695.1). NCBI lineage: Eukaryota > Metazoa > Chordata > Mammalia > Artiodactyla > Bovidae > Bos > Bos indicus x Bos taurus. The sequence continues at coordinate 72,350 of NW_020867083.1, forward strand.
TGCAGTCTGATGCTGTAAAGAACAATACTGCATAGGAACCTGGAATATTAGGTCCATGAACGAAGATAAATTGGAAGTGGTCAAACAGGAGATGGCAAGAGTAAACATTGACATTTTAGGAATCATTGAATTAAAATGTACTGGAATGGATGAAATTAATTCAGAGGATCTACTACTGTGGGCAAAATTCCCCTAGAAGAAATGGAGTTGTCCTCATAGCCAACAAGAGTCTGAAATGCAGTATTTGGGTGCAATCTCAAAAATTACAGTATGATCTCTGTTCGTTTCCAAGGCAACCATAGAATATCACAGTAATCCACAGGTCTATGACCCAACCACTAATGCCAACGAAGCTGAAATTGAATGGGTCTATGAAGACCTACAAGACATTGTAGAATTAACAAAAAAAAAAAAAAAAAATAGGGGAATGGGATGTAAAATATGACGTCAAGAGATACCTGAAGTAACAGGTAGGTTTGGCCTTGGACTACAAAATAAAGCAGCACAAAGAGTTTTGTCAAGAGAAAACACTGGTCATAGCAAAGTAAAGAGACGATTCTAGACATGGACATCACCAGACAGTCAACACTGAAATCAGATTGATTATATCCTTTGCAGCCAAAGATGAAGAAGTTCTATACAATCAGCAAAAATGACTGGAAGCTGATCCTGGCTCATATCATGAACTCCTTATTGCCAAATTCAGACTTAAATTGAAGAAAGTAGGGAAAACCACTAGACCATTCAGGTATGACCTAAATCAAATCCCTTATGATTATACAGTGGAAGTGACAGATTCAAAGGATTAGATCTGATAGACAGAGTGCTTGAGGAACTATGTATGCAGGTTTGCAATGACGTACAAGGGGCAGTGATCAAAACCATCCCCAAGAAGAAGAAATGCAAAAAGGCAAAATGGTTGTCTGAGGAGGCCTTACAAATAGTTAAGAAAAGAAGAGAAGTTAAAGGCAAAGGAGAAAAGGAAAGAGATATCCATCTGAATATAGAGTTCCAAAGAATAGCAAGGAGAGATAAGAAAGCAGAAGATATTAAGAAGTGGTGACAAGAATACACAGAACTATACAAAAAAAGATCTTAATGACCCAGATAACCATGATGGTGTGATTACATACCTAGAGCCAGACATCCTGGAGTGTGAAGTCAAGTGGGCCTTAGGAAACATCACTTGAACAAAGCTAGTGGAGGTGATGGAATTCCATATGAGCTATTTCAAATCTTAAAAGATGATGCTATTAAAGTGCTGCACTCAACATGCCAGCAAATTTGGAAAACTCAGCAGTAGCCACAGGACTGGAAAAGATCAGCTTTCATTCTAACCACAAAGAAAGGCAATGCCAAAGAACTTTCAAACTACCACACAATTGCACTCATCTCACACGCTAGCAAAGTAATGCTCAAAATTCTCCAAGGCAGTCTTCAACAGTACATGAATGAAGAACTTCCAGGTGTACAAGCTGGATTTAGAAAAGGCAGAGGAACCAAAAATCTAATTGCCACCATCTGTTGGATCACATGAAAAGCAAGAGAATTCCAGGAAAAAAAACATCTAGTTCTGCTTTATTGACTATGCTAAAGCCGTTTACTCTGTGGATCACAGTGGAAGATTCTTAAAGAGATGGGAATATCAGACCACCTTACCTGCCTCCTGAGAAAACTATATGCAGGTCAAGAAGCAACAGTTAGAACTGGACATGGAGCAATGGACTGGTTCCAAACTGGAAATGGATAACATCAAGACTTTATATTGTCACCCTGCCTATTTTAGTTATATGTAGAGTACATCATGGGAAATGCCGGGCCAGGTGAAGCACAAGCTGGATCAAGATTGCAGAGAGAAATATCAATAACTTCAGATATGCAGATGACACCACCCTTATGGCAGAGGAACTGAAGAACCTCTTGATGAAAGTGAAAGGGGGAGTGAAAAAGCTGACTTAAAACTCAACATTCAGAAAACTAAGACTGTGATATCTGAACCCTTCACTTCATGGCAAATATATGGAGAAACAATGGAAACAGTGATAAACTTTATTTTCTTGCATTACAAAATCGCTCCAGATGGTGACTGCAGCCATGAATTAAAAGATGCTTGCTCCTAGGAAGAAAAGCTATGACAAACCTAGACAGTGTATTAAAAAGCAGAGACATTACTTTACCAACAGAGGTCTGTATAGTCAAAGCTATGGTTTTTCTGGTAGTCATGTATGGATATGAGGGTTGGACCACAAAAAAAGCTGAATGCCAAAGAATTGATGCTTTTGAACTTTGGTATTGGAGAAGACTCTTGAGAGTTCCTTGGACAGCAAGGAGTTCAAACCAATCAATCCTAAAGATGATCAGTCCTGAATATTCATTGAAAGGACTGATACTGAAGCTGAAGCTCCAGTAATTGGCCACCTGATGTGAAGAACTGACTCATTGGAAAAGACCCTGATGCTGGGAAAGATTGAAGGCAAGAGGAAAAGTAGATGACAGAGGATGAGATGGTCGGATGGGATCACTGACTTACGCGTGATTTTGAGTAAGCTCTAGGTGTTGGTGATGGCCAGTGAAGCCTGGTGTGCTGCAGTCCTTGGGTTCACAAAGAGTTGGACATAACTGAGCTACTGAGCTGAACTGGACATTTCCTACAAGGCAGGTCTACTGTCAACAAACTCACTTAGTTTTTGTTTGTTTGAGAAAGTCCTTCTTCACTTTTGGAACATTTCATAGGTTACAAAATTCTAGTTTATGGGCTATTTTCTCTCAACACTTTAAATACTTTGCTCTCCTCTTACTTGCATCATTTCTGAAGAGAAGTCAGATGCAGTCCTTATCTTTTCTCCTCTATAGATAAAATATTTTCCCCTCTGGTTTCATTCATAATTTTTCTAGAACTTTCTACAGTTTAAAAATGATATGCGATAGATGTTATTTGCTGTTGTTTGTTTTGGCATTTATCTTGTGTGCACTGTTAGAGCTTCCTGGGTCTGTGGTTTGTTATCTAATACTACTTTGGAAGAACTAACTGATGCTGAAGCTGAAGCTTCTATACTTTGGCCACCTATTGCAAATAGCCAACTCATTGAGAAAGACCCTGATGCTAGGAAAGAATGAAGGCAAAAGGAGAAGGGTCAAGCAGAGGACGAGATGGTTAGCTGGCATCACCAACTCAATGGACATGAATTTGAGCAAACCCCTGGAAATTGTGAAGAACAGGGGAACGTGGCATGCTGCAGTCAGTGGGTTCACATAGAATCAGACATGATTTAATGACTGACAACTAATTTGGAGAAATTCTCAGTCATTATGGCTTCAAATATTTCTTAATTTGAAGAATGAAGAAACTCATTTTTCTTTTCCTTCCCCTTCTGGTATTCCAATGACACATGCTACATTTTCTGCAGTTTTCTAGAGTTTCTTGCATTGTATATTCTGCTCTCTGTGTGTTTTTAGTCTTTTATTTGCTTTATTTTTCCATTTTGGAAGTTCTTATTGCTATATCCTCACCTCCTGAAAATTTTCCCTCAGCCATGTCCAGGTTACTAATGTGTGCATTAAGGAAATTCTTCATTTCTGTTACACTGTTTTAATCTCTACTATGTCTTTTATTATTTTTTCCTAAAATTTCATAACTCTGCTTACGTTGTTTATCTGTTCTTGCCTGATATCTACTTCATCCATTAGAGCACTTAGCATATTAAACATAATTATTTTAGATTCCTAGTTTGATAATCCCAACATTTCTGCCACGTCTCAGTATGGTTTTGGTGTTTGCTCTGTGTCTTCCAATTATGCTTTTTGCCTTTTAGTATGCCTTGTAAGTTTTCCTTGATAGCCAGACATGCTGTAATCAAGCTTTTACTAATTAGTGTTAAGACGTGGGGGAGGGAAAGCGTCCTGGTCCTATGATTACACCTCAGTATTTTAGTGAGTGTGTGCCTCTGGACTGTGAACTTTGAATGTACTTCTCAGTATCCCCCTTATAAGTAAGACATGAATGCCACAGTGGGCTGGAGTTGGGGATTTCTCTTCTCCATGAAAGGTCAGAGCAGGCTAAACGTTGGTATATTCTTTCCTCCATGTGGAAGGCTGGAGACTGCTGGAACTGGTACTCCTCTTTCCCCTTATTGGTTTGTCTCTGAAAAAAACTCAGTAATTTAGGCTCTGGTAAACTAGTTTCTCTTGAGGTCAGACCTTGTTAAGGACAACCTAATGTTTTGGTATATTTCAAAATGTTTCCTTTTCCTCTCTCCTTGTCAGAAGCACTGGAATATTTCTTCTCACAGAAGCATTGTGAGACCCCGGTCTAGCTCCCGGAGATAAAACTTAGAAAAGTGTGGAGACCTCCTTATGACTGGGCCTCTCTGAAGTTTTTAACTTTCAGGCTTGTCCACACTGAGCCTCCTGCAATTGGTCTACCATAGTTCAGCTTTTCCTATCCTGAAATGCTTCTCTTGGAAATGTCTGCTCATGGATGTTTGCTCCAATCAGTTGGGATGATCTGTATTTCCCCATCTGTTTCTCTAATTTGGGCAGCAGCATTTTGCCCTCACTTTTCCAATGGACCTAAGAAGAACTGTTGACCTTTCAGCTTGTTCAGTTTTACTTGTTGGGATGGAGTGATGCTTTCCAACTTCTTTTCATGCCAGACCAGAAATTGCAAACCAGAATATACTTTTAAAAACTACTTTAAAAAACTTTATTTATAAGACTTTAATCCTAAGAATTGGAATTTTACCAATCTTTCATCTGGGTAAATGTAACCGACTTCTTAAGTATAGCAGCTTATAGAATTAAAATGATAGATATATAAAATTTATTTGGGAAAATGCAAAACATCTGAAATTCATTCTTATGGTTCTAGATATTCACTAGTTGATTCTTTAAAGCCTGGCATGCTGCAGTCCATGGGGACACAAAGAGTTGAACACAACTGAGCGACTGAACTGACTGTACAGCAAAATCAGATATACGTATACACCCTCTTATTTTTTTAACTTTTTGTTTTGTATTAGTGTTGTGTTAGTCACTCAGTCATGTCCGACTGTCTGCCACCCCATAGACTGCAGATCGCCAGACTCCCCTCTCCATGGGATTCTCCAGGCAAGAGTACTAGAGTGGGTTGCCATTTCCTTCTCCAGTATTTTATGTTATGGTGTAGCCAATTAACAATGTTGTGATAGTTTCAGGTGAACAGCAAAGGGACTCAGTCATACATAAGCATGTATCCGTTCTTTCCCAAACTCTCCTCCAGTCTGCGTTGCCACATAACATTCAGCAGAGTTCCATGTACTATACAGTGGATTCTTGTTGGTTATTAGTTTTAATAGCAGTGTGTATCTGTCCATCCAAAATACACAACTCTTGAGGAATACGTACAGGAAGGTTCTTTGTGTCAACAACAAATAAATATTTTTCTGAGTTTTGAATGGCTTGACATTAGAAGAGGCAGGAATATGTGGTGAATCTGTCATCATAGAAAGTAATTAAAGTACAGAGGGCACTTTTAAGAATGATGTATTCCAGAATGTGTGTGTGTGCTTTAGTCGCTTAGTCATGTCTGACTCTTAGCGACTCCATGGACTGTAGCGCACCAGGCTCCTCTATCCATGGGGATTCTCCAGGCAAGAATATTGGAGGGGGTTGCCATGCCCTCCGCCAGGGGATCTTCCCAACCCAGGGTATCCTGCATTGCAGGTGGATTCTTTACTGTCTGAGCCACCATAGAAGCCCATATTCCAGAAGGAATACCATCTTTTTGTAGAGGAATAGGGCCTGGGATGATGGGATAACCTCTGTAGACATTTCCAACCAGGGAAATATATAATTTTTGGAGCAAAACAATGTGTTTAAGAGAAGTATAGATCATGATTTTGAGGTGGACGTTTGCATTTTTGAATAACTATTATGTGTTGTGAACCTCACTTATATTGGGTTGGCCAAAAAGTTCCTTTGGTTTTCAAGTAGAAATAAAAGACATATTTTTCATTTTCACCAAGTGTTTTATTGGGCAAAGCACAGTTTTGTTCCACTGCCTTTTGCCATTTTTCAGGCAACTTCACAATTCCATCTTTCCCAAATTTTTATCTCTGAGCAAAAAACTGTTTCAGGTGTATCTTACAATCTTCCAGTGAATTGAAAATTTTTTTCCATGAAGAGGCTTTTGTAAAGACTGAAACAAATGTACATTTGGAGGTGCAATGTCTGGTGAATATGGCAGATGAATCAGAACTTCCCGCTCCAACTGTCTCAGTTTTTGCCTGATCATCAAAGAAATATGCAGTCTTGTGTTAACCTGATGGAAGTGAGAGGGTAACAGGCAGGAAGGCTAGGGGTCTCCAAAAGGAGGAAATAGGCTACAAGTGTCAGACATTTTTTCTCTCTCCCTTAAGGGGCAGGAGGAAACAAACTACAAGTGTCAGATTTTTTTTTTTTTCCACTTCTCTATACAAAATTAAAAGGAGGCTTCTTTTGAAATTCTGTGTTGCCATGATGACACCTGGTTTCACCTGAACTTGACTTTTCTCAAACCTTGAGCTAACCAATGCATTTTTCTTATGGAAATGTTTTCCTTAAGCTATGTTAATGAGACTATGTATTTGTTTTAGAATTTGCCTTTCTTAAAAATGATTCTAAGACTAATTTTTTCCTTTTCTCAAACCTTGGGCTGATAATAGCTCAATAAACCAGTATTCATATCAATTGTTTTATGGCTGGGGGATGACACACCTCATGCCATCCTGTCTCAAAAATGCATATTGTGGAAGAGGGGCCTGGTGAAGCTCCCTCAGCCTTGAGGTGTCTCTCTTATCTGATTAATAGCTTTCTAACAGGCATGGATAGGGAGGCCTGGTGTGCTGCAATTCATGGGGTCGCAAAGAGTCAGACACGACTGAGCGACTGAACTGAACAGGCAAAACATCTGGCTAAAGACTAGCAGGGGGGCACTCTTTCTGCCTCCTTCTGGTGTCTATGTCAGAAGCTTTCTCTATCTCTTTTGTACTTTAATAGAACTTTATCACACAAATGCTCTGAGCAATCAAGCTTCGTCACTGGCCCGGGATTGAATTTCTCTCCTCTGGAGGCCAAGAATCCCAGCATCTTTCATGGCTCAGCAACAACCATTCAGAAGATTATGCACTTTCTGTTCACTAATTCAAATCACTTTTGACACATTCGATCACTTACGACACCTTCTCTTATGCTACATGAATCTTTTTTTGTGTGTTTCAGTTTTTACCTTTCGTGAAGTAATAAATCACAATATGCCAAAATGTTGCTTTTTTTTCTTCCATCTTCAATATTAAAGTGGCTACACAAAAATTACTAATTTTGATGTTTTTTAAAAAATGATATGATATGACAGTTGTTAAAATATGATCTAAAAATATTTAGCTATCTTACAGAAAGGAAAAGAAATGAATGTTTTGGTCAACCCACCATATTATTTTTTATCCTCAGAACAGCACCATGAGGTAGATATTATCCAGTTTTACAGATGAGGAAACTGAAGCCCTGAGAATAAGGAATGCTGCTTATTTCCTGTCCTCATCACTTTGCCGACATACACTGATTCTTCACTCACTTTTTGTGACCCCAGGAAGCTGAGTCCTGTGACCTGCAATGGCCAATGGGAGCCACTGACAGGGTATTGGAGTGTGAGAAGGAAGGGAGATTGGACTGTTTATTTTCTGTTTCCTCTTGCTCTGCACCCTGTCTCTTGCAGTGGCTAGCCCTCCCAGTCCCACAATAGCAGTCTTTCCTCCCCATGTCCCTCTGGCCTATGGCTGAATAATGTTTTTCTTTGGTTACCAGGTCCTGGCTGCCTCCACCAAGGAGGTGACAATCACTTTTTAGCTTCCTTAATCTCATCTGAGTCTCTCATCTCTGTGAACAATCATCACATTGAAGCCTAATTAGTTTCACCATCTGAGTTTCACCATCTGAATGACAGATTCCTAATTGACATTATAAGCAAAGTGTCCAGAATTAGAAGAACCAAATCTAATTGTGGTTGAGATGGTTGAGACATGCTGTCCCTAAGGCCTGATTTGGGTGAGCAAACAAGTCAAAGACCAGGGCAGAGACACTGTCTCATTTTCTTATTCAGCTGGCAGTAAGATGAAGTATTGGCTCCAGCAGTACTGGGATGTGTCCAGGATCTAGAAAGTGGGGTTGCACTGATGTCTGGAGAACCTGGTTCTTGTCCTCATTCTGATTGCAAAACAGATTTCAGAATAACCTTGAGCTCTTCATGTCCCCTCAGCATTCAAATTTCAAGGGCAGCTTTCCAGTCTCTTCAGGTTTCAATGAGTTCCTAATAAGTAAAAAAATTTTGAAAAGCACAAAGCAGAACAACTGTATAAAGTAGTTTTGTTTTCATGATTATCAGTAGTGGAGACTGTAAGCTGTGGGATTAACTGTTTTTCTATCATTTCAGTACTGAGCTTAGAGTACTATGAGGACTATTAGGGGGTTTTCCATCTCCTGCTTTCTCAGAGCTGCCCACTTTTCTGCCATCCTGGGGTTTTGGGGAGGGGGGATCAGTCTGATGTGGCCTCACGTGACCTCCATTTAAGGCTTGTTTGGGTCTTCTTGGGAAGTCAGGGGATTTCTAGATTTTAAGAAGAGAAAGAATTAAATCTGCAGCAGAAATGAGCTTACTTTGGCATTTTTCATGACTTTCTGAAGTATTAAAAACTTTTGCCAACATTTGCATTTAATAACTTCTGCTTTTGTGAAATTATCAGGGTTTCTAACTGTGATTTCAATTGTTTTAAGAGTAGGGGGGCATTTGTAAATTGCTGGAAAAAATGAATAGAGACTCATGAAAGAAAAAATGTTGAACGGAAACTAGTAAGTGAAGATTTAAGTGAAAGAAAGGGGAAAAAAACATATGTATGTTAAAATAGACAGCTAGATAGATATGTATGCAAATGTATTTTTTACTTTTGTAAATTTTGTTTTATTTGATATAGCAGGAGAACCTGATAGAAAAAATCATCTTGCTTTCTGCTGCTGCTGCTAAGTCGCTTCAGTCATGTCCGACTCTGTGTGACCCCATAGACGGCAGCCCACTAGGCTCCCCCGTCCCTGGGATTCTCCAGGCAAAAACACTGGAGTGGGTTGCCATTTCCTTCTCCAGTGCATGAAAGTGAAAAGTGAAAGTGAAGTCGCTCAGTTGTGTCCGACCCTCAGCGACCCCATGGACTGCAGCCTTCCAGGCTCCTCCATCCATGGGATTTTCCAGGCAGGAGTACTGGAGTGGGGTGCCATTGCCTTCTCCGTGCTTTCTGCTACAGGGATTTATTTCACGAAGAAATGAGAGGAGTCCCTACTTCACAACAGCGTTCCCCTATTCCCACCCCAGGCACTTCTGGAAACCAGCCCCAACTCTCTCCAGGAGCATGTTGGAGATTTTTGTCTACAGCTGAAGATTAAGTGCTCCTTGGCTTCTGATTAGGGCTTCCCTGGTGGCTCAGATGGTAAAGAATCTTCTTGCAAGGTGGGAGACCTGGGTTTGATCCCTGGGTTGGGAAGATCCCCTGGAGGACAGCATGGCAACCCACTCCAGTATTCTTGCCTGGAGAATCCCCATGGACAGAGGTGCCTAGTGGGCTACAGTCCATGGGGTCCCAAAGAGTCGGACATGACTGAGTGACTAAGCACACACACATAGGCTTCTGACTAGAGCCAGAAACCTTGAATTTTACGTAAAATCTTCCATTTCAAAGGTTGAAAGCAAATTTTACTTAAAAGCACACACTATACGCTGAGCCAGGTGAAAATATTAGGGTGAACTTATGAGTTGCCGCTTTGTATGGCCACATATTGGCTGTTTGCCACCTTCAGTCTAAGCTAATAGATTGGTGGAGCACATTTTAAAAACTGAACTGTAACACTGGTGGCTGAAATAAAAACACAACATAAAAGTTTTGTATTAAATTTTGTTTGGGGACCTTACTGAGAACTATAGCCCAGGAGAGAGCCTTTCAGTTAGTTCTGAGGAATTGCTCCCAAGAGGTAAAGGAGGAGCCAGGAGGTTTTCCTCTGTCCATGGAATACTGGAGGGGGTAAGCCATTCCCTTCTCCAGGGGATGAAGAAACTATACATATATATATATTTGCTGGAAAAAACATGTATTCAAGCAGAAAATGATTACTGCTAAACATAGACATCTCAAGTTAATGATTTTAGTGCTTTCTGTTTATGGGAATATGCAAGATTCTGAATCATTGAAATGTTTCCTTGGATATGCATCTTAACTCTCTTACGTCAGTATATCCAAAGTACAGGATGCTTCCAACTTCTCTCCATCCTGAATTCCTCTAAGGGTGCACTGTTGGCGGGTGACTGCAGTGGCTAATGGCTTGATCTTTGAAGAGCTGGAAGGGACAGGCAATATTTTTTTCTTTACAACACACACAGTAACATGTGTGAAATGGAGTCACCCCCAAAACTGAGTTCCCTTACCAAGTTTATGATTAATCTCTATACCCAGAACTTTATTCCCTTTTTTATCCCCTCTGACCTCAATTCTTTGCTAACTAAACAATAATCAGCTAGAATCATGTGACTAAAATTGTTGCGGTCGATAACATTGCAAATGTTCAAATTGCTATTATCATTATTATCATTAATGTACAAACTCAGGTTGTTTCTCCAGGGTAAGATGAGCTAACAGACCCCTGAGCTCTGGACCACTGGGCTGCAGAATCATAAACCAGAAGCATCCAGGCTCCAGAAACAACAATTAAGAAATATCAAAAAAATAATGATTAATCCCAGCCTCTTTGTTCTTCTTTAAAAAAACAAACAAACAAACAACTCAAACTCGAAAATCAAGTTGGAGTGGATCTGAGGCTTGTCTCCCACTTCCTTGCTCAGTGCTCTGCAGTAAATCCTTTCTTTGCTGCGAACTCCTGATGTCCGAGTTTGGCTTTCTGCCCTGTGGACCACAAACGCTTTGCTTGGTTAGTGCCCTCACGCTGAATGTGCAGCTGCTTGGACCTCACATTTGTACTACTTGAGACAACTCCTAGATGAATGTATAACATTTTTCAGTACCTGAAAGGTCCCCTGTGCCCTCTCCCTGCCAGTACTCACTCCCCCATTGAGGGAAGCTTAAAGGGAAGTCATGGTCTAATTGAAGTGGGTGGCAGTGAGCTTCCCTGAAGTTAGGGAAGGGTAAGAGGGTTTAGGGGTTTGAGATAGTAGATGGAGATATGTGCCACCTTGCACAAACCCTGGGATTGAAAGGTTGTTGCTGACCATGAAAGACGCTGGGATTCTTGGCCTCTGGAGGAAAGGAATTCAATCTGGGGCCAGTGATGAGGCTTGATCGCTCAGAGCTTTTGTGTAATGAAATTTTATTAAAGCATTAAAGAGATAGAGAAAGCTTCTGACATAGACATCAGAAGGGGGCAGAAAGAATGCCCCCCTGCTAATCTTTAGCAGGAAGTTATATATATGAACTCCTTATTGCCAAATTCAGACTTAAATTGAAGAAAGTAGGGAAAACCACTAGACCATTCAACTATGACCTAAATCAAATCCCTTATGATTATACAGTGGAAGTGAGAAATAGATTTAAGGGCCTATATCTGATAGAGTGCCTGATGAACTATGGTTGGAGGTTCTTGACATTGTACAGGAGACAGGGATCAAGACCATCCCCAGTGAAAAGAAATGCAAAAAAGCAAAATGGCTGTCTGGGGAGGCCTTACAAATAGCTGTGAAAAGAAGAGAACTGAAAAATAAAGGAGAAAAGGAAAGATATATGCATCTGAATGCAAAGTTCCAAAGAAGAGCAAGGAGAGATAAGAAAGCCTTCCTCAGAGATCAATGCAAAGAAATAGAGGAAAACAACAGAATGGGAAAGACTAGAGATCTCTTCAAGAAAATTAGAGATACCAAGGGAACATTTCATGCAAAGATGGGCTTGATAAAGGACAGAAATGGTATGGACCTAACAGAAGCAGAAGATATTAAGAAGAGGTGGCAAGAATACACAGAAGAACTGTACAAAAAAGATCTTCACGACCAAGATAATCACAATGGTGTGATCACTCATCTAGAACCAGACATCCTAGAATGTGAAGTCAAGTAGGCCTTAGGAAGCATCACTACGAACAAAGCTAGTGGAGGTGATGGAATTCCAGTTGAGCTATTTCAAATCCTGAAAGATGATGCTGTGAAAGTGCTGCACTCAATATGCCAGCAAATTTGGAAAACTCAGCAGTGGCCACAGGACTGGAAAAAGTCAGTTTTCATTCCAATCCCAAAGAAAGGCAATGCCAAAGAATGCTCAAACTACCACACAATTGCACTCATCTCACACGCACTAGTAAAGTGATACTCAAAATTGTCCAAGCCAGGCTTCAGCAATATGTGAACCGTGAACTTCCAGATGTTCAAGCTGGATTTAGAAAAGGCAGAAGAATGAGAGATCAAATTGTGAACATCCGCTGGATCATGGAAAAAGCAAGAGAGTTCCAGATAAACATCTATTTCTGCTTTATTGACTATGCCAAAACCTTTGACTGTGTGGATCACAATAAACTGGAAAATTCTGAAAGAGATGGGAATACCAGACCACCTGACCTGCCTCTTGAGAAACCTATATGCAGGTCAGGAAGCGACAGTGAGAACTGGACATGGAACAACAGACTGGTTCCAAATAGTAAAAGGAGTATGTCAAGGCCGTATATTGTCACCCTGCTTATTTAACTTCCATGCAGAGTACATCATGAGAAACGCTGGGCTGGAAGAAGCACAAGCTGGAATCAAGATTCCCAGGAGAAATACCAATAACCTCAGATATGCAGATGACACCACCCTTATGGCAGAAAATGAAGAGGAACTAAAAAGCCTCTTGATGAAAGTGAAAGAGGAGAGTGAAAAGGTTGTCTTAAAGCTCAACATTCAGAAAACGAAGATCATGGCATCTGGCCCTATAACTTCGTGGCAAATAGATGGGGAAACAGTGTCAGTCTTTATTTCAGAGGCTCCAAAATCACTGCAGATGGTGATTGCAGCCATGAAATTAAAAGACGTTTACTCCTTGGAAGGAAAGTTATGAGCAACCTAGGTAGCATATTCAAAAGCAGAGACATTACTTTGCCAACAAAGGTCCGTCTAGTCAAGGCTATGGTTTTTCCAGTGGTCATGTATGGATGTGAGAGTTGGACTGTGAAGAAGGCTGAGTGCCGAAGAATTGATGCTTTTGAACTGTGGTGTTGGAGAAGACTCTTGAGAGTCCCTTGGACTGCAAGGACATCCAACCAGTCCATCCTAAAGGAGATCAGTCATGGGTGTTCATTGGAAGGACTGATGCTAAAGCTGAAACTCCAATACTTTGGCCACCTCATGCGAAGAGTCGACTCATTGGAAAAGACTCTGATGCTGGGAGGGATAGGGGGCAGGAGGAGAAGGGGACGACAGAGGATGAGATGGCTGGATGGCATCACCGACTCGATGGATGTGAGTTTGAGTGAACTCGGGGAGTTGGTGATGGACAGGGAGGCATGGCGTGCTGCAAATCATGGGGTTGCAAAGATTCGAACATGACTGAGAAACTGAACTGAACTGAACTGATATACCTACTAGCAAGCTGCTAATTAGAGAAAGGAAATGTCTCAGTGTGAGACATTTGGATGAGAGAGTTGGACTATAAAGAAAGCTGAGTGCTGAAGAATTGATGCTTTTGAACTGTGGTGTTGGAGAAGATTCTGAAGAGTCCCTTGGATTGCAAAGAAATCAAACCAGTCAATCCTAAAGAAAAATCAGTCCTGAATATTTATTGGAAGGACTGATGCTGAAGCTGAAATTCCAATACTTTGGCCACCTGATGGGAAGGACTGACTCATTGGAAAAGATCCTGATGCTGGGAAATATTCAAGGCAGGAGGAAAAGATGATGACAGAGGATGAGATGGTTGAATGGCATCACCAACTCATCGGACATGAGTTTGCATAAGCTCTGGGAGCTGGCGATGGACAGGGAAGCCTGGCATGCTGCTGTCCATGGGGATACAATGAATTGAACATGACTGAGCTACTGAACTGGACTGAAATGTCTCAAAACTCAGAGAGTGGCACCAGGCCCCTCACCCGCAACATGCAGTCTGAGATAACACAGGCACATAAAATGATTGACATGTATCTTGAAGAAAGGCAGGTTTCCAAGCAAATAGGTAGCCTCATTAACATAGATTAGGAGAACAATCGTATGAGTAAAACATACTGGTTTATTGAGCCATTCTCAGTTCTGAGTTTTAGGTGGAACTTGAAGAAAGACAGATTCCAGGGTAAATACATAGTTCATTAACATAGCTTAAGAAAAACATTTCCATAAGAAAAATGCATTGGTTAGCTCATGGCTTGAGAAAAGTTCAGTTCAGGTGGAACCAGGTGTTGTCATGGTAACACAGAATTTTAAAAGACACCTTTTAATTTTGTATAGAGAAGGGAAAAAATCTGACACTTGTAGTTTATTTCCTCCTGCTGCTTAAGAGAGAGAGAAAAAATGTCTGACACTTGGAGCCTATTTCCTCCATTTGGAGACCCTTAGCCTTCCTGCCTGTTACCCTCTCAGTATGTGGAGAGGGGACAGCTCTGTGGCATCCCTAGAGAAGTTTTTCAGATATCCAGTATTCTGAATCAGAAAGGTCTAATGATCTGAACTAGGCTTGGTGTGGAAAGACTGGAGTACAGCTTTGTAGTCAATCTCATGGGATGTGGGAAGGCAGGGAGCCTGGGAACTGACCACCTCGAGACGCTGAGGATATTTGAGGGTGTGGACTGTATAGGAATCCCTGGTGGCTCAGGTGGCAAAGAATCCATCTGCAATGCAGGAGGCAGGGGTTGATCCCTGGGTTGGGAAGATGCCCTGGAGAAGGAAATGGCTACTCACTCCAGTATTCTTGCCTGGAGAATTCCATGGACAGAGGAGCCTGGTGGGCTACAGTCCATGAGGTTGCAAAGAGTCAGACATGACTGAGTGACTAACATTTTCACTTTGTAGGCACCCCAGGTTCCTGCAGACCCTGAGGGCAGGGAGAGCCTCCCCCAAAGCACCAGGGAGGTGCTATCGCCCACTAACAACAGCTGGTGAAAGAGTGGGTAGGAGGGCAGTGAATGAGCCAGATTCGTGTATTTAGTATAGAATAGACACGCAGTGCTTCTATGTCTTGCACTGTATGTCAAGGAACAAAATCACATGTGTTATATTTATTTTGTTTGAATTTTCATTGGCAGAGCCCAGTCTGCCAGGCTATGTGCCAGGCTATATTAGCTGAAGTTCTGGTCCAGCCCTGTGCTTCTTCCCATGGGTCTTAGAGGTTTTTGTGCTAATCCACAAAGGAAGAGAGGCCGGGCAGGGATTCAAGCTCATCCATGAAGATCTACTAACGGCTGCACTTTTGTTTAATCCTGGAGGGAATGTGGTGAGAAAAGATTCAAGTGACTTTTTCCCCTGTGAAGTCAGCAGTGGTGGCAGAGGTTGAAGTTTCACCTGGTGATTGCTTGCACTGTATTAGTGATGCTTTGGAGCTGTCTTCTGCTACACATTGGCCTCTCTGAGCCGCTCAGATGAGTTGGCTTTGTTCAGGTGAATGCTGAAGGCTTCTGCTCTCACTCAACCGCTTCTCTTTTCTCCATTCCCATGGAGCAAACTTGGATCCTGTTCTTTCATCACAGTGACTGAGTAGGCAGTGCGTCTCCCAGCCCTCAGGGATGCACCAATAGCTCTTGTTAGCCTGACCAGGCCAATGGGCCCCTCTCAGGCCAACTCCCCTTCACTTCTGAGCCTTACTTCCTTCTCTGCTCTGGCATCCAGTGAGCATGGGGGCTTCCTTGCTCAAATGAGGATGGGAGGCTAAGAATACCAGCTCCAGATCTAGCAGCCTGAGACATCCTTTGCATGTCATTCGCCCAGCTTTGAGTGTCAGACTCTGTCTTTGGACAGGTGTGATTGCTTGCACCTGGTGTGGTAGGAGTGGGCTTCTCAACAGAAATGGAAATCGCATTAAAATGACCATGACCAGTGTGGGAACATGGGGTACACCCAATGGTGGGCCACGCCCTTAAATCCTGGATCACATTAAATCCTCACCACAATCCCACCAGAAAAGTGATTTTATTTCTTTTAACAGATGAGAAAACTGAGATTAGAGGGTACTAAGTAACTTGCCCAACAATTCTGAGCTAATTTTGAATTCAGGTCCCTCTGGCTCCTGATTCCGTATAATTTCTAGTTCACCAGGAACCATAGGAACAATGCGCAGGAAAGGCAGCCCAGGGCTGGGTGCATAATTTGTAGAGCCCAGTGCAAAATGTAAATGCAGGACTCTTTGTTTAAAAATTCAGGCAGTGAGAGCAGAGCAGTAAACCAAGCCTGGGGCCCTGTGAGACTGCACAGATCACATGCCCAGGAGGCTGGCTCTGGCTGAGGCAGGGGGTGTGATATACATACACACAAACAAGCACACACAATTCTGAGAGGTACACTTCCTAAGGGGAGGAGCCAACTTGCCTCCAGCAGACTTTGATATTGAGAAATACAGACCCCCTATTATCAAGTCTTCTCAATTTTCAAAAAAAACCCAATAGAGATTGAATTTTGGGCAAGTTGTCTAATATTTACCTGTTAATTTGCCTTCCTAATACCCATTCTCTCCTTCTTACTTGATAATAGAATCTCAATTTCTTCAAGGCAGAAATATGCTCACCTAAAAACTGTATTTCCCAGACCGTTGTGGTGAGAGTGGTCATGTGACATGGGTACTGACGAGACCTAAGCAGAGATCCGCTGGTTTTTTGTGAGAAAGTTTTGCTTTCCTGACATAGGTGCCATCTCCTCCTTCTAGATGTTTCTCTTTGCTCCTGTCTTCTTGACAGGTGGAGCAGCCAAGGTGTGCCTGTGACAATGAGGTGGTCATGAGAATGAAAGTACAAGCTGAGGATGGTCCCCAGGTTTGGAGTCACAATTCCAGTCCTGAGTGGCCTCCCCTGCACTTTCTGTCACACTAGAAAAATAAACCCCTTGGGGTAAACTGGGGCGGTTGGGTTTTGAACACATAGAAGCAGTCTCTAGTGAATACAGAAGCCAGTGGAAATAATTTTAAAACCCAGAGAGCACACCAAACCAAGGCAGGGAGGAGTCCTGGCTTCTCTCCCACAGTCTAGGCTGGGACCGCCCTGCCCTCTGCCTGCAGCAGGGGTTCTTAGCAGGAGTCAGTCACATGCTCACTTTGAGCCATGTATCCTCACGGACCCTTTCAGTGGTCACTCCTATGCCCACAATGCTTGGTGGACATCACTAATGCTTACCCACAAGGGGTCTCTTCTCTTTCTAGGCACGTTAAAAGCATACTTTCTAGGCCCCCTTGTTTGAACAGGGCCTTGGGATGACTTTGGCTACTTGGCATAGGCACATGTGGGCTGAAGTTTGGAAGAGGGGCACAAGAGAGGTGTATGCGTGTTTCCCCTGCTGCGGCACAAGGGCGTGTGCACTGAGACTGCAGATTCACCAGATCAGGGCCACCTGGGTCACCGAGTCACTTCACAGAGGCCAGTTGCCCTGAGAGTCTCCTGGATTCGTAGTGAACTCTGTAGGGCTGAAACATACATGTGTTTTAAGCCAATGACATACTGGATTATTTGCTCTCCCAGCTTAGCTCACTCAGAGCTAACAATTGATAGGTGACCTCGTACCTCTATTGCAAAACCTGCACTCATGTGACAGACTCCGAAGCTGAGGTTAGAACGTTTCCTCTCAGGATGCACTCCTCAAGTAGGGGTGCCTTTACCTAAAAGGTGAGATTTGGGCAGCACAGAGCAGCTAGGAAAGGATTTAGGAGGAGGTGATACAGATTCAGGAATCTTTCACGTTACAGGTATCAGTTATAAGCTAAAGGCAAAAAAGAGCCGGCCCTGAGTTCAGTGAGTCAGGACCTAGGTCCCCTCTTGTGCCCACACAAAGCTCTTTGCCTCTAGTTACTATCTCATCTACACATAATTATTGTTTAAAGTGACAAGATACATTTGAATCAGTTCTAATGAGGTGGATGAAACTGGAGCCTATTATACAGAGCGAAGTAAGCCAGAAGGAAAAACATAAATACAGTATTCTAACGCATATATATGGAATTTAGAAAGATGGTAACAATAACCCTGTGTACGAGACAGCAAAAGAGACACTGATGTATAGAACAGTCTTATGGACTCTGTGGGAGAGGGAGAGGGTGGGAAGATTTGGGAGAATGACATTGTAACATGTAAAATATCATGTAAGAAATGAGTTGCCAGTCCAGGTTCGATCCACGATACTGGATGCTTGGGGCTAGTGCACTGGGACGACCCAGAGGGATGGTATGGGGAGGGAGAAGGGAGGAGGGTTCAGGATGGGGAACACATGTATACCTGTGGTGGATTCATTTTGATATTTGTCAAAACTAATACAATTATGTAAAGTTTAAAAAAAAAAAATAAATGGAAAGGGATTTAAAAAAAAAAAAAAAAAAAATAAAGTGACAAGATCCTGCTTAAACTGACTGAAAAAGGGAATGTATTGGCTTAGCAACAAAGAGGCTCCAGATTTCAGATATGACTGAAATGAGGTGTTCGAATGATGGTGCACCCCCTCTCACATGACGTAGATGCTTCTCAGCTGTGCTTCCTTTGGATTGGTGTCATTCTCAAGCTGGCCTTCTGGACACAGCGGCTCTCAGCAGCTCCAGGCCAGCTCTAGGGGCAGCACCACCTTCCCACATGCCTTCACATAGAGGGTCCCTCCAGCCCCCTCACACAGCCAGTACCCAGGCTGGGGCGTGGGATGTCTGCATGGAGAGTGAAATGATGAACAAGAGTCACCAAAACCAGGAGAGCTGCTCCAGTAGACAGAGGATCCGCAGGATGGGCCCAGCTCGCAGACGTGTACACTGAGGTTGGGCCCCATTGTTCTTCCTAGACTGATTCCCGGAGGTGGTGTTAGGAGCAGGGAGAGGATATGGTGCTTGTGAATTAAGTTTTCCTAAGGCACCAGAGCTCAGAGTCTTGGGAGACTGGGGGTTGGATGCGAGAGCTGAGAACCCCAGGGAGCACTCTAAAAGAAATCTCCCCTGGAGGCCAGGACTTCCGGCACCAAATAGTCCAAATAAGGAAATGAATGCATAGAAAGGACTGTACATACGGAGTACTTACCACTTACACCCTATCACACATCTCAAAATGGACAATTTTCTGAAAGAGGCTTTTCACCAGACCCTCATCAGTGATATGAGTCAGGGGAGGGTCACTTGGGTGTGACTGAAACTCATCTCCAGGTGGCTGGAGCAGTTCCCATCTGCTGAGAGGGCTGAATTGGTTCATACAACTAAAGAGTCCAGAGATTGACCTGGAGTTCAAATGTTGTCAGCTGTCTTTCAAATTCTCTGACTTGGTTTAATTTGCTTTTGTGATTGCCTCAGTCTCAGGCAGAATCTTCACATCTGCAGGCAGATGATCCTCAGATGCCTCCAAGCAAAGATCTCAGGACTGAGGCTCACTGGCTCAGGTGGGATCACACTCCCATCCTTTGACTGATTGTCCAGGGCTAAGTGTGTAAGTGTGTGTGTGTGTGAGAGAGAGAGAGTATGTGTGTGCATGCATGCACATATGTTATGTCCAAACTTTATACATTGAGAAGGGGTAGTGGATTCCACAGAGGAAAATCAGGGTGAAAGTGAAAAGTGAAAGTGAAGTCGCTCAGTCGTGTCTGACTCTTTGTGACCCCATGGACTGTATCCCTCCAGGCTCCTCTGTCCATGGGATTTTCCAGGCAAGAATACTGGAGCGAGTTGCCATTTTCTTCTCCAGGGGATCTTCCTGACCCAGGGATCGAACTCAGGTCTTCCACATTGCAGGTAGACTCTTTACCGTCTGAGCCAGGAGGGAATCCCGAAAATCAGGGTACTGTTATTAAAAGAAGGGAACATGGATTCTGTTCTGGGGGGAATGGCAGGAGCCAACTGCTGCAGGCACTCTCTTAGAGCTTGGAATAGAGAGGCTTTCAGGACTCCAGCCGCCTGTGGTCACCAGAGCAAGGGGAACTCTTGAACCTTAGTGCTCTGGGGTGTCCCTGTTGGGTTTTTTGGAAGCAGTACCTGTGATGAGGCTTACTGTGCGGGCAGTGCTCTCAGGAGGCAGGGTAGGGAAAGGGGAAATGCTACAGCAGAGGATGCTTGTTCTCTGCTCAACCTGCCTTAAATCAGCTGGGCTGCTGATCTTTCTCGGCTGCCCTGAGTGTGGACTGTGATATTAGGCTGGTGCAAGAGTAATTGTGATTTTGTGTTGTTGGACTTTGCCATTTGATATTGGAATACATTCTTCAACAAATGTGGTGTGGTATATATCATTTTAGTGTGCATTTGCTTTATGTTTTTTGCTAATGAATTATAATTTGATGTTTATATGTATTTTAGACTATGAAATTATGTTAGACAAAAAGCAAATTCAAGCGATTTTCTTATTTGAGTTCAAAATGGGTCCCAAAGCAGAAGAGACAACTCGCAATATCATCAATGCATTTGGCCCAGGAACTGATAATGAGTGTACAGTGCAGTGGTGGTTCAAGAATTTTTGCAAAGGAGATGAGAGCCTTGAAGATGAGGCGTGTAGTGGCTGTCCATTGGAAGTTGACAAAGACCAACTGAGAGAGTCATTAAAGCTGATCCTCTTATAGCTATGTGAGAAGTTGCCCAAGAACTCAATGTCAACCATTCTATGGCCATTTGGCATTTGAAGCAATTTGGAAAGGTGAAAAAGCTCAGTAAGTGGGTGCCTTATGAGCTGACCACAAATTGTTGTCTTAAAGTGTCATCTTTTCTTATTCTACACAACAGTGATCCATTTCTCAATCAGATTGCAATGTGTGACGAAAAGTGGATTTTATATGGCCACCAGCTCAGTGGTTGGGTTGAGAAGAAGTTCCAAAGCACTTCCCAAAGCCAAACTTGCACCAAAAACAACGGTCACTGTTTGCTGGTCTGCTGCCTGGTCTTATCCACTATGGCTTTTTGAATCCCGGCAAAACCATTACATCTGAGAATGCTCAGTAAATCAAAGAGATGCACCCAAAACTCCAATGCCTGCAGCTGGCATTAGTCAACAGAAAGGGCCCAGTTCTTCTCCATGACAACATGCAACCATGCATGGCTTCACAAGTTGAATGATATGGGCTACAAAGTTCTGCCTCATCTGCCATATTGACCTGACCTCTTGCCAACAGGCTATCACTTCTTCAAGCATCTCAACAACTTTTTGCAGGGAAAATGTTTCCACAACCAGCAGGACGAAGATAATGCTTTCTATGAGTTTACTGAATCCCAATGTCCAGATAATGTTTGTTGCAGGAATAAACTTATTTCTCATTGGCAAAAATGTGTTGATTGTAATGATTCCTATTTTTATATTTATAAAGATGTGCTTGAGCCTAGTTATAAACGTTTAAAATTCAGGGTCTAAAACTACTATTACTTTTGCACCAACCTAGTAACTTTCAGGTCTCGGGAGAATTGCCCAGATTTGGCATATATTACAACTCCTGGGGTTTGGTCCATAGCAAAATACTAACTGATATGAGGATATTAGAAAAAGTCCATTTTCCTTGCTTCAACATAGGACTCTTTATGATCAAGCGGAGGCCAAACTTCAACTGAATCCACAGTTTTGCCTGATTCTTCCCCTGCTCCTCCCTGCTTCCCTCTGACAAAGGCTCTCTCCTTGACCAAACTCAGTGAAGCTCAGAAGAGACTTCTACTCAACTAGGCCTCATCCTGGGGCCTTGTCTTTGGCCTGCCTAGTCTACTTGTAGCAAGAATCCTGCTAGTCAGTTTAGCAAGAATCCCTCCACCCTTGGTATCTGATTACCCTATCCTAACTTCAGATCCAGCCAGTCTATTCTAAAGGAGATCAGTCCTGGGTGTTCTTTGGAAGGAATGATGCTAAAGCTGAAACTCCAGTACTTTGGCCACCTCATGCAAAGAGTTGACTCTTTGGAAAAGAGTCTGATTGGGGGGTTGGGGGCAGGAGAAGAAGGGGACGACAGAGGATGAGATGGCTGGATTGTATCACCGACTCAATGGATGTGAGTTTGAGTGAACTCCGGGAGATGGTGATGGACAGGGAGGCCTGGCATGCTGCAATTCATGGAGTCTCAAAGAGTCGGACATGACTGAGCAACTGAACTGAACTGAACTGAACTAAACTTCAGTAAGAATCTAAAACGGTTTAGCAAGAAACACCCCCTACCCTTGATGTCTACTCTTTACAATTTTCCACCCAGAATCCCCTCACATTGTTGTATTCAGAGTGGAAACTGACTTTTCTCCCCTATTGCCCTAGTCTTAACACATCACAGAAGTAGTGAGTAGTCTTCCTTACTGTTTTAACAAGTGTTCAGTTCAGTTCAGTTCAGTCGCTCAGTCGTGTCTGACTCTTTGCAATGCCATGAACTGCAGCACACCAGGCCTCCCTGTTCATCACCAACTCCCAGAGTCCACCCAAACCCATGTCCATCGAGTTGGTGATACCATCCAACCACCTCATCCTCTGTCATCCCCTTCTCCTCCTGCCCTCAATCTTTCTCAGCATCAGGGTCTTTTCCAATGAGTCAGCTCTTTGCATCAGGTGGCCAAAATGTTGGAGTTTCAGCTTCAACATCAGTCTTCCAATGAACACCCAGGACTGATCTCCTTTAGGATGGACTGGTTGGATCTCCTTGAAGTCCAAGGGACTCTCAAGAGTCTTCTCCAACACCACAGGTCAAAAGCATCAATTCTTTAGCACTCAGCTTTCTTTATAGTCCAACTCTCACATCCATACATGACTACTAGAAAAACCATAGCCTTGATTAGATGGACCTTTGCTGGCAAAGTAATGTCTCTGTTTTTTAATATGCTGTCTAGGTTGGTCATAACTTTCCTTCCAAGGAGCAAGTGTCTTTTAATATCATGGCTGCAATCACCATCTGCAGTGATTTTGGAGCCCAGAAAAATAAAGTCAGCCACTGTTTCCATTGTTTCCCCATCTATTTGCCATGAAGTGACAAGTGTTAGAATAACTTTATTTTTAATGCCCTACTTCCCTATAAGTTTCACCTGAGAGCACTTCCTCTATGAAAGGTTTGCATAAGATTCTTTCTTCCAGGCTCCAGTTCAAGGGAACTGGATCTAGTGCAGAAGCTAAGCATGGCTGTGGTCTCATGTGAAGCCTAGACTTAGCCCCATCCTGTGTGGAGCTCTGGAGCATAAATTATACCCCAGAGTCCATGCAACCTGAGGCAAAGAACACTTAGAGCAGACATTGGCTAAGCTCACTGCGGGGTGAGGATGGGGTTTGGGTGGGGAGCGTAACCTGCCGGGCACCCTACACTAGCTGGGTGGGTGAGGGAGCTCCAGAACCTCAGGCAAGGTGCCAGCAGACCACTGCAGGTAGGAACCTACAGAAGCAAAGTCTGCAAAATAGGAGAGGGATTTAAGGGGCTTGAGTGGGTCATGTACACTGTTTACCTCACAGGACAAATAAATCAGGCTGAAGCGAACTTTGAGGAGTTAGAATTTTAAATTGATACCAGCTGAACTCTCAGGATAGTCTGATGAGCTGACAACAATTGCAATTTACCAATTTGTTGCTAATTATGTAATAAGAATTACAGAATACAGTACTTACAAATCCTTGTAATGAAATATTTTTCTGTTTTGAGGCAGTGTTTATATATAGATGTAATTAGTTTAAACTTTTTGACCTCATTTGCATTCTAAAATTACAGTGCTATAATTTTCTTTTCCCAAATGCATTCACACTTAATTAATCTTAACCACTCTCAAACTTTTCTGATTTCTATTATCACTATTTAAAGTTGAGATTTTTAATGGATCTAAATTCCATATTCAAATTAATGTCTCTTTCTAAAGTTATAATGACTTGAAATTTACTTGATTTGGGCCCAAAGTATTACCTGAAAATTAATTTGATTGTTTTATAATTTAAATTATGTGTGTGGAATAAAATTCATTAACCTTTTTTACATGTGCATAAAAATTATGACATTCTAACCAGTTAACATTTTTAAATTTGTGCAGTATTTTACAGCATAAAGTTTTTATAGCAGCTCCATCAGCTACATCCCTGAACCCATTTGGTGCCAAAAGCCTGGGTGGGTGTTGATTTCCAACTTTGATGAAAATTCTTTGTTTGCGCAGATGATGTTGTATGTTGAAAGTGTGTCTTCTCCTCAGGGACTGAGGGAGCTGAGACTTGCTGAAGTTACTTTAGCATAATCTTCCCAGGACAGTGGGGGAGAGCTAACCCCACAAGGCCTGCTCTGGAGGTCATAGGACAGAAAATATGAAACTGTGGGTATGGACTCCTTTCTTTCAGAATTCCACTCTGGAAAGGCACAGACTTGCTATTCTTAGGACAGCCTTTCCCCAGCACAGAGCTGGGGAGTTTTTCTCAACAAGCCTCAGGACTTGGCAGTTCCTGGAGTGGTTAAGATATGGTGCCCGCAAGATTCAGTTCAGTGCAACCAGCTTAGGCTTGGGGTGGAGTCCAGGCTTTGACGCTTGTTCCCAGGCGGCAGTAGTGGTAAAGAACTCACCTGCCAATACAGGAAATGCAAGAGATGTGGGTTTGATCCCCAGTTCAGGAGGATCCCCTGGAGTAGGCCATGGCAACCCACTCCAGCATTCTTGCCTGGAGAATCCCATGACAGAGGATCCTGGCTGCTATAGTCCATGGGGTTGCAAACAACTGGACACAGCTGGAGCACCTTAGCACGCACCTATGTTATACTCTGATTCAAATCCCCTGTCTCCTGGACTATAGACAAGGTCTCTTCACAGGTGCCTTGTGGCAATACTGTCCCACCTTCAATGTTTCCTCCACTTTATAGCCAGGATTATTTTGAAGCATGACTCTGGCTGTGTCCCCTACTTAATAAGCTCCCCATGGCTTCCCACATAGAAGCCACTTATGGACAGACCTGCTCACACTGGCCGAGAGGGCTGCTTCCCCCACCCAGTGCTCCAGGTGTGGTGGTCTTTGCGTTCACCACTCTCCCTCAGGCTCCCAGGCGTGGCACACGCTGTTCCCCTGCTCCCTTTAGAGTCTCTAGAAGGAACAAAACTCTGCCATCACCTTGATTTTAATCCAGTATGACCCACGTTTAACTTCTAACCTCCAAAATAGTAAAACAATACATTTGTACTAAGTTTTTGGTAATTTGTTATAACAGCACAGGAAACAAATGACAGCCCTGGAATCATGCCTGCTGGATCCCTGGACTTCAAAGAGGGCTTAGAAAATGGCCATTTCCTCCCCTTCAGGGCTCCTCTCTCTCTCTGGAGCCCTCCAAATGTCCATAGATCCAGGCTAGAAAAAAGTACGTGGCATCCTCATCCTTCACACCCTCCATTCCCCAACCTCCCATCTCCCCACCTTCTCCATCCCCACTTGCTCTCAATCCCCTTCCCTGAGGCTTCCATTCAGACATCGCTAGCATTGCTGAAACCCTGGGGGCTTATCCTGGTCTGCACAGGGCTGCTCAGTCAGGCCTGCTTCTCTCCTAAGGTCTACCGGGGACCTTGCCTGTGAACATCCCTCCCTTGTGGGATGCTGGCACCCTTTTCTAGGATCTTCACAATGAAGAGTTCTCATGGATTTGACGCCTCACCCTCAGCAGAGGTGAACCCATGGCTCAGTACCCAGTGGCTGGGCGGTGACAATAAAGCAGCCAGGCCCACAGGCCTTGGCTCTCCTATAAGGAGCAATGCCGGAGTGAAAGCAGGAAGGCTGCTCTTCAGCTAGCCTGGAGCCTGAGCACAACAAACCAGGAGAGGAATGCTGGTGAGGCAGCAGGACAGGTGACCTTCCCTCTCCTCCTCTTGCTGCGCTTGTCCCCTGTGGGTAAGAGACATAATTCAGCATCTGTAGTGACGTGAGAGAGAAAAAAAAATAGCAGTGAACTTCCCAGCACTGCAAGCAGAGCTTTCCTGTTTCGGGGAACGAGACAGGAGTTACTGGCAGGGGGGCGACGCAGAGGTGGTCCCCGAGGCCCCAAGGCAGTGGTACCTCTCTGGGGTCTGTGACCCTGAAGAACAGGGATTTCCTGGTTAGAAGAGGTTGGTGCCCACCCTGTGGCCTCAGGGAAGGTCAAATCTCCGCCAGCACTCAGCTCCACAGCACCTGTGTCCAGGAGGCTGCCTGGTCAGCAGCTGTGCACTCCCTACCCTCTCACCTAGGCTCTCTTCTTGAAACTTGAGCTTCATCCTCCTCTCTCCACTGAGCAGAGCTCTCTGCTTCCCTACCACCTGTGCCTGGCCCAAAGTGCAGGCCAACAGCGGGTCCTTTCTCTGTCATCGTGTTCTGCCACAGGTCCTGCTGCCAGATGACTCAGTCCTTGCTGGCCTATGCAAACTGTAGCAGTGGGTTCAACTGACTGGCTGCCATGCTATTAGGCCAGGCTCACTGCCCATCCCAGGTGCCTGTTGCCAGGAGGTCACATTCTTAGCAGGGCCCCTGTGTAGCAGCTGAAGTTGAGTGGTTCTATGAGAACCTACAAGACATTCTAGAACTACACCAAAAGATGTCCTTTTCATCATAGGGGACTGGAATGCAAAAGTAGGAAGTCAAGGGACATCTGGAATAACAGGCAAGTTTGGCCTTTGAGTACAAAATGAAACAGTGCAAAGGCTAACAGAGCTTTGCCAAGAGAATACACTGGTCATAGCAAACATCCTCTTCCAGCAACACAAGAGATAGTTCTACATATGGATGTCACCAAATGGTCAATACAGAAATCAGATTGATTATATACTTTGCAGCCAAAGATGAAGAAGCTCAATACAGTGAGCAAAAACAAGACCTGGAGCTGACTGTGGCTCAAATCATGAGCACCTTATTGCAATGTTCAGGCTTGAATTGAAGACAGTAGGGAAAACGACGAAGCCATTCAGGTGTAACCTAAATCAAATCCCTTATGATTATACAGTGAAGGTGATGAATAGATTTAAGGGATTAGATCTGATAGAGTGCCTAAAGAACTATGGATGCAGGTTTGTAATATTGTACAAGAGGTGGTGACTAAAACCATACCCGAGAAAAAGAAATGCACGAAGGCAAAATGGTTGTCTGCAGAGGCCTTACAAATAGCTGAGAAAAGAAGAGAAGTGAAAGGCAAAGGAGAAAGGGAAAGATACGCCTAACTGAATGCAGAGGTTCAGAGAATAGCAAGGAGAAATAAAAAAGCCTTCTTAAGTAAATAATGCAAAGAAAACAATAGAATGCAAAGACTAGAGATCTTTTCAAGAAAATTAGAGATACCAAGGGAACATGACATACAAAAACGGGCACAATTAAAGAACAGAAACTGTAAGAACCTAACAGAAGCAGAAGAGATTAAGAAGAGGTGGGAAGATACACACAAAAAACTACCCCCAAAAGATCTTAATGACCCAGGTAACCATGATGGTGTGACCAGTCACCTGGAGCCAGACATTCTGGAATGTGAAGTCAAGTGGGTCTGAGCAAGCATTGTTGTTCAGTTGCTAAATTGTGTCTGACAGCTTGTGACTCCATGAACATGCCAGGGTTCCCTGTCCTTCACTGTCTCCCAGAGTTTCCCCAAACTCTTGTCCATTGAGTAAGTGATACTATCCAAACCATCTCATCCTCTGCTGAACCTCTTCTCTTGCCTTCAATCTTTCCTAGCCTCAGGGCCTTGTCCAATGTGTCAGTTCTTTGCATCAGGTGGCCAAAGTGGAGCTTCAGCCTCAGCATCAGTCCTTACAATGAATATTCAGGGTTGATTTCCTTTAGGAATGACTGGTTATATCTCCTTGCTGTCCTAGGGACTCTCCTGTAGAGTCACAATTGAAAATAAGAACAGAACCACAATTTGAAAATATCAATTCTTTGGCACCGAGCCTTCTTTATGGTCCTACTCTCACATCTGTACATGACTACTGGAAAAACCGTGGCTTTGATTATAAGGACCTTTGTTGGCAAAGTGATGTCTTTGCTTTTTAATATGCTGTCTAGGTTCGTCATAGCTGTTCTTCAAAGGAGCAAGTGTCTTTTAATTTTGTGGCTGCAGTCACTGTCTGCAGTAATTTTGGAGCCCAGGAAAATAAAATGCATCATTGTTTCCACTTTTTCCCCATCTATTTACTATGAAGTGTTGGGACAAGATGCCGTTATCTTCGTTGTTTGAATACTGAGTTTTAAGCCAGCTTTTTCACTCTTTTTCACCCTCATCAAGAGGCTGTTTAGTTCCTCTCCACTTTCTGCCATTAAAGTATCATCTGCATATCTCAGGTTGCTGATACTTCTCCCAGCTATCTTGATTCTGGCTTTGAGTCATGCAGCCTGGAATTTCTCATGATATACTCTGTATATAAGTTAAGTAAGCATGGTGACAGTATACAACTTTGACATACTCCTTTCCCAAATTTGAACCAATCTGCTGTTCCATGTCTGGTTCTAATGGTTGCTTCTTGTCCTGCATACAGGCTTCTCAGGAGACAGGTAAGATGGTCTGGTGTTTCTACCTCTATAAGAATTTTCCACAGTTTGTTGTGATTCTCACAGCCAAAGGCTTTAGTGTACTTAATGAAGAAGAAGTAGATTTTTTTTTTTCTGAAATTCCCTTGGTTTCTCTGTGATGTAGTGGATGCTGGCAATTTGATCTCTGGTTCCTCTGACTTTTCTAAATCCAGCCTATACATCTGGAAGTTCTTGGTTCACAGAATGCTGCAGCCTAGCTTGAAGGATTTTGAGCATAACCTTGTGAGAATGTGAGATGAGTGCTATTATACAGTAGTTGAAACATTCTTTGGCATTGTCCTTCTTTGGGATTGGAATGAAAACTGATCTTTTCCAGTCCTGTGGCCACTGCTGAGTTTTCCAAATGTGCTGGCATATTGAGTGCAGCACTTTAACAGCATCATCTTTTAGGATTTGAAATAGCTCAACTGGAATTCCATCACCTCCATTAGCTTTGTTCATAGTAAGGCCCGCTTGATTTTATACTTCAGGATGTCTGGTTCTAGGTGAGCGAACACACCATTGTGTTTATCCATGTCATTAAGACTTTTTAAATACAGTTTTGCTGTGTGTTCTTGCCACCTCTTCTGTGTTTGTCAGGTCCTTGGGGTTTATGTCTTATTGTGCCCGACTTTGCATGAAATGTCCCCCTGGGTATCTCTAATTTTCTTGAAGAGATCCTTGGTCTGTCCCCTTCTGTTATTTTCCTCTCTTTCTCACCATTGCTCACTTAAGAAGACTTTCTTGTCTCTCTTTACTATTCTGTGGACCTCTGCATTCAGTTATGTATACCTTTCCCTTTCTCCTTTGCCTTTTGCTTCCCCTCTTTCTCAGCTGTTTTTAAGGCTTTCTCTGACAGCAGTTTACCTTCTTGCATTTCTTTTCTTGGGGATGGTTTTGGTCACCATCTTCTGTACATGTTACGAACCTCCTGCCATGGTTCTTCAGGCACTCTGTCTTTCAGATCTAATCCCTTGAATCTATCATCACCTCCACTCTAATTAGGTCATACCTGAATGGTCTAGTGGTTTTCCCTTTCTTCAATTTAAGCCTAAATTTTGCAATAAGGAGCTCATAATCTTAGCCACAGCTCCAGCTCTTGTTTTTGCTGACTGTTTTGAGCTTCTCCATTTTTGGCTACAAATATATAATAAATCTGATTTCAGTATTTACCATCTGTAGATTTGTCTCTTGTTTTGTTGAAATAGGTTGATTGCTATGACCAGTGTGTTCTCTTGGAAAAGCTATGTTAGCCTTTTCACTGCTTCATTTTGTACTCCAAGGGCAAACTTTCCCATTACTCCAAGTATCTCTTGACTTCCTGCTTTTGCATTCCAGTCCCCTATGATGAAAAGGACATCTTTTTTTGGTGTTAGTTCTAGAATGTCTTGTAGGTTTTCATAGAACCACTCAACTTCAGCTACTTCAGCATTATTGGGGCATAGACTTGGATTATTGTGTTGTTGAATGGTTTGTCATTCAAATGGAATGGAAATGAACTGAAGTCATTCTGTTGTTTTTGAGATTGCATCCAAGTACTGCATTTTGGACACTTTTGTTGACTATGAGGGCTACTCCATTTCTTCTAAGGGATTCTTGCCCACAGGAATAGATATAATGGTCATCTGAATTAAAATTTCCCATTCCTGTCCATTTTGGCTCACTAATTCCTAAAATATCAATGTTCACTCTTTCCATCTCCTACTTCACCATGTCCAAATTACCTTGATTCATGCATTACTGTGAACAAAGCTAGTGAGGGTGATGGAATTCCAGCTGAGCTATTTAAAATACTAGAAGATGATGCTGTTAAAATGTTATGCTCAATATGTCAGCAAATTTGGAAAACACAGCAGTGGCCACAGGACTGGGAAAGGTCAGTTTTAGTTCCAATCTCAAAGAAAGGCAATGCCAAAGAATGTTGCAACTACCATACAATTGTGACCATTTCACATGCTAGCAAGATGTTGCTCAAAGTTCTTCCAGCAGTACATCAGCCTTCCAAAGGCTTCAGCAGTACATCAGCCAAGAACTTCCATATGTTCAAGCTGGATTTAGAAAAGGCAGAGGAACCAGAGATCAAATTGCCAACATCCACTGGATCATTGAAAAAAACAAGGAAATTCCAAAAATAATCTGCTTTGCTTCATTGACTACACTAAAGCGATTGACTGTGTGGATCACAACCAACTGTGGGAAATTCTTCAAGAGATGGGAATACCAGACCACCTTACCTGCCTCCTGAGAAATCTATATTCAGGCTAAGAAGCAACAGTTGGAACCAGGCATGGTACAATGGACTAGTTCAAATTTGGGAAAGGAGTATGTCAAGCAGGTCTATTGTCACCCTGGTTATTTAACTTACATGCAGATTATATGCAGCTTGGATGAATCACAAGCTGGAATCAAGATTGCTGTGAGAGATACCAACAACCTCAGATATGATCGTGATACCACTCTTATGGCAGATAGTGAAGAGGAACTCTTGATGAGGATGAAAGAAGAGAGTGAAAAAGCTGGCTGATGAGGATGAAATAAGATAGTGAAAAAGCTGGCTTAAAACTCAAAATTTAAACAACGAAGATCATGACATCTGGTCCCATCACTTCATGGCAAATAGTTGGGGAAAAAGTGGAAATAGTGACAGATTTGATTTTCTTGGGTTCCCAAATCACTGCAGACAGTGACTGCAGCCACGAAATTAAAAGACACTTGCTCCTTGAAAGAAAAGTTATGACAAACCTAGATAGCATACTAAAGAGCAGAGACATCGCTTTGCCAACTAAGGTCCTTATAGTCAAATTATGGCTTTTTCAGTTGGATCATAAAGAACTCTGAGCATCAAAGAATTGTTGCTTTCAAACTGTTGTGCTGGAAAAGACTCTTGAGAGTTCTTTGGATAGCTAGAGATCAAATCAGTTAATCCTAAAGGAAATTAACCCTAAATATTCATTGGAAGAACTGATGCTGAAGCTGAAGTTCCAATACTTTGACCACCTGATGTGAAGAACTGACTCATTGGACAAGACCCTGATGCTGGGAAAGATCAAAGGCAAGAGGAGAAGGGGATGACAGAGGGTGAGATATTTGGATGGCATTACTGACTCAGTGGGCATGAGTGTGAGTAAACTCTGGGAGATGGTGAGGAACAGGGAAGCCTGGAATGATGCAGTTCGTGGAGTCACAAAGATTTAGTTACTGAACAACAAGAACAGGGTGTGTCATTGGTACAGAGCAGTCCTAGGGATATTGCTGGAGCCCCAGAGAACATCTTGGAATTCTTGGTGCTAGGGACTAGGGGAGATGGGCAGCCCAGAACTCTTTCCAACCAGGGAACTGGGGGGCTATTCAGTGATCCTCAGCTGTCCCTCTAGGGGAATTATTTTGAATGAAGAAAATAGCCTTACCCAAGTTCGTGTACCTTTCCCAAATCAGCCCACATTCAATGACTGATTACCCTTCAAACCAGCCAGAAACATCTCTGTGGAGCTCTCTGCAGGGTTGGCCGAGGCCTCTGCTGGTGCTGCATCCTGGCCCAGTGTTTCGCTCTGCCTAATTCTACTCTTCATTTTCCCACTTAATAGATGTTATGCCCAACAGTTCCCCCTAATAAAACATCTTGCCTGCTCTTCTCCATCTCAGAGTTTGTTCCATAAGGAAACTCTCTGGTGGATTTCCTTTGGGTTTACAGTCAGTCTGAGTGCTGTGAAGTGAAACACAGCTCAAATCAGCCCAGCATCATTACAGACACATCTGAGCTGAGGGGCCAGGATTGATGTAGGACAATAGACCTTGCCTCCAAGCCTTGCTTTCTGTCTAGCCCCCTCCAGTAAGCTCTCTGAAAGAGTGGTCAGGCAAGGTGCTACCAGAAGGCTTGGCTCCCCGGGTGCTGCTAGTAGGGATGCCGATGTGTGAATTTGAGGAGAAATACAGGTTTGTGCTAAGCTGTTCAGCACCATGAATGTCCAAGGAAAATGCTTGTGAAGGAAAGGTCTGTCTGCTTCGTGTAGAGCCCTGGTGAGTGCCTTCTTCCATGGCAAGACCCCTGGCCAAATGCTAGCCTTCCAGATGTCCATCATCTTGAGGTGGGCAAGCAGAAAACCTCATGTTGAGAGAACTAAAAGCGTGACACCTGAGGGACTCCAGGCATGAGTCTTATTTTTGTGGGAGAAACCTGGCTTCTCCAGTCTGTTGACCACAGAGAAATAAACTTCTTTCATCCTGTGCACTGTTCTCCCTAGTTCCCCCCAGGAAAGGAAAAAAAAAGTGATAAAGGCCCAGGAAGAAATCTTCATTCTTGCTTCATGAATTACAAAATCAAGATAAGGGCTGTGAAGTGTCTTTGTTATTTTTATGTGACACCGAAGAAGGCTGAGCGCCGAAGAATTGATGCTTTTGAACTGTGGTGTTGGAGAAGACTCTTGAGAGTACCTTGGACTGCAAGGAGATCCAACCAGTCCATTCTGAAGGGGATCAGCCCTGGATATTCTTTGGAAGGAATGATGCTAAAGCTGAAACTCCAGGACTTTGGCCACCTCATGCGAAGAGCTGACTCATTGGAAAAGACTCTGATGCTGGGAAGGATTGGGGGCAGGAGGAGAAGGGGATGACAGAGGATGAGATGGCTGGATGGCATCACTGACTTGATGGACGTGAGTCTGAGTGAACTCTGGGAGTTGGTGATGGACAGGGAGGCCTGGCGTGCTGCAATTCATGGGGTTGCAAAGAGTCGGACACGACTGAGCGACTGAACTGAACTGAACTGATAAACCATTTTGCACTTCCCTCTGTCACCTCCCAAGCTCAGAGAAGTAACTTTCCAGAACTTTATTCCTTTAATTACAAACAGAAACATTAAAATTGCTCTTAGCAGGTCTTGATCTTTAAACAACAGTCTTTGGTTCCCCACTTATTTTGTGTCTAATAGAGCCATCAAGGTGTATTACACTGGAAATGAATCTTAACTGGCTATGGCTTTCTAAGGATGTTCATCTTAATGATCTCCCAAACAAAAAGTCTGAGCTTTTATGAGACTAGAAAAGTATGCACCTGTAGTTCTGAGACCCATAGTCCTGACAGAGTCATTTCCTAGGCAGGTTGATAGGAAATCTAGGGGTCCCCAAGGAGAGAGGGGTCTGGAATTCTCAAGGAGGAAGAAACGACAAACTTTTCACAGTCTTTGTAGACCAGAACCTGGGGACTGGAGTCGATGAAAATGAGAGGGTAACAGGGAGGAAGGCCAGGGGGTCTCCAAATGGAGGAAATAGCTTGCAAGTGTCAGACATTTTTATCTCTCTTAAGGGGCAGGAGGAAACAAACTAGCAATATTTTTTCCTTCTCTATACAAATTTAAAGGGAGGTTTCTCTTAAAATACTGTGTTGCCATAATGACACCTGGTTTCGCCTAGAGATAACCAATGCCTTTTTCTTGTGGAAATGCTTGTCTTAAGCTATGCTAATGTACTATGCCTATACCCCAAACTCTGTCTCCAAGTCGGTTCCACCTCTTGGCCCAGAACCTACTTGACAAACCAGTATGGATATTGTTCCCCTAATCTATGTAAATGAAACTATTTGTATGGTGGTCTGCCCTTCTTCAAGATTCAAGTTAATCATTTTATGGCCCAGGATAAAACATTTGGCGCCAACATTATCCCAAAATGCATCTTATGGGTGAGGGGCCTGGTGCCATTCTGAATTTTAAGACATTCCTTTCTTTCATTAACAGACTGCTAGTGACTATATAACATCCAGCTGAAGACTAGCAGGGGGGTACTCTTTCTGCCCCCTTCTGATGCCTATGTCAGAAGCTTTCTCTATCTCCTTTGTACTTTAATAAAACTTTATTACACAAAAGCTCTGAGCGATCAAGCCTCGTCTCTGGCCCCAGATTGAATTCTTCTCCTCTGGGGGCCAAGAATCCCGGTGTATTCATGTGATTCAACAACAACCTTTCAGTCCTTGTTGAGATTTGAAGATTGGATTCTTACAAGCCTGGGGTCTTTGTGAAAAGCAATACCCTCCATTCTGCTGCAGGCCTTGGGAGTACAGCCACCATTTTCCTTCTGACCTGGGCCTTTGTCTTGGGGAATATGTTCATTTGCATCTTCCAGAGGAATGGTATCAATGTATACAAATTACTAGAAAAAATTTGCTTATATAATTATGGAGGCTGAGAAGTCCAAGGTCAACTGAAGACCTTAAATAGCCAATAGGATATTTCCAGCCTAAGTCTGAAGGCCTAAGAACCAGAAAAGATAATGGTATAAATTCCAGTTGGAGTCCAAGCCTGAAGGAATGTCCCAGCTAGAAGACAGTCACATAGAAAATAGCAATTCTTTCTTACTCAATCTTTCATTCTATACAGATCTTCAACAGATTGGATGAGGCCCACCCACATTGGGAAGAGTGATCTGCTTTACTTAGTTCACTGATTCAAATATTAGTCTTAACCAGAAACCTTCACAGATAAACCCAGAATAATGTTTAACCATATATCTGGGTATGCCATTCCAAGTCAAGTTTATGCATGGAATTAACCATCACAGGAAGAAAGAGCAGATAATAGGATGGATGTTTCAAAGAAACCCCCCACATCTGCAAGTACCTTGGCTGGATTGGGACTAAAGAGACAAAAGAGTTTCTTGCATGAGGAAGAGGAAAGCCTTGGGCTACAGGTGAACAGGTGTGGCAGGAGCCTCTTGGTGCTTTCAGTCTTTAGAGAACTGGAGGGCCATCCTTGCATATCACTTTCCCAGGCTTATGCCTACCTTCAGGCCCTTCAGGGCCCCCAGCTTCTCTGGCCAAATGTCCCTTGCAGCTCCTTGCCAGATGAGGATTTTCACATTGCTAGGTTTTCCCTGACAAGCCATGGCAGCTGGTGGCCTCTCCCTGAGGTCTTAAAGAAGAGTTGAAGATTAAGATTTTCACTGGAGAAAAATATGTCTAATAGAAGGCAGATGTCCATCAATTAGGAATTCTAATCAGCTCTCAATAGTTAAGACTAGATAAGATAGTAGCTTAAATAGCACAAAAGAACAAAACACCAAAGGAAAAGAAGACAGTGATTTTATTTCAGGTAATGAGAGGTGTAAGCAGCCCAGGGCTGTAAGGTGGCCCCACACCGTGGTTCAGAACCTGGTCTTCTTCCACCTCACAGTTCTGCTGAGCTCTAGGGAAGGGTCCTCGAGTTTGTGACTTCAAGATGGCAGTCACCTGTGTGGCAGGCAAAAGGAAGAGAGTGTGGGTATGTCTGAGTGGCTGGTGGTGTGGGGCAAGAGAACCTGTCACTTCAATCAGCCCTTTTGTTTGCTGTTGTTTAGTCACTCAGCCATGTCCAGCTCTCTGTGATTCCATGGACTGCAGCCTGCCAGTCTCCGCTGCCTATGGGATTTCCCAGGCAAGAATGCCAGAGTGGGTTGCCATTTCCAACTCCAGGGCATCTTCCTGATCCGGGGATCAAACCTGTGTCTCCCGCAAGTCTCCTGCTTTGCAGGCAGATTCTTTACCACTGAGCCCCTGAGGAAGCCCCAGTCATCCCTTGCTCTTCTTTAAAGAACTTCCCACAAGCTCTACTTCATGACTTCAGCTTATATCTCATTGGTCATCCATAACTGTAAGGCAGCTGGACTCTCTTGGTAAAACCATGATCCTGCATATCAATATCCCAGCTCCTTGCTTGCTGGTATCCAGTTTTAATTGAGCCACCTGACTTTCTCTGCCCTCTCAGCTTCTCTTTTTTCATAGCAATAGTTTTATTTTATTTTTTAAAATTTATTTTATTTTAACTTTACAATATTGTATTGGTTTTGCCATATATTAAAATGAATCCGCCACAGGTATACACGTGTTCCCCATCCTGAACCCTCCTTCCTCCTCCCTCCCCATACCATCCCTCTGGGTCGTCCCAGTGCCCCAGCCCCATGCATCCAGTATTGTGCATCGAACCTGGACTGGTGACTCGTTTCATATATGATATTATACGTGTTTCAACGCCATTCTCCCAAATCATCCCACCCTCTCCCTCTCCCACAGAGTCCAAAAGACTTTTCTATACATCAGTGTCTCTTTTGCTGTCTCGTATACAGGGTTATTGTTACCATCTTTCTAAATTCCATATATATGTGTTAGTACACTGTGTTGGTGTTTTTTTTTCTGGCTTACTTCACTCTGTATAATAGGCTCCAGTTTCATCCATCTCATTAGAACTGATTCAAATGTATTCTTTTTAATGGCTGAGTAATACTCCATTTTGTATATGTACCATAGCTTTCTTATCCATTCATCTCATAGCAAT
Source organism: Bos indicus x Bos taurus (assembly GCF_003369695.1). NCBI lineage: Eukaryota > Metazoa > Chordata > Mammalia > Artiodactyla > Bovidae > Bos > Bos indicus x Bos taurus. Next base: position 109,233 of record NW_020867083.1, read on the forward strand.
AGTTTTAGTTTGATGTCAGACCCTTTGTTCTTTCCCATACTTGCTCAGAATATATCTGTGTTGTATTTATAAAGATAGAAACTTAACATAATGTTTTAAGCCAGAAAGGAATTCTGTTGGCTCAAGCAACTATATTGTGGAAGAGCAGCAGCAGAATTCTTCTTAGTAATTTCTAGAACTGTGAACCCAGAAACCATCTAGTAACTCTCAAAGACTCCCTCTCTTTCTCTTTCTTTTTGCTTCCCTCTCCATATTAGCTATGGCTATATTCCATCCTACTAAAATCATGTTCTTCACACATCAGAAGACAAGGGGTACATGTAGAGTAACAACAGCTCTACAACAAGAACAGAAAGAACCATTACCCACCATTTTTGGTATGAAAAATCCAGGAGAGGATCTGATTAGCCAAGCTTGGTCAGATGTCCTTCCTTTGCCCAATAATGATGGGCAGGGTATGAGGATTATGTAATGGGATCTATAACATCTCTTTCACTCCCATGGCTTGGTCAGGATTGGGAAACAGAAGTCAGGAGGGATTATGATTAAGCCAGTAGTCCCTAACCTTTTTGGCACCAGGGACTGGTTTTGTGGAGGACAGTTTTTCCACTGACTGGGGTGGGGAGGTGTCAGATGATTCAAATGCATTACATTTATTGTAAACTTTCTATTATTACTACTCTGTGATATAATGAAACAATTACACAACTCACCATAATGAAGAATCAATGGGAGCCCTGAGTTTGTTTTATCAACTAGATGGTCCCATCTCAGGGTGATGGGAGACAGTGACACCTGAAGTGTTATTCATCTCCAGTCTACTTTCTAATTTTATCTTGGTTGCTGTCACTGCAGAAAATCCTGCTTCACAAAGATGGGATGTTGGAAATGGAAACAGGCTTTTCAGTGTTTTTGTGGAAATCTCAGGATATTTTGCCTTGACTTTAATCCAGAATATATGGAGATTTGAAGTTGTCTCATACTTTTAAGGCCACCGTCATTTGCAATTTTAAGCAATTGATTCTCTTAGAGCATGGACAAAGTTGATTCACCTGGCTTGTTCACAAATAGGTCATGGATCCATTCCTTCCCAGTTTGGAGGTCTTTCGTGGTTGGGAAGTAATGCTCAAACACTTTTGAAAGCTGAAATAGGTGATCATGCACCAGCTTGGAGAAAGAAGGCCCCGGCTCTGTCTCTTTCAATCTCTGCTGATGTTTGAAACATGTCAAAATCTCAGTGTTGACTTGGTGCCCCCATAATTCCAGTTTAATTTTGAATGCGGCCACTTTATTTGCAACTTGAACACAGTTGTCATTTTCCCTGAAGTGACAGATTGAGTTTGTTGAGCGAGTTAAATATGTCACACAGGTAAGCAAGTTTTGTGACCCCTTCTGTGTCATTGAAGTGTGCTGCCAGTGGTGATTGTTTTTCTGAAAGAAATCTCTGGACTGGCTCTAGTAATGCAAAAACTCTGGTCAGTGATCTACCTTTAGAAAGCCGTCTCACTTCTTTGTAGAAGACAAGACCTGTGTGTTCTGCATCCATCTTCTCACAGAGCTAGGAGAACAGTAGTGAGTTAAGGGCATGTACTTTCACGTGGTTGATAATTTTGATCACATCCTACAAATTGTTGTTAAGTTCAGGCGGCATTTTTCCACTAGCCATTTCTTTGTGAACTCAGTGCAGACTCACATTCAGAAGCGACCTGTTTGATTCAAGTAGTAAAACCAGAAAGCCATCCAGTCATGACAGCTGCTCCACCCATGCATATACCGACTCAAAATGACCCATTCAGTTTTCCTGATACGTAATCATTAAAAAATTTGAATAGTTTTGCAGCTGTGGTTTTGGTTGGCAACAAAAGGGCACATAGCATATCGTATGCACATCCTCCTGAAGAATATATTGCACAAAACCAAGTGTTTGCCTTACTGTCAATATCAGTAGACTTGTCAACATGGATTGTACCATGGTGTCTCAACCCTCTCGAACATTTGTGCCTCAATAGCCTCTTCATCACTTCATCTAATTAAGTTGCTAGCTGAAAGAGGAACATGTACCAATTTTTGAACTGCATCCTATCCTGAAATTTCACAAGTGTCCTGAGCAACAGGAAGAATCAACCCTTCACCAACAGTAAAGGGCTTCTTAGCTTTAGCAATGTGGTTAGCCACAAGAATAATGCTCTCGGTGGAGACACATTTGATGAAATAAATGGTGGCCTTGGATAATTGCTTCTGTTCTTTGTGCTCATATTTTTTTTTCTTTCTAAAAATGCAAAGGCTTGACCTGTAATGCAGGATGCTTGGTTTCCATATGGCAAAGTAGTCTTGAAGATTTCATGGCTTCTTTGGATAGCCAGTCACCACATATTATATAAAGCGGGCTTACAGAACGTGAATCACCTGTTGCAATGTACCCTTAATTTAAGTAGGACTCGTGGTATTTTCTTTTAAATGAAACTTTTTTTTGTTGTGGTTAGCAGTCTTCGAGTCTTCTGCTATCTCATCATTGGGTGTTTCCCCCCACCCCCTGATTTCATAGACGCTCCCCAGTGACATTTGCTTTTCACTCATTTTGCCTAGGGTTAACCTGTGTGCTTACCAAAACTGACTGAGATAAGTGCCCAGTACCAGAAAGAGGAATTGTCAGATGGAAGTGTCAAACAAAATAATGGGGGCCATGCACAGACTAAAATGTGTCAGATTCTGACTTAAAGACTGCTACCAGGTGCAGCTTAATTGCCACTTGCCACTCACTGATAGGGTTTTGATATAATTCTGCAAGCAATTGATTTATTATGATATTTGTGCAGTCAAACCTCTCTGCTAATGATAATCTGTATTTGCAGCCATTCCCCAGCACTAGCATCACTGCCTCAGCTCTACCTCAGATCATCAGCCATTAGATTCTCATAAGGAGCCTGCAACCTAGATCCCTTGCCTGGGTTCTCACTCCTCCTGTTGATCTGACAGCAGGTGGCACTCAGGAGGTAATGCAGGGGATGGGGAGCAGCGGGAAATACAGATGAAACTTAGCTCACTCACCTGCCACTCACCTTCCCCTGTGCAGCCTGGTTCTGAACAGATCATGGACTGGTACTGGTCCATGGCCCAGGGGTTGGGGATATCCAGATTAAGGAATCTGAAAGAATGAGGGGATGACACAGGCATACTCATGGAAGGAATTGTATTCGGTTAGGCAGCAAGCCCCAAGTCCTCTGTGCCATACCTTCCTGTGTCAGTCCTGTGTATGTTTCCCCATTGATTGATATTTTGGCCTTTTTGTTCTTTATTCTGTATTACAAGGGGTCTGCCTCCTGCAGGCTGCTTTCTCCAGCCTTCCAGCTTAGCTTCCAAGGTGGGCTCAGCCAATGGTATAGGTTGGATGATGGGAGAAGTAGGGTGTTTCTTCTCTATCCTGAATAGTAATCTGGCAGCAGTTAATTTTCTGTATGGCTCCAACTCTGGCAATGCGGCTTCCATGGATTGAGTTTCACAGATGTGACCTTGGTCCCTGGGCTTCACAAAGTCTGTCTCTTCCCTTAGTACTCAGCCTAGGGAAAACAGTGACTTTCTATTCTTGCTGATCTCTGGGTTTATATCATTTATACAACCACTTGGCTGAATTAAATTTCTCCTATTGTAAAAGCATAGAGGAGTTGTTTTCCTGATTGGACTTGATTTATGTACCTTCCTTCTTCACAAACCTTCCTACTCCCTCTCCAATGGACATTTGCAAATGAAACTTTTTCTAAACTGAGAAAAAAGGTTTTGTCTTCTATAAATATTTTAAACTTCATTGAGCAGCTGCAAAAGTCTACTCTGAATGGGAGAGTGGCTGTTGGTAACCCCACACCCACCAGGCAGTCACTCATTCAAGAACTTGGGGCAATGCATCCAGTTCTCAATTAGTTGTGAGTAGATGTGCCTGGAAAATCTGCATTGAGACCTTCATTCCTACCTATCTCCATCTGACTGTCAGGAGAAATAGACTTTTAATGTGAGCAGAAACAAAACCAAAACATAAAGTAAACCAGCAACAAAACAACCAGCGCTTAAGGCAATCATAGCACAGTGGATCAAGGGATCGTGTGACCTGCACTGATCAAGAGCTGATAAAATAATCAGTTTTCCACATTTGATTGCAGCCCCCCAGGATGCCAATCCAGGTAAAGGTCATGCTCCTGCCAAGCTAGTTGGAGAACAGTACTGGACTGCTTTTTTCCCCAGCAGTTAGCTTTGGGGAAATGAAATTGTATCTATAAGTTTTTTCTTCTGGAATATAACTACATGTGGACTTATTGTCTCAACACCAGGTCACAAAACTACCTTAAATTATGTCTCTCATAGTCTTCTTTCCTCTTGTTTTAATTAAGGAAGGATTTCTGTACCAGTTAGGGTAACCAGTTTCTGCTGTGCTAATGTCATTCTAAATTCTTAGAGGTTTATAGCAATAAAGATGTTTCTCACTTATGGGGCATGTTCCATGTGTCTTAATTCTGGGACCTAGGCTAATGGAGCAGCAGCTCTTTGGAATAAAGCTGGTTGCTGTGGCAGAGGCAAGTGACAAACATTGCTCTGAGATTGCTTTCACATTTCAAGGTCATATGAAGTCACATTGGAGCATCCAACATCTTGCATCCATTTTTTTCTTCAAAAATTTTTTTACTGAAGTATAATTGATTTACAATGTTGTGTTAGTTCCAGGTGTACACCTTTAATTAACCCCCATATCGGTAAATGATGCTACTTTCTGTTCGGTTGCTTAAGTCAGAAATCTAAACATCATTCGTGATTTCTCTTTCTTTTATTTGCCACATTCGACCCATCTACAAGTCTCATTGGTTCAACCTTCAAAACAGCTTTAGAATCTGTCTGCCTTTGCCCATAGTCACTGTATTCACCTGAATTAGTTTAGGTTTCCCCCAGAAGTGGTCCCTGGTACAAAGACTAAAGTGCAAGTCACTTTTCTGGGAGGTACTTTGTAATGTTGATGGAGAAATGGCAACTTGAGACAGGGAATAACAGGTCAAAAAAAGAGGAGGTCATTATTGAGAGACAAATAATGCTACAGTTAACTAAAGCTTAATTCTGTAGGGAACCTCTGGGAAACAATGTAAAACATATGCCTTAGTATTATTGCCCTGGAGTCAGGGGTGGGATATCATCAGTTCCGGGCGGGGTGGGGGGGTGGGGGTGGGAGGGAGCAACTCCTGGGGGCTATTGATATTTTGGACTTCCAAATTGTGCTGCAAGCAGGCAGAGTGACTTCACGTGGCTTTGGAGAGAGTCTTTCAGGAGAAAGACATGGATATTGGCAATTTGAAGTCAGTTGCCTCACTAACGTGATCCAACAAGAAGGAGGGATATGAATGGGGCACCAACAGCATCTACTATGGTCTCAGGTTCACACGTGACCCACAGAGAGTTTACCCTTATAACAACTGCTCTTCAGGATAGTTGCCAGTTAATAAATAAGCAAAACAAACAAACAAATGGTAACATAACAAGAAACTTCATGGAACAAGCTGCAGTTGGCCGGTTGGTCCTGATATTGGGTCTTGCTATAATTTCATTTCTCCACCACCACTTCTAGGTTGCCTTCATCCCCAGCCAACACTTCAGCGTGTACAGGCTTCTTTCCCGGTAATTGAGACCTTCCTGGTTAATGGATCTGTGCACCTGGATATGATACCTTCATTAAGGCATGATTCTGAGGTAACTTATTAGCAATCATTAACAAAAATTAAATCATCAAGAGTTGTAACCCAAGCAAACTCACTAAGATCCAGACAAACTCCTTATGGCTTCCATTATATGACATCAACTCTGTCATTCATGCTTTCTTTGCTTATAGATACACTGGTGTAAAGACATCAACATGGAAAGGCAGCAGTTATAGCCTTAATTTTAGTAGAATCAATATTGTGTGCCCTGGCAAAAGTGTGTTAAGATTTCTAGTCTAATGGATCATGCAGTTTTGGGACAGGAAGCACAAATTCCTTAAGCAGTCCATTAGGTATAACAGTAGGTGGCATTTGGGCAGTGGGGGTAGCTGTAGGGAGCTCCAGTTCTTTATGTCTCAGCACAGAAAGAGTTCAGCAAGAGGCAAAGTGATGAAAAGAAGTGATTTATTAGACTAGGATGCTTGTGAGGCTTCCGAGCGGGCAGGCCAGAGGATGCCACACCCAAAGAACTCAATGGGCTACAGTTTTATAATCAAAGGAAAAGTGGGGAGGAGGAAAACACCACTTTCTTCCTCATTATTGAGTAGATGCCAAGCTTCCATCATCAGCTTCTCTTTCAGGTTGGGCAGGGGAATTCTTTTTTCCCTACATGATCAAGCTGGGTCTATCCTGGCACTATAGAAAAATTATTTCAGGTCTCAGTACAATGAGGGTCTCTCACTTTGAAATGTCATCTTTTCATAAATTATTGCTTTTTATGGATGCAGAGAGCATATTCTAGGGGTCATTAACATACTGAGCTCACTTGGCACGATGTGGGTCTCATGCCACCATTGTTTCATTGCTTGGGGGCATGTTTCATGCTTCTGTTTCATGGTTTTGTTTCTAAGCAAGCCTGCTTGGTTTTGTAGTAAAGCAAACCTGCTTTCTTGAGTAATTAACTTACAGTAGTCTCCCATACTTTTTTTCTCTACTTACAATTCCTAGTGGAATTAACTATTGAATCAGCTGCTTTGTCCCTTTACTCTGTCCCTATCAGTCTGGTCTACCCAGTTGAGCAGTGCCTCTTCTGTAGTCTGTGTTTTCTGGTGGGTATTCTTAACATGTGGTGCAAAGATCCTCACACTTTGAGGCCACTCTCATAAATCCATCTGTATGCTTCCTCCTGAGACTTCTCTGCCTCCTTTCTTCCAATTTCTTAGCCCCACCCCAAATTTCTAAACAGTTAAGCTATTAGTAACAGCTGAAAGTCCTGAATATTCCTGTCTCAGGCCACTTTTTATTCCAATCCAAGTTAATAAACAGCTGTACTGCTTAGCTTTGCTGCTGCTGCTGCTGCTAAGTCTCTTCAGTCGTGTCTGACTCTGTGCAACCCATAGACAGCAGCCCACCAGGCTCCCCCGTCCCTGGGATTCTCCAGGCAAGAACACTGGAGTGGGTTTCCATTTCCTTCTCCAATGCATGAAAGTGAAAAGTGAAAGTGAAGTTGCTCAGTCGTGTCTGACTCTTAGCGACCCCATGGACTGCAGCCTACCAGGCTCCTCCGTCCATGGGATTTTCCAGGCAAGAGTACTGGAGTGGGGTGCCATTGCCTTCTCCACTTAGCACTAGCCCCTGAGTTTTCTCTGCCACCACTGAAATTGTACTACAGAATAGCAATAAATCATTCTCAGCTTGCACCAGCAAGTTGTACTATCTATTGATGAACCAAAAAATGACCATTTTCCCTTTTTCAGCTGGATGAAATAAAATCTTTTAAGGGTCTAGGTGAGAAGGAGATTCATGAGTAAGAGAGATAGACAATCTGAGTGTCTGGGCCAAGTATTAGTTTATATGTGTTCACTGGATCTACTCAGCCTGATCTCAAATGTATCATTGCCATTATATGATGAAATTACGTTGTACTTGCCTAACCTTGTGAATTGGTGGGCTTTGCTCAGCTCAGGAGGCAAAGCTCAGATCAATGTTGGGAAGCAATTTTATGTCCTGTGATTAGGTATCCAGCCTCTATCAGAGCCTGGTAGTATGCCAGGAGCTGCCCTTCAAATGGTGGGTAATTTTCTGTTGTAGATGTGCTATGGACTGAATTCTGTCCCTTCAAAATTCATGTGTTTCAGCTCTAACTTCCAGCGTAACAGCATTTGTAGGTGGGACCCTTAAGGAGGTAAACCACCATTTTTGGTACCAGGGACTGGTTTCATGGAAGATAATTATTCCATGGACTGTTGGAGGGATGATTTCAGGATGATTCAAGCGCATTACATTTACTGTGTATTTTACTTCTATTATTATTACATTGTGATTTTATTATGAAATAATTACCCAGCTCACCATAATGCAGCATCATTGGGAGCCCTGAGCTTGTTATCCTGAACTCAGGCAGGAATGCAAGCGATTGTAAGACATTGTAAATACAGATGAAGCTTCATTTGCTGGCCTCCACTCACCTCCTGCTGTATGGCACACTTCCTAACTTTGTACCAGTCAGCGGCCTGGGAGGTGGGTGTGGGGATCCCTGAGGTAAGCAATGTTAAACGAGGTCATAAAAGTGGGTCCCCAATCCAATAAGGCTGGTGTACTTATAAGTATAACGCGATTGTACACCTCCTACCATTTTGTTGGGGCTGGGGTATCTTTTTTTGGTGGGATCCAACAAGGCTGAGTTCCAAAGAATTAATGCCTTTGAGCTGTGGTGTTAGAGAGAACTTTAACAATAGAGAAGACTCTATTGAACAGGTAAAAGTAAAGTCTGGCAAGGAGATCAAACCAATCAATCCTAAAGGAAATCAGTCCTGAATATTCATTGAAAGGACTAATGCTGAAGCTGAAACTCCAATACTTTGGCCACGTGATGCAAAGAAGTGACTCCTTGGAAAAGACCCTGATGCTGGGAAAGATTGAAGGCAGGAGGAGAAGGAGACGACAGAGGATGAGATAGTTGGATGGCATCACTGACTCGATAGACATAAGTTGGAGCAAGCTCTGGGAGTTGGTGATGGACAGGGAAGCCTGGCGTGCTGCAGTCCATGGGGTTGCAAAGTGTCAGACATGACTGAGTGGTTGAACTGAACTGAACATTCTCCTGTTGATGGTTGAGTCCTGGCTTAGACCTTGAGATTTCTGAAACAAAAACTTCCTTGCTTTTTCCACTTCACAGAAAACTAACAAAACCGATCACATGGATCACAACCTTGTTTAACTCAATGAAACTATGAGACATGCTGTGTAAAGTCACCCAAGATGGATGGGTCGTGGTGGAGAGTTCTGACAAAACACAGTTCACTGGAGAAGGGAATGGCAAACCACTTCATTATTCTTGCTTTGAGAACCCCATGAACAGTATGAAAAGGCAAAAAGATATGACACTGAAAGGTGAATTCCTCAGGTCAGTAGGTGCCCAATGTGCTACTGGAGAAGAGTGGAGAAATAGCTCCAGAAGTAATGAAGAGGCTGAGTCAAAGTGAAAACAATACCCACCTCTGTATGTGTTTGGTGGTAAAAGTAAAGTCTGATGCTGTAAAGAACAATATTGCATAGGAACCTTGGATGTTAGGTACACGAATCAAGGTAAACTGGAATTGGTCAAACGGGAGATGGCAAGAGTGAATATCGACATTTTATGAATCTGTGAACTAAAATGAACCAGGATAGGTGAATTTAATTCAGATAACCATTATATCTACTAATGTGGGCAAGAATCCCTTAGAAGAAATGGAGTAGCCCTCATAGTCAATGAAAGAGTCCAAAATGCAGTACTTGGATGCAATCTCAAAAATGACAGAAATCTCTGTTCATTTCCAAGGAAAACCATTCAATATACAGTATTGAATAGTAATCCAAGTCTCCCCCAACCACTAATGCTGAAGAAGCTGAAGTTGAACAGTTCTATGAAGACCTACAAGACCTTTTAGAACTAACATCGAAAAAGATGTCCTTTTCATCATAGGGAACTGGAGTGCAAAAGTAGGAAGTCAAGAGATACCTGGAGTAACAGGCAAGTTTGGCCTGGGACTACAAAATGAAGCAGGGCAAAGGCAAACAGAGTTTTGCCGAGAGAACACACTGGTCATAGCATACACCATGTTCTAAAAACACAAGAGATGACTCTATGCATGGACAATACCAGATGGTCAATACCAAAATCAGATTGGTTATATTCTTTGCAGTTGAAGATGGAGAAGCTCTATACAGTCTGCAAAAGCAAGACCAGGAGCTGACTGTGGCTCACATCATGAACTCCTTATTGCAAAATTCAGACTTAAATTGAAGAAAGTAGGGAAAACCACTAGCCCATTAAGGTATGACCTAAACCAAATCCCTTATGATTATACAGTGGAAGTGACAAATAGATTCAAGGGATGAGAAATGATAGAGTGCCTGAAGAACTATGGACGGAGGTTCATGACATTGTACAGGAGCTGGTGATCAAAAGCATCCCCAAGAAAAAGAAAAGCAAAAAAGACAAAATGGTTGTCTGAGGAGGCCTTACAAATAGCTGAGAAAAGAAGAGAAGCTAAAGGCAAAGGACAAAAGGAAAGATACACCCATCTGAATTCAGAGTTCCAAAGAATAGCAAGGAGTGATTAAAAAAAAGCCTTCCTAAGTAAACAATGCAAAGAAACAGAGGAAAACACCACAATGGGAAAGACTAGAGATCTCTTCAGGAAAATTAGAGATACCAAGGAAACATTTCAAGCAAAGATGGACACAATAAAGGACAGAAATGGTATGGACCTAACAGAAGCAGAAGATACAAAGAAAAGAAAGAAAGTGAAGTCACTCAGTCATGTGCGACTCTTTGCGACCCTGTGGACTGTAGCCTACCAGGTTCCTCCATCCTTGGGGTTCTCCAGGCAAGAATACTGGAGTGGATTGCCAGGGGCAAGAATACACAGAAGAACTATACAAAAAAGATCCTAATGACACAGATAACCACGATGGCATGATTACTCACCTAGAGCCTGACATCTTGGAGTGTGAAATGAAGTGGGCTTTAGGAAGCATCTCTACGAACAACACTAGTGGAGGTAATGGAATTCCAGATGAGCTATTTCAAATCCTAAAAGATGATGCTGTGAAAGTGCTGCACTCAATATGCCAGCAAATAAGGAAAATTCAGCAATAGCCATAGGACTGGAAAAGTTCAGTTTTCATTCTAATCCCAAAGAAGAGCAATGCCAAAGAATGTTCAAACTACTGCACAATTAGACTCATTTCACATGCTAGCAAAGTAATGTTCAAAATTCTACTAACCAGGTTTTAAGAGTACCTGAACTGAGAATTTCCAGATGTTCAAGCTGGATTTAGAAAAGGCAGAGAACCAGAGATCAAACTGCCAACATCCATTGGATCTTAGAAAAAGCAAGAGAATTCTAGAAAAACATCTACTTCTGCTTCATTGACTATACTAAAGCCTTTGACTGAGTGGATCACAAAAAGCTAGAAAATTCTTACAGAGATGGAAATACCAGGCCAGCTTACCTGCCTCCTGAGAAATCTGTATGCAGCTCAAGAAACAGCAGTAAGAATCAGACATAGCATAAAGGACTGGTTTCAAATTGGAAAAGAAGTATGTCAAGGCTGTATATTGTCACACTGCTAATTTAACTTATATGCAGATTATATAATGAGAAATGCCAAGCTGGATGAAGCACATGCTGGAATCAAGATTGCCAGGATGAATATCATAATTTCAGATATGCAGATGATACCATCTTTTGGGAGAAAGTGATGAAGGTGAAAGTGGAGAGTGAAAAAGCTGGCTTAAAACTCAATATTCAAAAAAAGAAGATCATGGCATCTGGTCCCATCACTTCATGGCAAATAGATGGGGAAACAATGGAAACAGTGACAGACTTTATTTTCTTGGGCTCCAAAATCACTGCAGATGATGACTGCAGCCATGAAATTAAAAGACACTGGCTCCTTGAAGAAAAACTGTGATGAACCTAGACAATGTATTAAAAAGCAGAGACATCACTTTGCCAATAAAAGTCTGTATAATCAAAACTATGGTTTTTCCAGTAGTCATGTATGGATGTGAGGGTTGGACCATAAAGAAGGTTGAACACTGAAGAATTGATGCTTTTGAGCTGTGGTGTTGGAGAAGACTCCTGAGAGTCCCTTGGACTGAAAGGATATCAAACCAGTCAATCCTAAAGAAATCTATTCTGAATATTCATTGGAAGGACTGATGCTGAAGCTGAAGCTCCAGTACTTTGGCCACCTGATGGGAAGAGCTGACACATTAGAAAAGATCCTGATGTTGGGAAAGATTGAAGGCAGGAGGAGAAGGGGACAACAGAGAATGAGATGGTTGGATGGCATCACTGACTTGATGGACATGAGTTTGAGGAAGTTCTGGGAGATGGTGAATGACAGGGAAGCATGGTGTGCTGCAGTCCACGGGGTTGCAAAGAGTTGGACATGACTGAGTGACTGAACAATAACAATTTATAAGAAGAGGCAGAGAGTCTGTATCTCTCTTTCTCTGTCTCTCTTTCCATATGCATACAGGAGAGGTTATCTGAGGATACAGTCTAAAGGTGGCTCTTTGAAAGCCAAGAAGGGAGCTCTCACTAGGAAATAGCCCTGGCATTTCCTTAGTCTTGGACTTCTGGCCTCCACAACTGTGAGACAACAAATTTCTTTCATTTAAGTGACCCAGTCTGATCTATTCAGCAGCTCTGATAGACTAATACATAATGGCATTGACTTGCTGTAAAATCCTAGGGGTCAGCACTGAGACCCTTCCATTAAGAATTGCCTGAGATATCCTGTCTTTAGTCACTATGAAGTGAAGTGAAAGTCACTCAGTCATGTCCGACTCTTCACCATGAACTGTATAGTCCATGGAATTCTCCAGCCAGAATACTGGAGTGCATAGCCTTTCCCTTCTTCAGGGGATCTTCCCAACCTAGGGACCAAACCCAGGTGTCCCGCATTGCAGGCAGAGTCTTTACCAGCTGAGCCACAAGGGAAGCCACTGTAGGTACATCTAATACCCTCTCATATGGCTTATTGGCAGACCCGATTGTATTGCAGCCTGAATATGCTGTAAGGCTATCTCTTGCTCTGGTTTCCACTGAAAGCTGGTTTCCACTGAAATCTTTCTGAGTCATTTAATAAAAGGGTTGTTTCAGGTTTTCCAAATGTATGTGCTGCTGCTGCTAAGTCACTTCAGTCATGTCTGACTCTGTGTGACCCCATAGACGGCAGCCCACCAGGCTCCCCCGTCCCTGGGACTCTCCAGGCAAGAACATTGGAGTGGGTTGTCATTTCCTTCTCCAATGCATGAAAGTGAAAAGTGAAAGGGAAGTCTCTCAGTCGTGTCCGACTCTTCGCGACTCCATGGACTGCAGCCCACCAGGCTCCTCCGTCCATGGGATTTTCCAGGCAAGAGTACTGGAGTGGAGTGCCATCGCCTTCTCCAAATGTATGTGCTACTTCCAAAGTTAAGAGGTTTGTTCATTGTTAAGCCTTTTTCTCAATGGTAGAAGCTACAAAGTGTAAAAACTTCCCAGTATTCCTCAGATCACTTCAGATCTATGTAGGGTTTATCTCCCAGCCTCTGGGTATATCCATTGTACTTTCTGCTTCATAGTCCCTAGGTTCAGTTCACATTATATCACTGACATAGTGACTATGCGATATCAAGACAACCAAGGTCTAACTAGACTGTGTTGTGATAGAGAGCAAGGAGAGTTAACTCAGATTTCTTCCAAGATGTGAATATATGCTGCTGTTCTTTCCAAATGAATGCAAACATCTTTTAATTTTCCTTTGTGATAGGAATGGAAAGAAATACATTTGCCAGGTCAATGGTTGTTATTTATGACAGAGATTGGATTGGTCTAGTAAAAATAAAATATCTGCTATAGCTGCTACAATTGGGGCTAAAATTTTATTTATTTATTTATTTACAATTTTTAGTAGTTGTACTGATTTCCCATGACTGCTGTAACAAATTACCTCAAACAGTGACTTAAAACAATAAAGGTTTATTTCCTCACACTTATGGAACTTGGTCAAGAAGTCTAAAATTAGTTTCACTGGGCTGAAATCTTAGTCACAATAGGGTGTTGCTCCCTCCAGGGGTGATAAAGGTAGGTAGATTTCCTTATCTTTTCCAGCTTCTAGAACTGCATTCCTGGGTTCATGGTCACTTCTTCCCTCTTCAGAGCTGGCAGCATGGCATCTTGTTTCTAGAGTCACACTGACTTCTTCTGTAGTCTAATCACCCTCAGTCTCCCTATTGTTAGGACACTTATGATTACACTCAAGGTTCACATAATCCAGGATAATCTCTCCATCTCAAGAGCCTTCATTTAATCACAAATTAAATTAATCTGCCAAGTGCTTTTGCAATATAAATTAACTCACATGTTCCAGAGATTAGGACCTGGATATTTTGAGGACCACTTTCAGCCAACACAGTCTTTTCTCATCTACCATGACCAGCTTTTACCGTTTTTTCTAGGGTCCTCTTAAAAATTAAAATAAATTCTAAGTGAGAAGATGCAAGAGACTTGGGTTTGACCCTTGGGTCAGGAAGATCCCCTGGAAGAGGAAATGGCACCCTACTTGAGTATTCTTATCTGGAAAATTCCATGGGCCTGATGAGCTACAGTCTGTGGAGTCTCAGAGAGTCAGACATGACTGAACACATGCACAGAGCCCCAGAGACACTTTCACTGAATCCTTTAGTCTTCGAGGACAGTACTGATCCCTGCCATTACACTTGGAATGTTGTAGGGCTTCCAAAAGTTCACTAACTTGGCCAAAGGGGAAGTATCAGGAGATTGCTTCTGGACTTTCATATCATAACCTTAAATGATCTTGACCCTGAAGTCATATTTTACTGGTAGCATCCTGTGTTTAATCTCCACCCAGGTTTTAGTTGGAGGAAAACCTGAATATGAGTTATCTGAATATGAGAAACAAGTTTGTTTTCCACTCCAGAAAGTTCTGGTTCTTTTATATTTCCTCTAAATTCTGCTTGCAAACTGAGCAGTTCCTTCTCTAGTTTATCCCTCTCTTTCTATACTTCTCCATATACAGATTATAAATTGAAAGCCAATGAACATATTCTACACACTGCCTGAAGGTCTCCTTAGCCTTGTCTACAAGTTCATTAGATATATTTTCTATCTGCCAACTTACCACAGGCAAGTCTTTGCAATTACTCCACTGATATATAACAAACGTAGCCTCCTTCCAGCTTCTCCAGGAATTCTCAGCCTCTGCCAGCAGTTTTTTGGGACCCACGTTTATAGCCTCTCTCTGCTCCTCAGTCTCAAAGTTAATGCCATGTGTTGTTGGTTTTATTAAAGCAGGATGCCATTCCTGATATTAAATTGAATTGCTTCAGTTAGCTTTTATTGTGTAACGAATTGCTCCAAAATTTAGTGGCTTAAAACAGCAATTTTTTTTTTTTTTTTCCACTCACAATTCTGTGACTCGTTTGGGCTATTTACTTGCTGATTTTTCCTGGGATCCCTCATGCAACTGACTTTAACTGGAGGGTTGTTACACTGGGAAGACTATAAGTTGGCCCCTCAATGATCCCCATATTCTGGTAGTAATACGTTTTTGTAATCTTTTCCCCTGGATTGTGGGTTGGCCTAACAACTTGTAACTTGCTTCTAAACCATCGGACATGACAAAGGTTATGAGGTGTCTCTGTCAAGATTAGGTTACAGGAGTTTATAATTTCTGTCTTGCTAGCTGACTTTATTGACTCTCTTTCCCTTGCTGGCTTTGATTAAGAAATTTATCATGTTGAAGAGGCCCATGTGGCAAGGCATTGAGTGCAAAGAAAAGGAGTGATGTCTTCATGATCCTCACCACCAAGACCACGACCACTATCATCTTCATCACCTCCACCAGTATTATTACTCTTCTGCATAGCCTTGATTTTTTTTTTTATTAAGGTATAGCTGGTTAACAACATTATATTAGTTCAAGATGTACAACATACTAATTCACAATTTTTAGAAGTTATCCTTGATTTATAGTTCTTATAAAATATTGGCTGTATTCCCTATGCTGTACAGTGTATCCTTGTAGCTTCTTTTATGTATAGAAGTTTGTATCTCTTAATTTCATGCCCCTATATTCCTTCCCCTTTCCTCTCCCCACTAATAACCACAAGTTTATTTCTCTGCGAATCCTTTTGTTCTATTTGCTAGTTTGTTTTGTTTTTTTAGATTCCACATATATGTGATATTATATAGCATCTTTCTCTGACTTATTTCACAAAGCACGATATCCTTCAAATTGATCCGTGTTATAGCAAAGGGCAAAATTTGCTCTCCTTTATCGATGAATAGTATTTCATTATATGTATGTATATATGTGTGTGTGTGTGTGTGTGTGTGGGTGTATCTCAAATAATTATCCACTCAACTGTTGAACACTTAGGTTGTTTCATATCTTGGAAACTGTAAATATTATTGCTATGAACAATGAACATTGAGGCACATGTATGTTTTCAAATTAGTGCTTTCATTTTCTTCATATATATGTGAAGGAGTAGAATTGCTGACTCATATGGTACTTCTATTTTTAGTTTTTTGAGAAACCACCATATTGTTTTCCACAGTGGCTGTACTAACTTGCACTCTCATCAACAGTGTACAAAGTTCCCTTTTTTCTACATCTTCACAAACATTTGTTATTTGTGATCTTTTAGATGATATCGGAGAAGGCAATGGCACCCCACTCCAGTACTCTTGCCTGGAAAATCCCATGGATGGAGGAGCCTGGTAGGCTGCAGTTCATAGGGTCGCTATGAGTCAGACATGATTGAGCGACTTCACTTTCACTTTTCACTTTCATGCATTGGAGAAGGAAATGGCAACCCACTCCAGTGTTCTTGCCTGAGAATCCCAGGGACAGGGGAGCCTGGTGGGCTGCCATCTATGGGGCCGCACAGAGTCTGACACGACTGAACCGACTTAGCAGCAGCAGCAGCAGCAGCAGATGATGATATCCGTTCTGAGAGGTGTGAGGTGCTATCTCGTGATTTTGATAATGCCTTTCTCTGACAATTAATGATGCTGAAAATATTTTCATGTGCCTTTTAGCCTCTGTGTGTCATCTTTGGAAAAATGTCTATTCAGGTCTCCTGCTGATATACCTGGAGTAACAAACAAGCTTGGCCTTGGAGTACAAAATGAAGCAGGGCCAAAGCTAACAGAGTTTTGCCAAGAGAACACACTGATTACAGCAAGCACCCTCTTCCAACAACACAGGAAGTGACTCTACACATCAGCAGATGGTCAATACCAAAATCAGATTGATTATATTATTTGTAGTCAAAGATGGAGAAGCTCTATATAGTCTGTAAAAACAAGACTAGGAACTGACTGTGGTTCACATCATGAACTCCTTATTACAAAATTCAGACTTACATTGAAGAAAGTAGGGAAAACCACTAGGCACTCAAATATGACCAAAATAAAATTCCTTATGATTGATTATACAGTGGAAGTGATGAATAGATTCAAGGGATTAGATCTGGTAGACAGAGTGCCTGAAGAACTGTGAATGGAGGTTCATAACATGGTACAGGACGCAGTGACCAAAATCATCCCCAAGAAAAAGAAATACAAAAGGCAAAATGATTGTCTGAGGAGGCCTTACAAATAGCTGAGAAAAGAAGAGAAGTGAAAGGCAAAGGAGAAAAGGAAAGGTATACTCATCTGAATGCAGAGTTCAAAAAAACAGCAAGGATATATAAGAAAGCCTTCTTAAGTGAACAATGAAAAAAAAAAATAGAAGAAAACAATAGAATGGGAAAGACTAGAGATCTCTTCAAGAAAATTGAAGATACCAAGGGAACATTTCATGCAAAGAAAAGTATGAAAGTGAAAGTCACTCAGTTGTGTCCAACTCTTTGAGACCCCATGAACTATACAGTCTGTGGAATTCTCCAGGCCAGAATACTGGAGTGGGTAGTCTTTCCCTTCTCCAGGGCATCTTCCCAACCCTGGGATTGAACTCAGGTCTCCCGCATTGCAGGTGGATTCATTAACAGCTGAACCACAAGGGAAGACCATTTCTTGAAAAGATGGGCAAAATAAAGGACAGAAACTGTATGGACCCAACAGAAGCAGAAGATATTAAGAAGAGGTGGCAAGAACACACAGAGAATGGTACAAAAAAATCTTAATGGCACAGATAACCATGGTGATGTGATCATCTACCTAGAGCCAGACATCCTGGAATGTGAAGTCAAGTGGGCCTTAGGAAGCATTATTACTAACAAAGTTAGTGGAAGTGATGGAATTCCACTTAGTTACTTCAAATCCTCAAAGATGATACTATACAAAGAAAGTGCTGCACATAACATGTCAGCAAATTTGGAAAACTCATAATGACCACAGGATTAAAAAAGTCAACTTTCATTTTTATTCCAAAGAAGGACAATACCAAAGAATGTTCAAACTACTACATAATTGGGCTCATTTCACATGCTCACAAGATTATGCTCAAAATCCTTCAAGACAGGCTTCAACAATACGTGAATTGAGAATTTCCAGATGTACAAACTAGGTTTAGAAAAGGCAGAGGAACCAGAGATCAAACTGCCAACATTCGTTGGATCATAGAAAAACCAAGGGAATTCCAGAAAAATATCCACTTCTGCTTCATTGATTATGCTAAAGCCTTTGACTATGTGAATCACAACAAACTGTGGAAAATTCTGAAAGAGATGGGAATACCAGGCCACCTGACCTGCGTCCTGAGAAACCTGTATGCAGGTCAATAAACAACAATTAGAACTGGACATGGAACCATGGACTGGTTCCAAATTAGGAAAGAAATACATTAAGGCTGTATATTGTCACCCTGCTTATTTAATTTCTATGCAGAGTACATTGTGCAAAATGCCAGGCTGGATGAAGCACAAGCTGGAATCAAGATTGCCAGGAGAAATATCAATAACTTCAGATAGGCAGATGACACCTCCCTAATGGCAGAAAGTGAAGAATAACTAAAGAGCCTTTTGATGAAGGTGAAAGTGGAGAGTTAAAAAGCTGGCTTAAAACTCAACATTCAAAAAATGAAGATCATGGCAACTCTTCCCATTACTTCATGGCAAATAGATGGGGAAAAATGGAAACAGTAACAGACTTTATTTTCTTGGGCTCCAAGATAACTGTGGATGGTGACTTCAGCTGTGTAATTAAAAGACTCTTCCTGCTTGGAAGTAAGGCTATGATGAACGTAGACAGGGTATTAAAAAGCAGACATCACTTTGCTGACAAAGGTTCGTATAGTCAAAGCTATGTTTTTTTTTCCCAGTAGTCAGGTATGGATGTGAGAGTTGGATCATAAAGAAGGCTGAGCACTGAAGAATTGATGCTTTCAAATTGTGGTGTTGGAGAAGACTCTTGAGAGTCCCTTGGACTGCAAGGAGATCAAACCAGTCAATTCTAAAAAAATCAACCTTGAATATTCATAGGAAGGACTGCGACTGAAGCTGAAGCTCCAATACTTTGGCCACCTGATGGGAAGAGCTGACTCACTGGAAAAGACCCTGATGTTGAGAAAGATTGAAGGCAGGAGGAGAAGGGGTTGATAGAGGATGAGATGGTTGATGGCATCACCGAGTCAATGGACATGAGTTTGAGCCAACTTAGGATGATAATGAAGGGCAGGGAAGCCTGGCATGCTTCAGTTCATGGGGTTGCAAAGAGTCAGTCATGACTGAGTGACTGACTAACAACAACGTTTTTTAAATGAAGTTGCTTATTTTTTTGACACTGAGTTGTATGAGATGTTTATGAAATTTTGATGTTAGACCCTCATCGATTATATCATTTGAAACTATTTTTTCTCATTCAGTAGATTGTCTTTTCATTTTCTCCATGTCTTCACTGTGGAAAAGCTTAAGTTTAATTAAGTAGCATTTGTTCATTTTTGCTTTTATTTCTTTTGTCTTATGAGACAGTGAGATATCCAAAAATATTGGTACAATTTATGTCAAAACCTATGTTTTCTTCTAGGAGCCTTATGGCTTCCCATCTTACATTTAGTTTTTGAGCATTTTGAGTTTATTATTGTGTATGGTATTAGAATGTTCTAATTTCATTCTTTTACACGTAGCTGTCCAGTTTCTCACCACCACTATCTTTTCTCTGTTGTATGTTTTGTCTCCTCTGTTATAGATTGATTGACTGTAAGTCCATGGTTTTACTTCTGAACTCACTGTTCTGTTCCATTAATCTACTTGCTTGCTTTTGTGCCAGTATCCTGTTGTTTTGATGACTATGGTTTTGTAGTATAGTCTGAAGTAAGGGCACATGATTCCTCCTTTTCTTTTTCAAGTTTGTTTTAATTATTCAAGGTCTTTTGTGTTTCCATACAAATTTTTAAATTATTTGTTTTAATTCTGTGAAAAATGCCTTTGGTATTTTGATAAGAATTGCATTGAATATGTAGATTGAGTAGCACAGTCGTTTTAACAATATTAATTGTTACAATCCATGACCATGGTATATCTTTCTATTTATTTGTGTCATCTGTGTGATAAATCTCCTTAGGTAGGTTTATCCCCAGGTATTTTGTTCCTTTTGATGAGATTGTAAATTGGATTATTTCCTTAATTTCTCTTTTCAATAGTTTATTATTAATGTATAGAAATGCAACAGGTTTCTACATATCAATTTTATATTCTACAAATTTGCTGAATTCATTGATTAGCTCTAGTGGGTTTTTTTGGTAGCATCTTTATGATTTTCTATGCATAGCATCATGTCATCTGCAAATAGTAACAATTTTACTTCTTCTTGCCTTGATTCTTGATAGGTCATTCTTAACCACTGACTGACTAATGGGGTCGATGAGCTAGGCAGGCAAAAAGGCCTCTAAACAACCTATCCTCATTGATCTAATGTCTCTAGCCCATTCCTCCCTACCCAAAATATTAGCTCTACACTCAGCAGCCAGTATCAGTAGTTAGATAGGATAATGCTCTTTCCTCTCACCTGGCAGGTCTCTCTCAAAACAGATCCCCAAGGTTCCTGCCTTTCCCTTCTTGGGCTGTAGAAGGAGTTATTGGTACTATTTACAATCCTTACATGGCTAACAGGAAAGATCAGGCCATGCCCTATGGGGACTAATTTCCTGTCCTCTCCTATGATCCTTGGTGTAAAGAGACTCCCAAGGATTTCCTTCAAATGCTTTTAATATGTCTGCTGTGCCCATGTGACATAGCTTAAGAGTAGCACACCTCATCTACTGACTGACCTGCCAGAGAGACAAAGCTGGGGCTCCTGGCTGATATGACCTGACCTAAAGAAGCTTCACAGTACAACATGACTTTTCTGAAGAAAGGAATTTGTTTTCTTTGCCCTCAACCCCCCACCTCAGGGCTTGGAGACCTAGTGAAGGGTTGAATATATTTTGATTCAGCTCCAGGTCTATGTCTATGAGGACATAGGATCACAAGGTCGTGTACGGTGACCTAATCTTGCTCCAGTGTTTCTAACAAACATCCTTTCTTCCATCTATGCTCATAGGTAGATGTAAGCAGCTCTTCTTTCCTGAAGATGATGAAGCCTCTCTGACAGCTGAAGAGACCCTGGGAAGGAAAAGCTGCTACTTATTTCTTTAAATCCCACAAATCCTACCCCATCTCCCACTCATCACATTTCTCCTCTGAATCTCTTTCTCTGATTAACATCAGACAGAAACGTGAGAGAACAATAGCTGGCTCTATGAATAGCAGACGAGACGAGGTGCCAGAAGCCAGAAACAAGTGTGGGACAGGAGACAAAGGAGCAGCCTAAAGCGAGGAGAAGTGATGCATCAGCTTCTTTTATGAATCATCAAGGAGCCCAAGGATAGGGCACGATTGGATTCAGGAATAATTCAATGGTAGTTTTGCATTATTAAAGGAGGTTTTCTATTGGATTAATAAGACATTATTAGACAAACTAAATTTAATAAATATAATTACTCATAAACCTAGTTTTCAAATTCACAAGTTCTTGATCTTCATTTATGAAAAGGTTAACATTTTCTTGGCCTGCTTTATTCATAAACGGACAACTCATCATTCATGGGCCTTGCCATATGAGGTGGAAGGAAAAGAAAGCCACAACATGGCACCTTTTCAACAGGGCCTCCCCTGACCGCTTTATTCAGAGTTGTGTCCTAAGCACCCTTCACCCATGAATTAGGGATTTCTGTCTGGTGCATTAACATGGCCCAAGTGCCTGAGCCAGTGCCTGGCATGCAGTAGGTACTTAATACATGTTCTTAAAGGAGTAAATAAAATTTGGCAAAATATTGGGTTGGACAAAAAGTTAATTCAGGCTTTTCTGTAAGATGGTACAAAAACCCAAATGGATTTTCTGGTCAACCCATTCTATTTTATCCCCTACTTATACAAATGAGGACACTGAGAATTAGAGAAATTATGTAATACCAAATGACAGGTAGCTGGAGTCAAAACTAGCACTTGACCTGGCATCTGTCCTGGCACTTGATTCTCTGACCTGGAGGATCTCTAGCTTCTCATCAGAAGCCAGCCTTCATTTCCCTCCCTGCAAATGTTTCCACGCTCCTTCTCATAACCAGGGATGATCAGGCCCCCGCACCACACACCTCTGGGTGCCTTGGAAGTGAGAAGATGCTGTCTGTGCCCTGAAAACAAATACTTCCCTAACAGCAGTATGGGAAACAGAGCAGAAGGCTTCTTCTGAGCACATTTCCCCAAATGACATCATTTTAGTAAGCTTTTGAGGACAGTACATTGCCATGATGATTGTCACATCCTTGGTGAAAAGTCTGTAGAGCAAAGAGAGTGAACAAAGGCCAGTAAACCTAGAGAAGATGGTTAAAGGGTTGTATTGACCAAAGCAGTGAGATCCCAGAGCCCTTATTAAGCTTACAATTCCTGATGTTAGAACCTGATGAAGTAGCTACTCAGGGAAGCCATCACTGCATATTTCCCAGCTCTGCTGGCCTCTCAAACTGTGGGAGCCTGTGTATTTGCATCACTCTATATCTGCTCCCTACCTTCTGTCCCTCTCTACCTTTGCAAAGTTTGGCATGCCTGAGTGGAACCCTCCTGGCCTTCCTTGGCAGCTGGACTTGGAGTATAGAAAGCTCCTGGTCATTTCCTTCGGCAAAGATTCACATTACATACCCCAGGGCTGGTTTCCCTGCTGGGGAGAGACCTGTTACCACAGTATGCTGCTTGTCATGCTGTGTGCTCCATGGCCTTCATGGGTGTGTTCTTTTTTAATCTGTCTTAAAAACACTTGGGTATAGATTTGGAAAAACTCTAAATGAGCTTCAATCTATACTGCTCTGTGTGCCCAGTCCTGAAGAAGTTACTGAGAGCAGCCACTGGCCTGGCCCAGGAGCTGGAGCTATCCCTGGCACAATAAGGCAGATGAACAGTTTCCATGAAGAACCAGAAAGGAAGCAGAGAGGCATGTGAGCTGAAGCAAGGAGGGAAGTCTCCCTGGGAGTGGTGGGTTGCTACAAGTTCTATTTTCTTTGATGAAACTCAATAAACTGACTTTCCATGAAAGCTGAGGCTCATCATGTTTAACCATAAAAGGTAACCTCCACCCCAGCCCCACAGTGTGTAAGGGTGGAAGTCAGCTCAAACTCTGGGGCAGTGAGGTCTTGAGCTTTGCTGGGCATCACTAAGCCCAGAGAAGCTCCATGTGCCCCCTCAGGAGACATGGTTTTGGAGGTGTGTGTGGAAGACCATTGCCTGGCCCAAGCTGGGAAGCAGCACTGTAAGGCTTGGGCAGGGGAAGAGTCTAATGGGCACCCTGGCAGTGAGCAGTGGCAGCATTCCTATCTTTGCTTTGGAAAGCGAAGAGTGGAATGTTGGAGGTATGGGAAACAGTTGCTGAAGGGTTTATGTTGCCAGAAGAGTGGGTGTCAGCTTGTGTCATTGGACATGTCCTTGTTATTTGTCCATAAAGTTATTTCAGATAGCTTAAATTACACCACTCCTGACAGTCCTCATTCCCCTGAAGCTCTTATTTTCTTTTAAAAACTAACAGACCAATGGTTCCCCAAGCTAGGAAATAATGAAATGTCTGCAGGATTTTCCTGCAGGTGTGGGAGTAAAGGGTGAGAGGATGTATTAGTTGCTCAGTCATGTCTGACTCTTTGGTCTGTCCATAGAATTCTCCAGGCAAGGATACTGGACTGGGTTGCCATTCCCTTCTCCAGGGGAACTTCCTGACACAAAGATCAAACCCAGGTCTCCTGCATTGCAGGCAGATTCTTTACCATCTGAGCTATCAAGGAAGCCCCTGGTGGGCTTCACTATAAATGTCTGACGTGGGGCCACTATGCTGTCTGCTAGGCAGCAAGCCTCCTGCCTATATCCCGTACCAGAAGTCCAGGTCATAGCAGCAGCAGCAGCACCATGGGAGGAACTTGTCCACCATGGGAAGAACAGCATGATGGGGATGTTCCCAAAGAGGTGGAAGGGACTAAATGAAACATTTATACTGAATGGAATTCAATAATAGTGTATCAAGAACAACACAAATCCTGTATAATATTTGATTTAAAATATTTCAACTATTTTCTTAGAATTTCTTATTTGCTCCTGACACTTAATAGTGAGAAAAGATAACTGATCCCACTTTACAGATGAGGACACTTGAGCCTTAGAAAGGTTATGTCCCAGAAGAAGTGAAAGTAAACCCCCCAAATCCCTGATTCTCAGTACACCAGGGTTTCAGATGAATCCTGCTGGGGACACAGAAATGACTGGGACACAGAACACATCTGTCTTCAAATAGCAGTCTCAGGGAAGATCTCACTAAGCAGACATTGATAAAGACAGAATTCCATTTGTAAACTCATTTGCGGTGTCTTTAGTACAGTAATGAAGCAATTCCTGATTAGCATTATTTGCTCCTTTCTCTGAAAACTGGTTCATTGGGAGGAAACACCAAGATTGCAGGTCCCTAGGTCTTATTAACAAGATGCTAAAGCCCCTCAGTAGCATTTAGGTTTCCCTAGGCTTCCCTAGTGGAGAAGGCAATGGCACCCCACTCCAGTACTCTTGCCTGGAAAATCCCATGGATGGAGGAGCCTGGTAGGCTGCAGTCCATGAGGTCGCTAAGAGTTGGACACGACTGAGCAACTTGACTTTCACTTTTCACTTTTCATTTTCATGCATTGGAGAAGGAAATGGCAACCCACTCCAGTGTTCTTGCCTGGAGAATCCCAGGGACGGGGGAGCCTGGTGGGCTGCAGTCTATGGGGCTGCACAGAGGAGGATATGACTAAAGCGACTTAGCAGCAGCAGCAGCAGACTTCCTTAGGCTTCCCAGGCTTAGCAGACAAAAATACAAAATGCCCAGTTACATTCGTATTTCAGATAAATAAAGAATAATATTTTACTGTAAACATACCCCATGTATTGCATTGCGTGCTCAGTCATGTCCAACTCTTTGATGCCCTTAGGCACTAGAACTTGTCAGGCTTCTCTGTCCATGGGATTTTCCCAGTAAGAATGTTGGAATGGGTTGCCATTCCCTCCTCCAGGGGATTTTCCTGACCCAGAAATTGAACCTCTGTCTGCTGCATTTCCTGCATATCAGGCAGATTATTTACTGCTGAGCCATCAGGGAAGCCCATATATTGCATGGGGCATACTTATTAAAAAAAAAAAAAAGCTGTGCTGTTTGTATGAAAATCAAATTTATCTAGGCATCTTGTGTTTGAAGGGCTTCCCTGGTGGCTCAAACGTTAATCTGCCTGCAATGCAGGAGACCTGGGTTCAATTCCTGGGTAGAGAAGATCCCCTGGAGAAGGGAATGGCTACCCACTCTAGTATTTTTGCCTGGAGAATCCCACGAACAAAGAAGTCTGGTGAGCTACAGTCCATGGGGTCAAAAGGAGTCAGAGATGAATGAATGACTAACACTTTCAATTGTATTTTATCTGGTAACTCTATTAGCGGTTACAGCACTTGAAGAACTTTGTTTTCCTAACCACCCACTGTCCCTATCTAGTGCTCCCTGTTCTGGATCTTTCTCCCCAGGGCCAGGCAGAGCATCCCTTTTGACAAGAGCCCGCTAGAGGCAAGACGGCTTAGCTCAAAGGTGTGAGACTCATGTTGAGATTTCAGGCCAAGTATTAGGGTGTAGGTTCCAGGGAGCCCAAATTCACATGAGAAGAATAGCAATAACCCTGCTGGCTTCTGCCCAGTGAATCCTGGATTGGCTAGGCAGAAATGTGTTGACAGAGGCAGGGTCACACATCTGTCAATTTTTCTCTTCTCACTCCTGAAACCGTTACCGAACCTGGACTTCGGTTTGCTCGTCCTTGCTGAGGAAAGCCAATCTACTGACTGGGTTGTGGCCAAGGAAAGCACAGCATTTATTGCGGGGTACAAAGCAGGGAGAATAAGCAGCTCATGCTCAAAAGACCTGAGCTCCCTGATAGCTTACAGGAAAGGGGTTTTAAAGATGCTGTGAAGGAGGGGTCTGCAGGGTCCGTGATCAACTTGTGCCCAATTGAATTGGTTGGTATCAAGGTGAAGTTGCAAGCACCATCAACCTTCTGGTTTCAGCCAGTCTGGGATCTATGTCCTATTGTCAGCAGTTTTCTTCTGGTGGGGTCTGCTCCCCATAAAAACAACTTAGGAATGTGTGTCAGACTTTTATCTGTATCTTTCAGGGAACTGGGAGTTCAGTGACTCTGCTATGTGGCTGATTTATAGTCTACATTGTTTCCAGTTTCCCAGCTCAACAGCTATTCTTTGTTTCTACTTCTCCACATTTCCTAATCATTAACTCTTGAGCAAGCCTTTTGAGACTCATAAGAGGCCTGAAAGACTAAACCAAAAGCCTTTTATTTCAAGGACAGGAACACAGTATGTGGTTTCAAAACCACTAGACTGACTGCTTTTAACTATGTGACATCTAGAATTCTAGGGCCCTCATAGAAGTGGGTCAGACATCACTCCCCAGACACCAGTACAGCTGCCAGCACCAGGTCAGTAAGGCTCACCCTCCAGCACATCCACGTCTACACCCTTTCACTCTGCCAGTGGCTGAGGAGGTTGGCCTGTTCTCACAAGAGTCCCTCTTAGGATCTGCATATTTAATTTAGGTTGACATAAAAGAAAATCATGGACTATTTTCTGCAGCTTAATTTTAGGGAGAGAGAAGATGGGATATGGTCTAAGGAAAGGGGGCAGCTGATGAACTGATGAGAGTGATTGCTTGTAACCTGGGACTGTGTCTTCCACTCTTGCTGGACTTGCCAAATAGAGTTTCTGAGGGTGCTTATAGCCTGGGCCCTGGAGACTGGGTCGTCATGGATAGAGAATGTTCCCTGCCTTTAAGGGCAGGTGACTCAGGGAGCCCCACAGAGGACAGACTTGGAGCCAGGCTGGCAACTTCCTAGCTACTAACCTTCAGCACCCTCTGCTTCCATAGCCAGGCATGGCTGGGGCCTGGGAGCAGATGGGCTAGGCATTCAGGGGCCCAGAGATCTTCTCCATTTCCCAGAGGTCATAGCATGGGATCCCTGACTGGAGGCCCATGTGGTAGGTGTGTGGCTCCTCTCTCTGCAGGGGCCTGGACCTTGTGAAGCTTGGCCTCTAGGTGGGAGAGTGTGAACACCAGATTCAGAGTCTCCCTGGCCTGAGCACAGCTGCTACTGGTCAAAGTGTTTTAGTACTATTATCATTTTTGTTTAGTGTTTAGTATTCCTGCCTTTTTCTTCATAAAAGGGTAAATTAAAATGAAGTAAGGCTTGTATCTTGTATTTTGAAGTAAGGACTTCCTGGGTGGCTCAGATGGTAAAAGCGTCTGTCTACAATGCGGGAGAGCCGGGTTCGATCCCTGGGTCAGGAAGATCTGCTGGAGAAGGAAATGGCAATCCACTCCAGTACTATTGCCTGGAAAATCCCATGGACAGAGGAGCCTGGTAGGCTACAGTCCATGGGGTCGCAGAGAGTTGGACACGACTGAGCAACTTCACTTAAGGCTTGTATCAGGACTGGCCATTCCTCCTTGAAGCCTCCAAGACTAACATAATTCCAATTCTGACCAGTGTAATTTGAAATGCAGTTGGATTTTCACTTCCATCCTGTAGTCTTTCCCCCAACCAGATTCCGTTTACATTAAGGAGAACCAAAGTAGGGCATGATTGTCTTTGGCTCAGTCAATGGTGCTGTAGTTGAGCTGTCGCCCCTCCTGTCCTGCCATGTGACTTGGTCTGAAAGTCAGTCCTTTGATCTGAAAGGGATTGCAGAGAGAAGGCTTCCTAGAGCGGATGGGGTGGGATGCTCTTAGACCCACAGCACCCCATTGCTAATCCTTTCCTTCTCATTATCCCTGTGTATGTTCTCCCGATCTGTCTGCGTGCCTTCTCCACAGTAGGGATTTCCAGGCCCTTGCCTCACCTCAGCTTTCTGAGTTCAGCTGCTCTGAGTCCCTTCACAGTCCTCTTCTGTCTGGTTTTTCTTTACAGACTGGTATAAGATGGTCTTGTTTGATGAGGAAGTCATACAGTTCCCTGGCCCTTCTCAGCATCCTCACTGCTTCCTGCCACCACCTGGAACCCACACTCTTTATCTCATCTTCCTCCACCCTTCACCGGTGCTCTCAGCTGGGCCTTGCCTGCACAGCAGCAGTGACCGAGGAGGACTGGCACAAAGAGTGTCACTGAGCACGTGGTGTGCCCAGCAAGGTGCTGATATGTTGTGACTGAGAGCACAGACTCAGGGCATATTAGTTTGCCCACATCAGACTCCAAACTTACAATCTGTGCAGGCTGGTGCAAGAGACACTGACCCTCTGGGCCTCCTTCTGTGTGCGTGTATGCTCAGTCACGTCTGACTTTGTGACCTCATGGACTGCAGCCCGCCAGGCTCCTCTGTCCATGGGATTTTCCAGGCAAGAATACTGGAGTGGGTTGCCATTGCCTTCTCCAGGGGATCCTCCTAACCCAGGCAATGAACTTGCATCTCCCTCGGCTTCTGGATTGGCAGGTGGATTCTTTACCACTGAGTCACCCGGGAAGACCTGGGCCTTCTTCTACCATCTATCAAATAAGAACTTAAAAAGATGTTTTCAGATGCTCTAAGGTTCCTTGGCTTTCCTCTTGCCTACCAGAGTCCAGATGTGGCAGAAGGGATTTGCAGGCTCACGTTCAAGTGCAGGACTGCCCTTAACTGTGGGAAAGATGGAGCCCCTTTCCTGGTCCTATATACAGACGACCCTGCTCTGAACTCTCCATTTCTCATGAGTAGATGAATTAAAGGGTCGAAATGGACATGTCTACCCAAAGACCATGCTCCCCTTCTGATCAATGCTTTATCTACCCAGGACCCTGGACTTCTTGCTCAGGTAGCCTTGAACCTGCTTCCAGGGGCAACAGAAGGCACTTCCTTGTGTCTGGTCTCTGGAGGATGGATGGCCCTATGCTATGCAGGTCTGTGCAGCAGGGGCTGTCTCATTCCCCTGTAGTCAAGACTTCGGCTTTCTAGGACTTGAGACTCAGGATAAATTAATGATCATAACTGATCTGAAGGGAATGTAATTATTGATATTAATAATCTACTCCTGATGGCATAAAGCTTTGCTTTCTTCTCCCAGCCCTGTCACTATCTAGAAATGGCTGGGGAGGTTCTCATTAATCATGCTGTCTTGATGTTCCTGCCCACTCAATAGTCACAGGAATGAATATATTGCTCAGCAGACAGGGGAGGGATTGTTACCACACAGACACTACAAAGGCATTACTGTCATTGTCAGGTTGCTTGATGGTTTCATAGTTTTAATAAAAGAACTGGCTTTTAGACTCAAAGGAGTGACTAATAAAGAAGTCCACAGCCATGTGGTAATGGCCAAAGTGCTCTCAACAGGAGAGGGCTGAGTTCTTTCGGAGTCTGAGGGCTCTCCTGCTCTCCCATCACTCTGCCTCCAGCCCTTTGTCCTGCCTGCACAGCTCTCCTGCTTAAAGCTATGCAGTGAAATATTTCTCTAAATGGAGAGAAAAATAAGCAGATAAGAAGCTCACTTGCATAAGTCAGGACTTTCTTGGTTGTCTGTGATAGAAACCTAACTCTGCTTTAAGAAAAAAGAGAAAGCAGACTGAGCTGGGCACATGTGGATTGGCTCAAAGAACTACACAGACCAGGAGGATAGGTGTCCCTTCAGGCAAGGCTGAAACTCAGCGAATGAAAATGTAGTCTTCAAGACCCCAGCCTGTCCTCTCATCCCTTGGCTCACTTCAGCTTTCTTCTGGGTGGGCTGGTTGTCAGGCCATCCCCAGCAGCTGAGCCCAGGACCTCTGCTGTGATGAAGAAGCCACACTTCAAGCTTCTACTCTGTTTTCTTTGCTTCTTAACCCCACTCACCCCTTCCTTTGTTGTCTCCCTCTGGGGACAGCAGAGGCTTTGCAGGATTCATTATTTTATAGCCAGAGCTTCCAGCAGCACCTGGAACAGAGAAAGCTTTCTCGTAGTAGTTGAATAAATGAATAAGCCCCGTGAAATATGTTTATAGTCTTTCCTTTCTAGACAGAGAAGTTGAGACTCAGAAGAAATAAGTTCCCTGAGGTCATTCAGCACACATGGGACAGAGCCCAGGTTTGAACACACACGGCTAGATTTCAGACCCTCTGACGCTGCACACTGTGGCAGAGTCTTGTATCCAGTGTCTATCTGAGCTGGGCTAGGAGGCCCTGGAGAGTGGCTGAGAGAGACAGAGGGAGGGAAAGAGAGAGAAAGGGGAGGAAGGGAGAGGAAAGGCCAGGATACCAGGGCAGTGGGCAGCTCACCTGGTCCATCTCAGGGAGGGGAGATGGCACCACTTCCCTCTCCCATGACAGCACTGGAATATGCCAGTTTGGGGAAAGGAAAGGAGCCTTTAAAGGATATTAAAGGAGCCTTTAAAATCGTTAGCAAAATCAAATTATTGCCCAGTTCTGTTTTCCATGGGTCCTGACTCAAGCCATAGGTTCCTTTTCTATGATTCTCTGTACCAGACCACTGGGGCGCCTCACCTCTGTCCTGCAAGCATCTCCAAGGTCAGAGCTTGGAAGGTAGGAAGATGGCTACCCAGAGAGGTCTGTATCCCCAATATATTTTGCTGTACTAGGAACACTAGTTTCAGAGCACCTGCTCTGGAATCTGACACTCTGAGGCTGAAGTCCAGCTCTGCCCTTCTCTAACTTCATGTCTTTAACCTTTCTGTGCTTTTAAGGCTCTTCTTTCGTGGGGTGCAGGTGTGTGGATGTGCTCTTCTCTCTCTGCAAGTGGCTCCCTGTGCCGCTTCTCTCACAGGGACTGAATGAGTGGTGGGGATGTGGCAGGGTCAGGGTCCTGCTGCTGTGGTTTTGGCTCCTTGGCTGCAAGGTGACAGGCACATCCTCAAAACTCGCAAGCTCTCCCTCCCCCTGCAAGGTAGTCATGGAGTAGACCATCTCACTAGGTAGCTATTGGATGCACATAAAAGTGACTGCTACAAAGCCCATTAGTTAATTGCAGAGTAATTGCCAGCACACAGAAAGGAACATCTGTTTGATTTATCCTAATTGCCTAGATATGATTAAGTCCTCCAGACTTGAGTCCTTACCTTAGGAGATTTGAATCCAGACCTTAGGAGACTGGCAGTCTCCAAGTCAGGAGCACCCTTGTGCTGAGATGGGATGGGGTGGATCTCAGGGCTCATGGAGTAATATAGTAAGGGGGCAAGGATCTGGCCCCCAGTGGAGTTCTCAAAGCCCTCTGAAGCTCAGCGATGGAGCTTTCTTTGGAGTCTGCCAGTGCTTCTGTTGGGCTACTCAGAAGTGCACAGGGTTGCACATGGGGCGTATGGAGAAGGAAGTCCAGGGCTCACAGCCGGTCCCCAGTTCTGCAATCCCACACTTGTCCCCACCTGTTCCACTCACACCCCCAGGCACTTTCTCAGACATGAGTTTGCTCAGGCTGCCATGAAAAAGTACCACACACTGCGTAGGTTTACAGAAACTTACACTCTCACAGTTCTGTAGGACAGAAAGCTGACATCAAGGTGTCAGTCAGGCCATGTTCCCTCTGAAGCCTCCAGGGAGGCTCATTCCTTGTCTCTTCCAGTTATTCATAGCCTCAGACATCCATTCCTTGGCTTATAGCTGCATCACTCCAACCTCTGCCTCCAACTTTACATGGCTTTCTCCCCACATCTCTGTGTCTTCACATGGCCATCTTCTCACAAGGACATGAATCATATTGAATTCGGGTCCATCCTAACTCTAGTGAAACCTCATTTGAACTAACT
This sequence comes from Bos indicus x Bos taurus, assembly GCF_003369695.1. Taxonomy (NCBI): domain Eukaryota; kingdom Metazoa; phylum Chordata; class Mammalia; order Artiodactyla; family Bovidae; genus Bos; species Bos indicus x Bos taurus. The sequence goes on from NW_020867083.1 coordinate 141,202, forward strand.
ACATCAGCAATGACCCTTCCACATCACTCCAGAAAGAATATGAGAGGAATGTGACTGTAGAACCCTGTGGTCCTAATAGATTGAACGCCCCGCCTCCATCCTGATCAGCTGACATTGCCAGACCAGCCTCGAAAGGAAGGACCCTCCCAGTGATGGTCTAATTAGAAAGACAGTGCCAGGGCAAGCTGGCCAAGCATGTCCTTCCATAGAACCCCAAGATGAGAGATTATTTCCCAGAATATGTGACTTTTCTGTTAAAATAACCACCTTATATTTTTGCTTTCCTTACACGTGACCTGTCTTTAGAATGATATTGCAGAATAGAATAAGAGCCTTTCACTCCTGAGAAATTAGCTGCAAGTTGACATGTGTTTTCTCATTGACTTTCATTATCAAATCAGAGATATGTTCTCTGACCACCTATTAGGCCTGCACGTTTCTCACTTCTGCTTCTTTCTCTGTATCTTTCCCTTCTGTGACCTTCATTTTAAGCTCACATGGAGTCTGATAAACAGGACCCAAGTAGGCCCTCCCCTTTGACAATTCTTTCCTGCTCCATTTCCACAGTGGCCTTCTTATGTGGCTTTTTAATGCCATGACACCCACCTGAATCCCACAACTTCCCACCAGTGAAAAGGAGAGACCCCCAGATTAGCATTTCCATGACCTTGTTCTTTTGCTCATTAACCCATGGTGCTCTCTTCTTCCCAGTCGGGTTTCAGGGCACCAGCAGTAACCCTTCTTCGCTACACCATGGGTGTATCTTGGGAACCATGTGGGTTTCTTTTTCTGGATTACCCCACAACTTTGCTTCCAAGCATCTGAATTCTCTTTGGATCTTGCATCCCTCATAAAGTCCCAGTGAGAACGTAATGCCTGCTTTGGCACCCTGTATGAAGCAGGACATAGCATGGCAAGAACCATGTGACAAGAATAAGACAGACTTGACTGTTGGTCTCTTCCATCTGAGTGTACTTGATGTCTCTTCCCATTCCTTCCTCTTAAATAACAGCATCTGTAAAGGGAGTGGTTTGCTACATGGGTAAAATGAAGGATGGTTTTCCCAGGTGATGCTAGTGGTAAAGAACCTACGTGCCAATGCAGGAGATGTAAGAGACACAGGTTCTATCCCTGGGTCAGGAAGATCCCCGAGAGGGGGAAACGGCAACCCACTCTAGTGTTGTGGCCCTGGAGCATCCTCAGGAACAAAAGAACTAAAGTCCATGGGGTGAGACACAACTGAAGTGATTTAGCGTGTACTTATGTAAGATGAAGGACAAGTTCAGCCTTGTCTCCAGGTCAAAGTCTAGCAAGGTCTCCAGGCCAAAGAGGTAGATCCCTGGTTATTGCTGTTTAGTTACTAAGTTGTGTCTAATTCTTTTGTGACTCCATGGACTATAGACTGCTAGGCTCCTCTGACCATGGGATTTTTCAGGCAAGAATACTGGTGTGATTTTGGAACCCAAGAAAATTAAGTCTGTCACTGTTTCCATTGTTCCCCCATTTATTTGCCATGAAGTGATGGGGCCAGATGCCATGATCTTAGTTTTTTGAATGATGAGTTTTAAACCAGCTTTTCACTCACTTTCATCAAGAGGCTCTTTAGTTCTTCTTCGCTTTCTGCCATAAGGGTGGTGTCATCTGCATTTCTGAGGTTATTGATATTTCTCCTAACAATCTTGCTTCCAGCTTGTGCTTCATCCAGCCCAGCGTTTCTCATGATGTACTCTGCATATAAGATAAATAAGCAGGGTGACAATATACAACCTTGACATACTCCTTTCCCAATTTGGAACCAGTCTGTTGTTCCATGTCCCGTTTTAACTGTTGGTTCTTGATTTGCATACAGATTCTCAGGAGGCAGGTAAGGTGGTCTGGTATTCCAATGCTTTGAAGTATTTCCCATAGTTTGCTGTGATCTACATAGTTAAAGGCTTTGACATCATCAATAAAGCAGAAGTAGATGATTTTATGGAAGTCTCTTGCTATTTCTATGATCCAACAGATGTTGGCAATTTGATTTCTGGTTCCTGTGCCTTTTCTAAATCCAGCTTGAACATCTGGAAGTTAACGGTTCACATACTGTTGAAGCCTGGCTGGGAGAATCTTGAGCATTATTTTGCTAGCGTGTGAGATGAGCACAACTGTGCGGTAGTTTGAACATTCTTTTGTGTTACATTTCTTTAGAATTGGAAGGAAAACTGACCTTTTCCAGTCCTGTGGCCACTGCTGAGTTTTCCAAATTTGCAGGTATATTGAGTGCAACAATTTAACAGCACCATCTTTTAGGATTTGAAACAGCTTAACTGGAATTCCATTACCTCCACTAGCTTTGTTCATAGTTATGTCTTCTAAGCCCCGTCTGACTTTACACTCCAGGATGTCTGGCTCTAGGTGAGTGATCACACCATCATGGTTATCTGGGTCATGAAGATCATTTTTGCATAGTTCTTCTGTGTATTCTTGCCATCTTTTCTTCATATCTTCTGCTTCTGTTCGGTCCATAAAATTTGTATCCTTTATTGTGCCCATCTTTGCTTGAAATCTTCCCTTGGTATCTCTAATTTTCTTGAAGAGATCTTTAGTCTTTCTCATTCTATTGTTATCCTCTATTTCTTTGCACTGATCACTTAGGAAGGCTTACTTATCTCTCCTTGCTATTCTTTGGAACTCTGCATTCAAATGGGTATATCTTTCCTTTTCTCCTTTGCCTTTCACTTCTGTTCATTTCTCAGCTATTTGTAAGATACCCTCAGACAAACATTTTGCCTTTTTGCATTTCTTTTTCTTGGGGATAGTCTTGATCACTGTCTCCTATACAATTTCATGAACCTCTGTCCATAGTTCTTCAGGATCTCTGTCTATCAGATCTAAAACCTTGAATCTATTTGTCACTTCCACTGTATAATCATAAGGGATTTGATTGAGGTCATACCTGAATGATCTAGTGGTTTTCCTTACTTGCTTCAATTTAAGTCTGAATTTTGTAATAAGGAGTTCATGATCTTAGTCTCAGTCAGCTCTCAGTCTTGCTTTTGCTGAGTGTATTTTCTCCATCTTTGACTGTAAAGAATATAATCAATCTGATTTTGGTATTGACCATTTGGTGATTTCCATGTACAGAGATGTCTGTTCTGTTTTTGGAAGATGGTGTATCCTATGACCAGTGTGTTCTCTTGGCAAAAGTCTGTTAGCCTTAGCCCTGCTTCATTTTGTAGTCCAAGGCCAAACTTGCTTGTTACTTCAGGTATCTCTTGACTTCCTACTTTTTCATTCCGGTCCCCCACAATGAAAAAGACATCTTGTTTGGTTTTAGTTCTAGAAGGTCTTGTAGATCATCATAGAACCATTCAACTTCAGCTTCTTCAGCATTACTGGTTGGGGCATAGACTTGGATTACTGTGATATTGAATGATTTGCCTTGGAAACGAACAGCGATCATTCTGTTATTTATTTATTTTTTTAAAGATGACAAATACTTTTATTTATTTATTTTTTTCTGGTATCAAATTTCTGGAGCAGTTTATTTAATCTCTCTAAACCTCAGCACCTTCATCTGAAAAATGAGCATAATAACAATAGTTCTAAACTCACAGTGTTATAAAAAACTAAGTGAGATAATTCATGGATATCTTACAACCCAATGTCAAACATATAGTGAATACTCATTAAATACTGGCTTTTAGTGACTTCATTTTATTTTATCTAAAATTTTAATTGAAGTATAGTTAATTTACAATATTGTGTTAGCTTCAGGTGTATAGTAATTTGATTCAGTTATATATTCATATTTTTCAGATTTTTTCCATTATAGGTTAATGTAAGACATTGACTCTATTTCCCTGTGTTATATAGTAAATCCTTCTTGCTTATCTATTTAATGTGTACTAGTTTAGTACACATTATCTGTTAATTTCATAGTCCTGATTTAACCATTCCTTGTTCCGTTTCCCCTTTGATAACCATAAGCTTATTTTCTCTCTCTGTGGGTCTGTTTCATATATAGATTCATTTGCATTATTTTTTTTATTCCACATATAAGTGATATCATATAGTATTTGTCTTTTTCTATTTGACTTACTTCAGTAAGTATAATTTTTTCTAGGTCTATCTACATTGCTGCAAGTAGCAATATTTCGTTCTTTTGATTGCTGAATACTATTCCATTGTATATATACCGCTTCTTCTTTTTTTTTTTTTACTTTACAATATTGTATTGGTTTTGCCATACATCGACATGAATCCCCCATGGGTGTACATGTGTTCCCCATCCTGAACCCCTCTCCCACCTCCCTCCCCATCCCATCCCTCTGGGTCATCCCAGTGCACCAGCCCCAAGCATCCTGTATCATGCATTGAACCTGGACTGGTGATTCGTTTCACATATGATAATATACATGTTTCAATGCCATTCTCTCAAGTCATCCCACCCTCTCCCTCTCCCACAGAGTCCAAAAGACTGTTCTATATATCTGTGTCTCTTTTGCTGTCTCACATACAGGGTGGTCGTTACCATCTTTCTAAATTCCATATATATGCGTTAGTATACTGTATTGGTGTTTTTCTTTCTGGCTTACTTCACTCTGTAGAATAGGCTCCAGTTTCATCCACCTCATTAGAACTGATTCAAATGTATTCTTTTTTAATGGTTGAGTAATACTCCATTGTGTATATGTACCATGGCTTTCTTATCCATTTGTCTGCTGATGGACATCTAGGTTGCTTCCATGTCCTGGCTATTATAAACAGTGCTGCGATGAACATTGGGGTACATGTGTCTCTTTCAATTCTGGTTTCTTCAATGTGTATGCCCAGCAGTGGGATTTGCTGGGTCATAAGGCAGTTCTATTTCCAGTTTTTTAAGGAATCTCCACACTGTTCTCCATAGTGGCTGTACTCGTTTGCATTCCCACCAACAGTGTAAGAGGGTTCCCTTTTCTCCACACTCTCTCCAGCATTTATTGCTTGTAGACTTTTGGATAGCAGCTATTCTGACTGGCATGAAATGGTACCTCATTGTGGTTTTGATTTGCATTTCTCTGATAATGAGTGATGTTGAGCATCTTTTCATGTGTTTGTGAGCCATCTGTATGTCTTCTTTGGAGAAATGTCTGTTTAGTTCTTTGGCCCATTTTTTGATTGGGTCATTTATTTTTCTGGAGTTGAGCTGCAGGAGTTGCTTGTATATTTTTTAGATTAATTCTTTGTCAGTTGCTTCGTTTGCTATTATTTTCTCCCATTCTGAAGGCTGTCTTTTCACCTTGCTTATAGTTTCCTTTGTCATTGCACCCAAACATTGCATTCTGGACTCTTTGACTATGAGGGCTACTCCATTTCTTCTAAGGGATTCTTGCCCACATTGTTAGATATAATGGTCATCTGAATTAAATTCTCCCCTTCTTTTCTGTTTTAGTTCACTGATTCCTAAAATGTCAATGTTCACTCTTGCCATGATAACTTATGGTGAACGATGTCAGATTCATGATCTCCAAAGAAGATTTAGCTTTGGGACAAAGGACTAGGCTTGATCACTCAAGACATTTTGGGTAGCGGAGTTTTATTAAAGTATAAAAAGGGACAAAGAAAGCTTCTGACATAGACATCAGAAGGGGGAAGAAGAATGCTCACCTTGCTAGTCTAAGCAAGGGAGCTATATACTTTTTCAATTGATTATTGCAGTAAATCAAAAGAATGTCTCAAGGTTGTAAAGGTCTTACCAGATCCATTCCCACAATATACATTTTAAGATAACAGGATTAGTCAGAAGGTTCTCAAGAAGGAGAAACATACCCTCAATCGGGATACATTATTGTTATATAATCATTGGTACAGACTTTAAGGAAAAACATATACTTGAGCAAGATGGGTTGTTTTGTTGTGCAATCATCAGCTCTGGACTTAAAGAAAAAAACGTTTGTCCTTTTCTCCTCCTTGAGAACTCCAGACCTTTATCTCCTTCTCAAGAGCCCCAGACTTCTTATCAACCTGCCTAGGAATTGACTCTCTCAGCCATCTCCTGTTTGACTACTTCCAATTTGCCTTGATTCATGGACCTAACATTCAAGGTTCCTATACAATATTGTTCTTTATACATTGGGCTTTACTTCCATCACCAGTCACATCCACAACTGGGCATTGTTTTCACTTTGGCTCCGTCTCTTCATAGTTTCTGGAGTTCTTTCTCCAGTCTTCTCCAGGCACACCTACTGACCTGGGAGTTCATCTTTTAGTGTCATATCTTTTTGCCTTTCATATTGTTTGTTCACAGGGTTCTCAAGGCAAGAATACTGAAGTGGTTTGCCATTCCTTTTTCCAGTGGATCACGTTTTGTCAGAACTCTCTACCATGACCCGTCCATCTTGGGTGACCCCTACATAGCATGGCTCATAGTTGCATTGAATTAGACAAGGCTGTGGTCCATGTGGTCAGTTTGGTTAGTTTTCTGTGATTGTGGTTTTCATTCTGTCTGTCCTCTGATGAATAATGATAAGAGGCTTATAGAAGCTTCCTGATGGGAGAGGCTGATTGTGGAGGAAACTGGGTCTTGTTCTGATGGGGGAAACTGGGTCTTGTTTATATATATCCTACTGATTTTGTTTTTCTGGAGAAAACTGGCTGATGTGGGGATGTAGTAGCAAGACTCCTGGGCAGAAGTTTCCCTGATATCACTCAGTTGGGCTTGACTGATAAAGAGCTACAATCTGATTGGGGCCGGGCGGTGGGGCAGGCGTGGGATACAAAAGCAAGGGCCCTCACAAGAGAGGGTTGACCTTGTGGACCATGGGCCCTGAACCATATAGGAGGCTGTTAGTCCAGGAGGGGCAAAGAGGGAGAATGCAGAGGCCTAAACAAGAGTGTGTGTGTGGGGTGGGGGGAGTGTGACTAAAGGGATAAGCAGGCAGAATGAGAGATTGTGGTCTGAGAATAGAAGATGCAATTAAATCTTTTGGGAGCAAGGGACTCTGCTAGGTTACATTCACTATAGGCCTAGGAGGGCTACGAGCTGGGGAGAGCGGATGGCCCACTGAAAAGAGCATCCTAACAGGGCCACCTAGTGAATGCTCAGCTTCTTAGGGAAACTTCTTTTCAGTATTGGTGTCTGAAGTATTGATCTGATGGAGGAAGAGCCATGCTCTTCATGGAGACCATTATCAGGGATTTTATGGACTATTGCTTCAGGTGGAGTGTGGAGTAATTATTTCCTTAAGACTCTTTGTATGTATAATTGTATTCCTGCTACTCAGGATATGTTCAGAAAATAATTACTATTGAATTAACTGCATTGACAGTCTTTCAATTCTACTACCAAGACTGTTTGCATTTAAGCTAAGTTTCCTCCTTGCCAATATGTGTCTGTTACAATAAGCATTTCAACTAAATTAGCATCTCAATAACAATCAAATTATCTTTAGTATGAGGTAATTACTTTTTTATTAGGCTAAACTAGAAACTAGCAGGCCTGGCGTGGTACAGCCCATGGGGTAGCAAAGAGTCGGACATGACTGAGTGACTGAACTGAAACTAGAGATACTGAGCTGTGAATGTCTAGCATAGCTTTGAGAAGTCATTAAAACAAATCCAGATGTCTTTCTAAGACGGGAGTATATTTTCCAACTGTCCTATTAAACACCTAAAAATACAGCCCTTGTGCTACATCCACTTCCTGCAGGACACCTTCCTGATGCTGTCACACCTCATGCCTTCCTGAAGCAGTCAGACCTCGCAGACCTCACATAAGAAGTTCTGTGCATCTGCATCTGCTACAGTCGTCCACGCAGCTTCCTCATGTGTGGATCTCACTGCTGGGCTGAACCATGAGGCTTGTCAGCATAAAAGGAGTGAATGTTGAGTCCCTTCTGTACAAAGCATTGTGTGTTGAATTGCCATCCCTATTCATATGTTGAAATCCTACATCCTGGTACCTCAGAAAGTGTTCTTATTTGGAAATAGAGTATCTGTAGAAGTTAAAATGAGGCCATTAGGTGGGCCCTAATGCAATGTGACCGGCACATTTATAAAAAAAGAGAAACCTGGACACAGACACGTATAGAGGGAAATAATGCGAAGACACCAGAAGAAGACCCTCTACAGGCCAGAGAGAGAGGCTTTTTCTCACAGGCCTCAGAAGACACATTGATCTCAGATTTCCAGCCTCTAAATCTGTGAGTAAATGAATTTCTGTTGTTTAAGCCACCAATATTCCAGTATGTTGTTACAGCAGCCCTAGGAAAGTAACACAGACTTTAACCATAGTGGTTAAGGGCAGGGCGTTGGAATCAGGGTGCCATAGTCTGAATCTCAACACAACTGTTTATCAGCAATGAGAAATTATGTGCCTCAATTTTCACATCCTTAAAATGTGGATAGTAACAACATCTGCCTCCTCAGTTCAGTTCAATCGCTCAGTCCTGTCTGACTCTTCTCAACCTCATGGACTGCAGCATGCCAGGCCTCCCTGTCCATCACCAACTCCTGGTTTCTACCCAAACCCATGTCCATTGAGTCGGTGATGCCATCCAACCACCTCACCCTCTGTTGTCCCATTCTCCTCCTGCCCTCAATCTTTCTCAGTATCAGGGTCTTTTCCAATGACTCAGCTCTTCTCATCAGGTGGCCAAAGTATTGGAGTTTCAGCTTTAGCATCAGTCTTTCCAATGAACACCCAGCACTGATCTCTTTAGGATGGACTGGTTGGATCTCCTTGCAGTCCGAGAGACTCTCAAGAGTCTTCTCCAACACCACAGTTCAAAAGCATCAATTCTTCAGCGCTCAGCTTTCTTTATAGTCCAACTCTCACATCCATACATGACCACTGGAAAAACCATAGTCTTGACTAGATGGACCTTTGTTGACAAATAATGTCTCTGCTTTTCAATATGCTATCTAGGTTGGTCATAACTTTCCTTCCAAGGAGTAAGCATCTTAATTTCATGACTGCAGTCGTCATCTGCAATGATTTTGGAGCCCCCCAAAATAAAGTCAGCCACTGTTTCCACTGTTTCCCCATCTATTTGCCATGAAGTGATGGGACCGGATGCCATGATCTTCGTTTTCTGAATTTTGAGCTTTAAGCCAACTTTTTCACTCTCCACTTTCACTTTCATCAAGAGGCTTTTTAGTTCTTCTTCACTTTCTGCCATAAGGGTGGTGTCATATGCATATCTGTTGTTATTGATATTTCTCCCAGCAATCTTGATTCCAGCTTGTGCTTCCTCCAGCCCAGTGTTTCTCATGACGTGCTCTGCATATAAGTTAAATAAGCAGGGTGACAATATACAGCTTTGATGTACTCCTTTTCCTATTTGGAACCAGTCTGTTGTTCCATGTCCAGTTCTAACTGTTGCTTCCTGACTTGCATACTGGTTTCTCAAGAGGCAGGTCAGGTGGTCTGGTACACCCATCTTCTTCAGAATTTTCCACAGTTTATTATTATCCACAGAGCCAAAGGCTTTGGCATAGTCAATAAAGCAGAAATAGATGTTTTTCTGGAATTCTCTTGCTTTTTTGATGATCCAGTGGATGTTGGGAATTGGATCTCTGGTTCCTCTGCCTTTTCTTAAACCAGCTTGAACTGCCTCCTAGGGTGGTTCTAATTCATATAAAGAGCTTAATGCAGTATAGCAAGTGTTGCGACGATTTAAAAAAAATATTTATTTTAATTGAAGGATAATTGCTTTACAGAATTTTATTGCTTTCTGTCAAACATCAACATGAATCAGCCATAGGAGTGCATATATCCCCGCCCTCTTGAACTTCCCTCCCATCTCCCTCCCAGTCTTACCATTCTAGGTTGATACAGAGCCCCTGTTTGAGTTCCCTGAGACATACAAAAAAATTCCCATTGACTCTCTATTTTACATATGCTAAGGTACGTTTCCATGTTACTCTCTCTATGCATCACACTCTCTCCTCCCTGCGCTCCATGTTCCTAAGTCTGTACTCTATGTCTGCTTCTCCACCGCTGCCTTGCAAATAAATTCATTAGTACCATCTTTCTAGATTTCATATATATGCTTTAGTATATAATATTTATCTTTATCTTTCTGACTTACTCCACTCTGTATACTAGGCTCTAAGTTCATCCACCTCAATCAGTTCAGTTCATTTCAGTTCAGTTGCTCAGTCATGTCTGACTCTTTGCGACCCCATGAATCGCAGCACACCAGGCCTCCCTGTCCATCACCAACTCCCGGAGTTCACTCAAACTCACGTCCATCAAATCAGTGATGCCATCCAGCCATCTCATCCTCTGTCATCCCCTTCTCCTCCTGCCCCCAATCCCTCCCAGCATCAGAGTCTTTTCCAATGAGTCAACTCTTCACATGAGGTGGCCAAAGTACTGGAGTTTCAGCTTTAGCATCATTCCTTCCAAAGAAATCCCAGGGCTGATCTCCTTCAGAATGGACTGGATGGATCTCCTTGTAGTCCAAAGGACTCTCAAGAGTCGTCTCTAACATCAGAGTTCAAAGGCATCAATTCTTCGGTGCTCAGCTTTCTTCACAGTCCGACTCTCACGTCCATACATGACCACTGGAAACACCACAGCCTTGACTAGATGGACCTTTGTTGGCAAAGTAATGTCTCTAGAACTGACTCAAATGTGTTCTAAAAAGGAATAAGTAATATTGAGTAGTTGGCTGAGTAATATTCCACTGTGTACATGTATCACAATTTCTTTATCCATTCATCTGTTGGTGGACATCTAGGCTGCTTCCATGTTCTAACTATTGTAAATAGTGCTGCAATGAACATTAGGGTACAGGTGTCTTTTTCAATTTTGGTTTCTTCAGGGTTTATGCTGAGGAGTGAAATTGCTGTGTCATATGGTGGTTTTATGCCTAGTTTTTTTTTTTAAGGAATCTTCATATCATCTTTGATAGTGGCTTTATCAATTTACATTCCCACCAATAGTATAAGAAGACTCCCCTTTCCCCCCCACCCTCTCCAGCATTTATTGTTTGTAGACTTTTTATGATGGCCATTCTGACCAGTGGGTGAGGTGATATCTCATTGTAGTTTTGATTTGCATTTCTCTAATAATAAGTGATGTTGAGCATCTTTTCATGTGTTTGTTAGCAGTCTGTATGTCTTCTTTGAAGAAATGTCTGTTTAGGTCTTTTTCCCATTCTTTGATTGGGTTGTTTGTTTTTCTAGTATTGAGTTGTATATTTTGGAAATTAATCCTTTGTCACTTGTTTCATTTGCTATTATTTTCTCCCATTCTGATGGTTGTCTTTTCACCTGGTTTATAGTTTCCTTTGCTGTGCAAAAGCTTTTAAGTGTAACTGCTGCTGCTGCTGCTGCTAAGTTGCTTCAGTCATGTCCGACTCTGTGCGACCCCATAGACAGCAGACCACCAGGCTAGGTACCACTTATTTACTTTTGTTTTTATTTCCATTACTCTAGGAGGTGGGTCTTGAGGATCTCACTTTGATTTATGTTATCAAGTGTTCTGCCTATGTTTTCTCTAGCAGTTTTATAGCTTCTGGTCTTACATTTAGGTCTTTAATCCATTTTGAGTTTATCTTTGTGCATGGTGTTAGAATATATTCTAACTTCATTCTTTTATGTGTAGCTGACCAGTTTCCCCAGCATCACATATTGAAGAAGCTATTGAGAGAGTCATTTCCTAGGCAGGTTGATAGGGAGTCTAGGGGTCCCCAAGGAGAGAGGGTCTGGAATTCTCAAGGAGGAAAAAAGGACAAACTTTTTTTCTTTCTCCACATTCCTTAGGATTATATACCAATAATGTATCCTGCCTAAGGACAGTCTTTGGATTCAACCTTCTGTTATTTTAAAATGTTAATTATGGGAGTAGGTCGGAGGAGGTCTTTACAACCTCCAGACATTCTTTGGATTATATAACCTCATTGTTAACACTAGCAAGCGGGTACTCTTTCTGCCCCCTTCTGATGCCTATGTCAGAAGCTTTCTCTATCTCCTTTATACTTTAATAAAACTTTATTATACAAAAGCTCCGAGCGATCAAGCCTCGTCTCTGGCCCCAGATTGAATTCTTCTCCTCCGGGGGCCAAGAATCCCGGTGTATTCGCATGATTCAACAACAACCTTTCACTATCTTTGTCCCATTGTATATTCTTGCTTCCTTTGTCAAAAATAAGGCAACAATAGGTGCGTGGGTTTATTTCTGGGCTTTCTAGTTTGTTCCATTGGTCTATATTTCTGTTTTTGTGCCAATACCATTACTGTCTTGATGAGTGTAGCTTTGTAGTATAATCTAAAATCTGGAAGGTTGATTCCACTGGCTCCATTCTTCTTTCTCAGGACTGCTTTGGCTATTTGGGGTCCTTTGTTTCTCCATATGAATTGTGAAAAATTTTTTTGTTCTAGTTCTGTGAAAAATGCCATTAGTAATTTGATAGGGATCACATTGAATTTGTAGATTGCATTTGGTAATATAGTCATTTTCACAATATTGATTTTTTCTACCCAGGAACATGGAATATCTCTCCATCTGTTTATGTCATCTTTGATTTCTTTCTCTAGTGTCATAATGTTCTGTATGCAGTTCTTTTTTTCTCCTTAGGTAGGTTTATTCCTAGATATTTAATTCTTTTTGTTGCAATGGTGAATGAGATTGATTCCTTGATTTCTCTTTCTGATTTTCATTGTTAATATATAGGAATGCAAGTTATTTCTGTGTACTGAATTTGTATCCTGCAACTTTGCTAAATTCACTAATTAGCTCTAGTAATTTTCTGATAGTATCTTTAGGGTTTTTCATGTATATTATCATGTCATCTGCACACAGTGAGAGCTTTACTTCTTTTTTTTCTCATCTGTATTCCTTTTATTTCTTTTTCCTTCTCTGATTGCTGTAGCTCAGACTTCCAAAACCATGTTGAAGAATAGTGGTGAGAGTGGAGACCCTTCTTCCTGATCTTAGGGGTAATGCTTTCAGTTTTTCACCATTGAGAATAATATTTGCCACGGGCTTATCATATATGGCCTTCACGATGTTGAGGTAGGTTCCTTATATGCCCATTTTTAAAAGAGTTTTAATCATAAATGGGTGCTGAATTTTGTCAAAGGCTTTTTCTGCCTCTATTGAGATTATCATATGGCTTTTTTATCTTTCAATTTCTTAATATGGTATATCACATTGATTTATTTGCATATATTGAAGAATCCTTGCATCCCTGGAATAAACCCAACTTGATCATGGTGTATGAGTTTTTTTTTTTTTTTTTTAACATGTTTCTGAATTCTATTTGCTAGAATTTTTTTGAGGATTTTTGTATCTATGTTAATTAGTGATATTGGGTAGTTTGTGTGCGTGTGTGTGTGTGTGTGTGTGTGTGTGTGTGTGTGTGTTGTCTTTGCCTGGTTTTGGTATCAGGGTGATGGTGGCCTTGTAGAATGAGTTTGAAAGTGTTCCTTCCTCTGCAACTTTTTGAAATAGTTTTAGAAGAATAGGTGTTAGATCTTCTCCAAATGTTTGATAGAATTCACCTGTCTGGTCCTGGGCTTTTTTTTTTTTTATATTTTGATCACAGTTTCAATTTCAGCACTTATAATTGGGTTACTCATAATTTCTATTTCTTCCTTGTTCAGTCTTGGAAGATTGAACTTTTCTAAGAATCTGTCCCATTTCTTCCAGGTTATCCATTTTATTGCCATATGGTTGCTCATAACAGACTCTTATAATCCTTTGTATTTCTACATTGTCTGTTGTAACCTCTATTTTTCATTTCTGATTTTGATTTGATTATTCTCTCTTTTATTCTTGAAGAGTGTGCCTAAAAGTTTGTCAATTTTGTTTATCTTCTCAAAAAACCAGCTTTCAGTTTTAAATCTTTACTATTGTTTCATTTCTTTTTCACTTATTTCAGCTCTTATCTTCATGATTTCTTCCCTTCTGCTAATTTTTTTTGTTCTTATTTTTCCAGTTCTTTTAAGTGTAAATTTAGGTTTTCTATATTTTTCTTCTTTTTTGAGTTAGGATTGTATCACTATAGTTCAGTTCAGTTCAGTCGCTCAGCTGTGTCTGACACTTTGTGACCCCATGAACCACAGTACTCCAGGCCTCCCTTTCCATCACCAAGTCCCGGAGTATACACAAACCCATGTCCATTGAGTGGGTGATGCCATCTAACCACCTCATTCTCTGTCATCCCCTTCTCCTCCTGCCCTCAATCCCTCCCAGCATCAGGGTCTTTTCCAATTAGTCATCTCTTTGCATGATGTGGCCAAAGTATTGGAGTTTCAGCTTTAGCATCATTCCTTCAAATGAACACCCAGGACTGATCTCCCTTAAGATGGACTGGTTGGATCTCCTTGCAGTCCAAGGGACTCTCAAGAGTCTTCTCCAACACCATAGTTCAAAAGCATCAATTCTTCAGCATTCAGCTTTCTTTATAGTCCAACTCTCACATCCATACATGACCACAGGAAAAACCATAGCCTTGACTAGACGAACCTTTGTTGGCAAAGTAATGTCTCTGCTTTTGAATATGCTATCTAGGTTGGTCATAACTTTCCTTCCAAGGAGTAAGCATCTTTTAATTTCATGGCTGCAGTCACCATCTGCAGTGATTTTGGAGCCAAAAAAATAAAGTCTGACACTGTTTCCACTGTTTCCCCATCTATTTCCCATGAAGTGATGGGACCGGATGCCATGATCTTCATTTTCTGAATGTTGAGCTTTAAGCCAACTTTTTCACTCTCCACTTTCACTTTCATCAAGAGGCTTTTTAGTTCCTCTTCACTTTCTGCCATAAGGGTGGTGTCATCTGCATATCTGAAGTTATTGATATTTCTCCCAGCAATCTTGATTCCAGCTTGTGTTTCTTCCAGTCCAGCGTTTCTCATGATGTACTCTGCATAGAAGTTAAATGAGCAGGGTGACAATATACAGCCTTGACGTACTCCTTTTCCTATTTGGAACCAGTCTGTTGTTCCATGTCCAGTTTTTTTTTTTTAATTTTTAACCTTTACATAATTGTATTAGTTTTGCCAAATATCAAAATGAATCCGCCACAGGTATACATGTGTTCCCCATCCTGAACCCTCCTCCCTCCTCCCTCCCCATACCATCCCTCTGGGTCGTCCCAGTGCACTAGCCCCAAGCATCCAGTATAGTGCATCGAACTTCCTGACCTGCATACAAATTTCTCAAGAGGCAGGTCAGGTGGCTTGGTATTCCCATCTCTTTCAGAATTTTCCACAATTTATTGTGATCCACACAGTCAAAGGCTTTGGCATAGTCATTAAAGCAGAAATAGATGCTTTTCTGGAACTCTCTTGCTTTTTCCATGATCCAGCAGATGTTGGCAATTTGATGTCTGGTTCCTCTGCCTTTTCTAAAACCAGCTTGCACATCAGGAAGTTCACGGTTCACATATTGCTGAAGCCTAGCTTGGAGAATGTTGAGCATTACTTTACTAGCGTGTGAGATGAGTGCAATTGTGCGGTAGTTTAAGCATTCTTTGACATTGCTTTTCTTTGGGATTGGAATGAAAACTGACCTTTTCCAGTCCTGTGGCCACTGCCGAGTTTTCCAGATTTGCTGGCATACTGAGTGCAGTACTTTCACAGCATCATCTTTCAGGATTTGGAATAGCTCAACTGGAATTCCATCACTTCCACTAGCTTTGTTCGTAGTGATGCTTTCTAAGGCCCACTTGACTTCACATTCAAGGATGTCTGGCTCTAGATTCTTCAGTTACTTGTTCATTATTTAGAAATGTATTGTTTAACCTCCATGTGTTTGTGTTTTTTACAGTTTTTTTTTTTCTTGTGAATGATATCTAGTCTCATAGCACTGTGGTCAGATAAGATGCTTGAAACAATTTCATATTTCTTAAATTTACTGAGTTTGATTTGTGACCCAAGATATGGTCTATCCTGGAGAATGTTCCATGTGCACTTCAGAAGGTTTATTCTTATTCAGTTGGATGAAATGTCCTGAAGATATCAATGAGATCCATGTCTTCTAATGTATCATTTAAGACTTGTGTTTCCTTATTAACTTTCTGTTTTGATGATTTGTCCATTGGTGTAAATGGGGTGTTAAATTCTCCTACTATTATTGTGCTACTGTCAGTGTCTCCTTTTATGTCTGTTAGTGTTTGTCTCATGTGTTGAGGTGCTTGCATGTTAGATGCATAGATATTTACAACTATTATGTCTTCATCTTACACTGATCCTTTGATCATTATGTAGTGTACTTCCTTATATCTTGTAATATTCCTTATTTTAAGGTCTATTTTGTCTGATATGAGGATTGCTACTCCAGCTTTCTCTTTTTAAAATTAATTTATTTTAATTGTAGGCTAATTATTTTGCAGTATTGTGGTGGTTTTTGCTATGCATTGAGATGAATCAGCCACGGGTGTACACGTGTTTCCCTTCCTGAACCCCCTCCCCACTACCTCCCCATCCCATCCCTCTGGGTGTCCCAGTGGAAAGGCTTTGAATTCCCTGTTCCATGCACTGAACTTGGACTGGTCATCTATTTCGCATATGGTTTCACACATGTTTCAATGCTATTTTCTCAAATGATCCCACCCTTGCCCTCTCCCACAGAGTCCAAAAGTCTGTTCTCTGTATCTGTGTCTCTTTTTCTGTCTTGCATATAGGGTCGTCATTACCATCTTTCTAAATTCCATATATATTCATTAATATACTGTATTGGTGTTTTTCTCTCTGGCTTACTTCACTCTGTATAATAGGCTTCAGTTTCATCCACCTCATTAGAACTAATTCAAATGCATTCTTTTTAATAGCTGAGTAATATTCCGTTGTGTATATGTACCACACCTTTCTTATTCACTCATCTGCCAATGGACATCTAGGTTGCTTCCATGTCCTAGCTATTGTAAACAGTGCTGCGATGAACATTTGGTTACACATGTCTCCTTCAATTCTGGTTTCCTCCGTGGGTATGCCCAGCAGTGGGATTGCAGGGTCATATGGCAGTCCTATTTCCAGTTTTTTAAGGAATCTCCACACTGTTCTCCACAGTGGCTGTACTCATTTGCATTCCCACCAACAGTGTAAGAGGGTTCCCTTTTGTCTGCACCCTCTCCAGCATATCATTTGTAGACTTTTTGATAGCAGCCATTCTGACTGGCATGAGATGGTACCTCATTGTGGTTTTGATTTGCATTTTTCTCATAATGAGTGATGTTGGGCATCTTTTCATGTGTTTGTGAGCCATCTGTACGTCTTCTTTGGACTAATGTCTGTTTAGTTCTTTGGCCCATTTTTTGATTGGGTCGTTTATTTTTCTGGTATTGAGGTGCAGGAGTTGCCTGTATATTTTTGAGATTAATTCTTTGTCAGTTGCTTCGTTTGCTAGTATTTTCTCCCATTCTGAAGGCTGTCTTTTTAACTTGCTTATAGTTTCCTTCGTTGTGCAAAAGCTTTTAAATTTAATTAGGTCCCATTTGTTTATTTTTGCTTTTATTTCCATTACTCTGGGAGGTGGGTCATAGCGGATCCTGCTGTGATTTATGTCAGAGAGTGTTTTGCCTATGTTTTCCTCCAAGAGTTTTATAGTGTCTGGTCTTACATTTAGATCTTTAACCCATTTTGAGTTTATTTTTGTGTATGGTATTAAAAAATGTTTGAGTTTCATTCTTTTACAAGTGATTGACCAGTTTTCCCATCACCACTTGTTAAAGAGATTGACTTTTCTCCATTGTATATTTTTGCCTCCTTTGTCAAAGATAAGTTGTCCATAGGTGTATGGATTTATATCTGGGCTTTCTGTTTTGTTCCATTGATCTATATTTCTGTCTTTGTGCCAGTACCATACTGTCTTGATGACTGTGGCTTTGTAGTATAGTCTGAAGTCAGGCAGGTTGACTCCTCCAGTTCCATTCTTCTTTCTCAAGATTGCTTTGGTTATTAGAGTTTTTTTTTTTTTTTGTATTTCCATAAAAATTGTGAAATTATTTGTTCTAGTTCTCTGAAAAATTCCGTTGGTAGCTTGATAGGGATTGCATTGAATCTATAGATTGCTTTGGGTAGTTTACTCATTTTCAATATATTGATTTTTCCGATCCATGAACGTGGTATATTTCTCCATCTATTTGTGTCATCTTTGATTTGTTTCATCAGTGTTTTATAGTTTCCTATATATAGGTCTCTTGTTTCTTTAGGTAGATTTATTCCTAAGTATTTTATTGCAATGGTGAATGGAATTGTTTCCTTAATTTCTCTTTCTGTTTTCTCATTGTTAGTGTATACGAATGCAAGGGATTTCTGTGTGTTAATTTTATATCCTGCAACTTTACTATATTCATTGATTAGTTTTAGTAATTTTATGGTGGTGTCTTTAGGGTTTTCTACATAGAGGATCATGTCATCTGCAAACAGTGAGAGCTTTACTTTTTCTGGGCATATACACCAAGGAAACCAGAATTGAAAGAGACACATGTACCCCAGTGTTCATTGTAGCACTGTTTACAATAGCTAGGACATGGAAGTAACCTAAATGTCCATTGGTGGATGAATGGATAAGAAAGTTGTGGTACATATACACAATGGAATATTACTCAGCTATTAAAAAGAATGCATTCGAATCAGTTCTAATGAGGTGGATGAAACTGGAGCCTATTATACAGAGTGAAGTAAGCCAGAAATAAAAACACCAATATAGTATAATAACACACATATATTTGGAATTTAGAAAGGTGGTAACGATGACCTTATATGCAAGACAGCAAAAGAGACACAGATGTAAAGAACAGACTTTTGGACTTTGTGGGAGAAGGCATGGGTGAGATGATTTGAGAGAATAGCATTGAAGCATGTATATTACCAATGTAATATAGATCGCCAGTCCAGGTTCAATGCATGAGACAGTGTGCTCAGGAATGGTGCACTGGGATGACCCTGAGGGATGGGATGGGGAAGGAGGTGGGAGAGGGTTCAGGATGGAGAACACATGTACACCCGTGGCTGATTCATGTGAATGTATCACAAAAACCACCATAATATTGTAAAGTAATTAGCTTCCAATTAAAATAAATAAATTAATTTACAAATAAAATAGACAAACCATTAGCCAGACTCATCAAGAAAAAAGGGAGAAAAATCAAATCAACAAAATTAGAAATGAAAATGGAGAGATCACAACAGAGAACACAGAAATACGAAGGATCATAAGAGACTACTATCAGCAACTATATGCCAATAAAATGGAAAACTTGGAAGAAATGGATAAATTCTTAGAAAAGTATAACCTTCCAAAACTGAACCAGGAAGAAATTGAAAATCTTAATGACCCATCACAAGAAATGAAAGCTGTAATCAAAAATCTTCCAACAAACAAAAGCATAGGACCAGATGGCTTCACAGGTGAATTCTACCAAAAATTTAGAGAAGAGCTAACACCTATCCCACTCAGACAAAGATGCCA
Organism: Bos indicus x Bos taurus; assembly: GCF_003369695.1. Taxonomy (NCBI): domain Eukaryota; kingdom Metazoa; phylum Chordata; class Mammalia; order Artiodactyla; family Bovidae; genus Bos; species Bos indicus x Bos taurus. Next base: position 160,592 of record NW_020867083.1, read on the forward strand.
CAAAAAAAGAAAACTACAGGCCAATATCACTGATTAACATAGATACAAAAATTCTCAACAAAATTCTAGCAAACAAAATCCAACAACATATTAAAGAGATCATACATCCAGCTTTCTTTTGATTTCTATTTGCATGGAATATATTTTTCCATCCTCTCACTTTCAGTCTATATGTGTCTTTAGGTCTGAAGTGGGTTTCTTGTGGACTATATATATATATATATATGGGTCTTGTTTTTGTATCCATTCAGCCAGTCTGTGTCTTTTGGTTGGAACATTTGATCCATTTGCATTTAAAATAATTATTGATATATATGTTCCTATTGACATTTTCTGAGCTGTTTTGGGTTTGCTTTGGTAGATCTTTTTCTTCTCTTCTATTTCCTGACTATATAAGTCACTTCAATATTTGTTGTAAAGCTGATTTGGTGGCACTAAATTTCCTTAACTTTTGCTTGTCTGTAAAGCTTTTGATTTTTCCATCAATTTTGAAGGAGATCCTTGCCAGGTAGAGTAATCTTGGCTATCTATTTTACCCTTTCATTACTTTAAATATATCCTGCCATTCCCTTCTGGCCTGCAGACTTTCTGCTGAAAGATCAGCTGTTAAACATACAGGGTTTCCTTTGTGTGTTACTGGTTGCTTTTCCCTTGCTGCTTTTAATACTTTTTCTTTGTGTTTGATCTTTGTTAGTTTGATTAGTATGTGTCTTGGCATATTTCTCCTTGGGTTTATCCTGTATGGGACTCTTTACACTTCTTGGAGTTTATTGACTATTTCCTTTTCCATTTTGGGGAAATTTTCAACTTTCGTCTCTTCAAAAATTTTCTCATAGCCTTTCTTATTCTCTCGTTCTTCTGGGACCCATATAATCTGAATGCTTATGTGTTTAATATTGTCCTAGAGGTCTCTGAGACTATCCTCAGTTCTTTTCATTCTTTTTACTTTATTCTGCTCTTCAGTAGTTATTTCCACTGCTTTATCTTTCAGCTCACTGATATGGTCTTCTACTTCAGATGTCCTGCTATTGATTCCTTCTGGAGTATTTTTAGTTTCAGTAATTGTGTTGTCTGTCTCTGTATGTTTATTCTTTACTTCTTATAGGTCTTTGTTAATCAGTTATTGCATTTTCTCCATTTTACTTTCAAGGTTTTGGATCATCTTTACTATCATTTTTCTGAATTATTTTCCAGGTACTTTGCCTATTTCCTCTTCTTCTTCTTTTTTTTTTTTTGTACTGTGTGTTTCTAGTTTGTTCCTTCATTTGTGCAATATTTATCTGCCTTTTCATTCTTTTTTTTTCCAGTTCAGTTCAGTTCAGTTCAGTCGCTCAGTCGTGTCCGACTTTTTGTGACCCCATGAATCGCAGCACGCCAGGCCTCCCTGTCCATCACCAACTCCCGGAGTTCACTCAGACTCATGTCCATCGAGTCAGTGATGCCATCCAGCCATCTCATCCTCTGTCGTCCCCTTCTCCTCCTGCCCCCAATCCCTCCCAGCATCAGAGTCTTTTCCAATGAGTCAACTCTTCGCATGAGGTAGCCAAAGTACTGGAGTTTCAGCTTTAGCATCATTCCTTCCAAAGAATATCCAGGGCTGATCTCCTTTAGAATGGACTGGTTGGATCTCCTTGCAGTCCAAGGGACTCTCAAGAGTCTTCTCCAACACCACAGTTCAAAAGCATCAATTATTCGGCACTCAGCCTTCTTCACAGTCCAACTCTCACATCCATACGTGACCACAGGAAAAACCATAGCCTTGACTAGCCGGACCTTTGTTGGCAAAGTAATGTCTCTGCTTTTGAATATGCTATCTAGGTTGGTCATAACTTTCCTTCCAAGGAGTAACTTATTGTATTTGAGATCTCCTTTTTCCAGACTTCAAGGTTGAATCCTTTCTTTCTTTTGTTTTTTGCCCTTGTGAGGTTAGTTCAGTGGTTGTGTAAGTTGTGCTTGCATTTTGGTGCAAGGGAGTGAGGTTTTTAAAAATTTTCTCTCTGATGAACAGGGCTGAGTAAGGCAGTGACCTTGTTTGCTGATGATTGGGTTTGTATTTTTGTCTTGTTTGTTGTTTGGATGATGTATCCTGCACTACCAGGGTGCTACTGGTAGTTGGGTGATGCTGGGTCTTGTATACAAGTGGTTGCCTTTGTGGGAGTTCTCACTATTTGATACTCCCAAGGGTTAGGAGTTCTCTGATAGTCTAGAGTCTTGGAGTCAGCTCTCCCACTCCAAAGTCTCAGGGCTTGATCTCTGGCCAGGAATGAGATTCCACAGGTTGTTTGTTGTAGCATTAAATGAGACTAAAACAAATACCAAAAAGGAGAATCCAAAGATGAACCCCAGACAAATGACAATTACAAAATCAGGCAAATAATAATTAAAATAATGGAATATAAAAACATACATATACACCCATAAGCAAAATCAAAACAGTCCAACAAAAATAAAGCATAATAGATTGACCTGGTGAATAAAGGTAATAAAAAATGAAATCCACCAGTTAAGAACAAAACTAACTAAAGCACAAACTGGAAAACAAAATTAAATGAAGGTACCAATTGGTGAATAAAGCAATGAAAGCAAAACTAACAAATATGGTGAGAAAAAGAGAGGAAAGAAAGAAAATAAATAATAGAAATTCAAAGTTAAATAGAATTAAATAAAGAAGATTTACATATTAAAGATTAACTGCAAGGGGAAAAGAACAGTAGGAAAAGTAAACAAAGGAATAAATGCAGAAAAATAATAATGTTTAAAAGATTTAAAAATTAACATAAAAAAAAGAGGAAAAAAGGAAAACTCTGCAGAACTGCAAAAGGCCAACATAGAGGCAGAAGTTTGTAAGAGAAATAAAAGATGTGATTGAAAAAAAAATCTCAAAAGCTTAAATAGATTTCATAATGCTAATAAAATTGACCACTACAACAGAGGGAGGAAAAGAGGGGAAAAGAGGGGGGGAAAAACATGAAAAAATAATCCAAAAGAAACTACAGAGCAAGTCAAAATATAAAAATAATAAATGATTTTCTTGAGTCTCTGCTGTCAGTATCCTTTCCCTCGCCAGGAATCACAGTCCACCTCACCTCTCTAGGGTGCCCTCCAACACTGCACTGGTCTCCGGACCTGCTATGGGGGCAACTGAGACTCTAACCTGGTCTTACTCCTGTGTGTTCTTGCCTCCAATGTCCACAGCTGTCAGAACTAGGGCATTTTCTTTTGTGAGCTCTCAGTGTTCTTTTATATTCCATAGACACAGAGTCTGCCTAGTTGATTGTGTGGATTTAACCTGCAGCTTGTACAGTTGGTGGGAAGGTTTTGGGTCCTCTTCCTTAGCCACATTGCCCCTGGGTTTCAATTTTGGTTTTATCTCCACCTCTGCATGTGGATCATCCACTGGGGTTTGCTCCTGAGGCTGCCCTGCAGGACTTGGGTCTGCCCCAGTGAGTGTCAGGTGGAGAGGTGGTGCAGCTGCTTGGGTCACAGGGGCCTTGGCAGCACCAGATACTCAGGCAAATTGGAGGCTAAGAAAGCAGGAAATACAGTGATCTAGAAGAGTATGACAACTCATTACAGGACTCTTGCCTGGAGAACCCCTTGACAGAAGCCTCGCAGGCCACAGTCCATAGGGTCACAAAGAATTTGGACATGACCGAAGCGACCCTGCTTGCATAGACACAAAACATTTTTTTTTTTTTTTTTTGCCCGTGGCAGCTCTGCCCCAGGGAGGGTTGAGCATGAGGGTGGCACAGCTGCTTGGATCCTGGGGACCCTGGCGGTGCTAAATGTGCAGGGACACAGGCTGCCTCAGCCGCAGGAGTTAGGGCCCTATCAGAATCTTTTTTTCGAGCCTCTGGCAGCTGGCAATCAGAAGGTCTCTTTGGTTTGTCTTCCTCTATTGTTCCACTAGTTCAGGCACTTAGAGGGCTCCTTTGCCTGATGTCTGTCTCTGTTGTTTGGCACATCAGGCACATAAAGTGGCCCCCCCTGGCTGGGGTCTTACTCTGTTGTTCCACATATCAGGCACTTGACGGGCCAGGCTCTCTATTGTTCAGCTGCTGGTGCTGACGTGTGGGGAGAAAGAAGCTATGGTGATGGCTCCACCCCTAACATGACTCAGCAGTATCGTCTTGCTTTCATGGCTGCCTGGCTTTCCTCCACAGGCAGTTCCCGCCACAGTCTTCTCCCTTACATCCCCTCGGTCCCTCTCCCAGCAGTCAACAGCAGCCCCTGCCCTGGGGTTGCTCTAGAATCCCTGTGCTCCAGCTCCCATCTGCTGTGCCTTGTAGGGGATGCACATTCCTGTCTGGGGTACTGAAGAGGGAATTCATAGGGCCTGGACTCCATCTTAGGCCTGTTCATGCTGATCATGCTCGGCCACCTCTCCAATGGACTCTGAACTCTGTGTTTAGTGCCTATGGAAACAACAACAATAAGACCCCCTCCGGAGAGGCCATAAAGTTTTCCGTACCTATCGGAGTGTAACCTCGGGCTTACTGATTATTGGCAAATTGTTTAACTGTTTGAGCACATAACACGTAAATGATGGGGTTATTTGGGGTTGTATTTACCCTTCCTTTGTTTATGTAAGTCTCAAGGAATTTGGAGTGGTGGGTTCAGACATGTACACATGGGGTATAAAAGATTTTCACAAATGCTGGTCAGGGTCCTTGGCTAAGAGGAGGCTCTGCCTTGGGCCCGCCGGTGTCATAAACTGCACTTCACAATCTGCATTGTCCTTCTGAGTGAGTTTGTTTCCCAGAACGTGTGGCTACAACAGTACATATGGCTGCAACAAGGATTGTCTGATTCTCATTCCATTTAGGCTGTCACAGATCAGCTGCTTTACTGTCAGCCTCAAATGTTTCTCCTCTGACTCAGACAATTGCCCTGATGTGGGGACCAGACCCCTGCTTCAGTTCCCGCCCCAACCCCCAATCTGAGGGCAGGTCCAGTCCTACAAACACTCCTGTCCGCCCTCCCTGCCTCCCGTCCAGTTCCTTCATCCTACTGGGGTTTACGTGGTTCTGTACATCCTTTCTGGTGGTCAGGTACTCCTGCCCACTCTCATCTGGTGTTCTGCAAGCCCTTCTGTGTCTGAGGGTGTATTCCTGATGTATCTATGGAGAGAGATGTACTCCACGTCCACCTACTCCTCCGCCACCTTGTTCCCTCAGCAAATGTTTGGTGCATTTTAACTTTTACTATGCCCCAGGCACAAGTACTAAGTGCTTTGTATATATTCACTGCATTAATCCTAGCCACAGACTTATGAAGTAGCAGTTTTTATTTTTCGGTGAGGCGAATGAGTGAGAGAAGTCAAATGCCACATGAAGAGTGGATCCAGGACTGGATCTGATGCCTTGAGCACCAAGTAGATTGCCTTGGACTGGCCTAGAGGATGCAGTGTATCTGTTGTGATTTTTAAATTTATCCATTTAATTAGTTTGACTTTTAAATTTACTTTAGTTCAAGTAACTCTGTCATGTGAACTCTGTCATGAAAAATTCACGTGTAGATAAGGAATTCGAACACAGAGAGAAAAATCTCCCTTCAGCAGGAAGTGATTATTTTGATGCTGTTTGGCCTTAAAATTTTATTTTTCCTTCATCCATTTATCATTCAACATTTGTATTGACTACCTACTACATGCAATCACTGTAGTAGATCCTACGAACAAATGAGGAACAAGACACATATGGTTCCTCTCTCCTATGGGGCTTAAATTCTAGGTGTAAGTTACAGAAAATTAACAATAGCAATGTGTTTTGAAAATTTCAGCAACAACAACTGTTATTTTTAAGAACCAAATAATTAGGGTGAAGTGATAGTATTTCATACATCTGTTTTATGGAGAGAGGTTAGGAAAGGCTTCTGAGAATTTGACATTAGGTCTGAAAATACAAGAGTGAGAATGACCCAGGTACATGAATTCTTTAAACTAGGCAGAGAAGAAGACGCTAAGGCAGCATCCCTGAGGCAGAACATCACTAATGTGAGTGTAAAAGACATGATTTTTTCTGCTTAGGAACTTTCATAGTCTTTAACCTTATACTTCCATTTTCTCAAGAGGGTATGTAATTATTACTTTTTACTATGTTCTCAATGTTTTTTAAATCAGAAATCTAACTTTAGCATAACATATCTGAAAAAAATTCTGTTGCTTTCTTCAGACATACTAATTAGCTCTATATTGGATCTCTGTTGCTTTGACTCTTCATAGCTATCATTTGCTCTTTACTTTTTCTTTTTATTGACCCTTTCTTTTTTATTTCTGTGCTATTTAAAACAAGTCTGTCCTCTGTATTATGGATTTTGTTTTCTCTAATTTCTCCCTTTTTACACTGCTTCAAATGCTGCTTAAGTTCTCCAATGATGTTTTCTTTCCCTTAATTTCTTGCGTTTCCTTTGCCAGTTCTTTTTTTCATGATATGTTTTTATCATATCATGTCATCTTTCATGTCTTGTATTAGAGTTCTTGATTGCTCTCATTTAGTTTAGGTGTCTAAGTAATTATTTTCCTTTTTGTCTTTTTAAAAATTATTTCAGCTTTATTGAAGCATTGTGTATATTAAGGTGTACAACTAAATTAAAATTGTGTATATGAAAGTGTACAAGTTGATGTTTTGATATACATATACATTGTAAATAGTCACCACAGTCAAGCTAAGTAACATGTCCTTCATCTCACATAGTTCTGTTTTCTTTCTCTCTCTCTGTGACTGTGTATGTGTGTGTAGTAAGAACCCTTAAAACTGATCTTTTTTGCAATTTTCAAGTATGTAACATTGTTAATTACAGTCACATTGCTGCATATTAGGTCTCCAGAACTTAGCATGTATAACTGAAATCTTATACTTTTTGACCAATATCTCCTCATTTCCCCTCTCTCTAGGCCTTAGAAACCCCTAATTAATACTCTATGCTTCTATAAATGTGATTGTTTTAGATGACACATATAAGTGAGACAACTTGTGTCTGATTTATTTAACTTCGCATAATGCCCTCTAAGGGCTTCCCTTGTAGCTCAGTTGGTAAAGAATCTACCTGCAATGCAGGAGACCTGGGTTTGATTCCTGGGTCGGGAAGATCCCCTGGAGAAGGAAATGGCAAGCCACTCCAGTATTCTTGCCTGGAGAATCCCATGGACAGAGGAGCCAGGCAGGCTATAGTCCTTGGGGTTGCAAGAGTCAGACACGACTTAGAGACTAAACCATCACCACCACCAATGCCCTCTAGGTTCGTTTCTGTCCTCATAAATGACACGATTCACTTCCTCTTAAAGACTGCAAAGAATATGAGAGTACAGATTCCTCTTTGAGATACTGATTTCATTTCCTTTGTATATATACACAGAAATGAGACCACTGGATCAAATGGTGATTTTATTTAAAATTTTTTAAGGAAGCTTCACAATATTTTCCATAGTGGTTACAAAAATCTACATTTCCAACAACACTGTACAAGGGTGTCTATTTTTCTACATCCTTCCCCACACTTGTTAGCATTCATATATATATATGTACATATATTTTGACTGCACCTTGCAGGATCTCAGTTCCCTGCTCAGGGATTGAACCTGGGTTGGAAGCAGAAGTGTGGAGTCCTAACCACTGGACCTCCAGGGAATTAATTGCCAGCATTTGTCTTTTTGATAATAGCCATCCTGACAGTGTGAGGTGATACCTCTCTGTGGGCTTGACTTTCACTTCCTGATGATTAGTGATGTTGAGCTCCTTTCATATACCAGTTGGCCATTTTTATGTCTTTGAGAAATGTCTATCCAGGTCTTTGCACATTTTTTTTTTAATCAAGTGAGGTGGATTTTTTTTTTAAAGCTATTGAGTCTTTTTTTTTTTTTTCCCAATTTTATTTTATTTTATTTATTTTTTATTTTTTTTCTAATTTTATTTTATTTTTAATCTTTACATAATTGTATTAGTTTTGCCAAATATCAAAATGAATCCGCCACAGGTATACATGTGTTCCCCATCCCGAACCCTCCTCCCTCCTCCCTCCTCATACCAACCCTCTGGGTCGTCCCAGTGCACCAGCCCCAAGCATCCAGCATCGTGCATCGAACCTGGACTGGCAACTCGTTTCCTACATGGTATTTTACATGTTTCAATGCCATTCTCCCAAATCTTCCCACCCTCTCCCTCTCCCACAGAGTCCATAAGACTGTTCTATACATCAGTGTCTCTTTTGCTGTCTCGTATACAGAGTTATTGTTACCATCTTTCTAAATTCCATATATATGCGTTAGTATACTGTATTTATGTTTTTCCTTCTGGCTTACTTCACTCTGTATAATAGGCTCCAGTTTCATCCACCTCATTAGAACTGATTCAAATGTATTCTTTTTAATGGCTGAGTAATACTCCATTGTGTATATGTACCACTGCTTTCTCATCCATTCATCTGCTGATGGACATCTAGGTTGCTTCCATGTCCTGGCTATTATAAACAGTGCTGCGATGAACATTGGGGTACACGTGTCTCTTTCCCTTCTGGTTTCCTCAGTGTGTATGCCCAGCAGTGGGATTGCTGGATCATAAGGCAGTTCTATTTCCAGTTTTTTAAGGAATCTCCACACTGTTCTCCATAGTGGCTGTACTAGGTTGCATTCCCACCAACAGTGTAAGAGGGTTCCCTTTTCTCCACACCCTCTCCAGCATTTATTATTTGTAGACTTTTGGATCGCAGCCATTCTGACTGGTGTGAAATGGTACCTCATAGTGGTTTTGATTTGCATTTCTCTGATAATGAGTGATGTTGAGTATCTTTTCATGTGTTTGTTAGCCATCTGTATGTCTTCTTTGGAGAAATGTCTATTTAGTTCTTTGGCCCATTTTTTGATTTGGTCATTTATTTTTCTGGAGTTGAGCTGTAGGAGTTGCTTGTATATTTTTGAGATTAGTTGTTTGTCGGTTGCTTCATTTGCTATTATTTTCTCCCATTCTGAAGGCTGTCTTTTCACCTTGCTAATAGTTTCCTTTGATTTGCAGAAGCTTTTAAGGTTAATTAGGTCCCATTTGTTTATTTTTGCTTTTATTTCCAATATTCTGGGAGGTGGGTCATAGAGGATCCTGCTGTGATGTATGTCAGAGAGTGTTTTGCCTATGTTCTCCTCTAGGAGTTTTATAGTTTCTGGTCTTACGTTTAGATCTTTAATCCATTTTGAGTTTATTTTTGTGTATGGTGTTAGAAAGTGGTCCAGTTTCATTCTTTTACAAGTGGTTGACCAGATTTCCCAGCACCACTTGTTAAAGAGATTGTCTTTAATCCATTGTATATTCTTGCCTCCTTTGTCAAAGATAAGGTGTCCATATGTGCGTGGATTTATCTCTGGGCTTTCTATTTTATTCCATTGATCAATATTTCTGTCTTTGTGCCAGTACCATACTGTCTTGATAACTGTGGCTTTGTAGTAGAGCCTGAAGTCAGGTAGGTTGATTCCTCCAGTTCCATTCTTCTTTCTCAAGATCGCTTTGGCTATTCGAGGTTTTTTGTATTTCCATACAAATTGTGAAATTATTTGTTCTAGCTCTGTGAAGAATACTGTTGGTAGCTTGATAGGGATTGCATTGAATCTATAAATTGCTTTGGGTAGTATACTCATTTTCACTATATTGATTCTTCCAATCCATGAACATGGTATATTTCTCCATCTATTAGTGTCCTCTTTGATTTCTTTCACCAGTGTTTTATAGTTTTCTATATATAGGTCTTTAGTTTCTTTAGGTAGATATATTCCTAAGTATTTTATTCTTTCCGTTGCAATGGTGAATGGAATTGTTTCCTTAATTTCTCTTTCTGTTTTCTCATTATTAGTGTATAGGAATGCAAGGGATTTCTGTGTGTTGATTTTATATCCTGCAACTTTACTATAGTCATTGATTATTTCTAGTAATTTTCTGGTGGAATCTTTAGGGTTTTCTATGTAGAGGATCATGTCATCTGCAAATAGTGAGAGTTTTACTTCTTCCTTTCCAATTTGGATTCCTTTTATTTCTTTTTCTGCTCTGATTGCTGTGGCCCAAACTTCCAAAACTATGTTGAATAGTAATGGTGAAAGTGGGCACCCTTGTCTTGTTCCTGACTTTAGAGGAAATGCTTTCAATTTTTCACCATTGAGGATAATGTTTGCTGTGGGTTTGTCATATATAGCTTTTATTATGTTGAGGTATGTTCCTTCTATTCCTGCTTTCTGGAGAGTTTTTATCATAAATGGATGTTGAATTTTGTCAAAGGCTTTCTCTGCATCTATTGAGATAATCATATGGTTTTTATTTTTCAATTTGTTAATGTGGTGTATTACATTGATTGATTTGCGGATATTGAAGAATCCTTGATTCCCTGGGATAAAGCCCACTTGATCATGGTGTATGATCTTTTTAATGTGTTGCTGGATTCTGATTGCTAGAATTTTGTTAAGGATTTTTGCATCTATGTTCATCAGTGATATTGGCCTGTAGTTTTCTTTTTTTGTGGCATCTTTGTCAGGTTTTGGTATTAGGGTGATGGTGGCCTCATAGAATGAGTTTGGAAGTTTACCTTCCTCTGCAATTTTCTGGAAGAGTTTGAGCAGGATAGGTGTGAGCTCTTCTCTAAATTTTTGGTAGAATTCAGCTGTGAAGCCGTCTGGACCTGGGCTTTTGTTTGCTGGAAGATTTTTGATTACAGTTTCAATTTCCATGCTTGTGATGGGTCTGTTAAGATTTTCTATTTCTTCCTGGTCCAATTTTGGAAAGTTGTACTTTTCTAAGAATTTGTCCATTTCTTCCACGTTGTCCATTTTATTGGCATATAATTGTTGATAGTAGTCTCTTATGATCCTTTGTATTTCTGTGTTGTCTGTTGTGATCTCTCCATTTTCGTTTCTAATTTTGTTGATTTGATTTTTCTCCCTTTGTTTCTTGATGAGTCTGGCTAATGGTTTGTCAATTTTATTTATCCTTTCAAAGAACCAGCTTTTGGTTTTGTTGATTTTTGCTATGGTCTCTTTTGTTTCTTTTGCATTTATTTCTGCTCTAATTTTTAAGATTTCTTTCCTTCTACTAACCCTGGGGTTCTTCATTTCTTCCTTTTCTAGTTGCTTTAGGTGTAGAGTTAGGTTATTTATTTGACTTTTTTCTTGTTTCTTGAGGTGTGCCTGTATTGCTATGAACTTTCCCCTTAGGACTGCTTTTACCGTGTCCCACAGGTTTTGGGTTGTTGTGTTTTCATTTTCATTCGTTTCTATGCAAATTTTGATTTCTTTTTTGATTTCTTCTGTGATTTGTTGGTTATTCAGCAGTGTGTTGTTCAGCCTCCATATGTTGGAATTTTTAATAGTTTTTCTCCTGTAATTGAGATCTAATCTTACTGCATTGTGGTCAGAAAAAATGCTTGGAATGATTTCTATTTTTTTGAATTTACCAAGGCTAGCTTTATGGCCCAGGATGTGATCTATCCTGGAGAAGGTTCCATGTGCGCTTGAGAAAAAGGTGAAATTAATTGTTTTGGGATGAAATGTCCTATAGATATCAATTAGGTCTAACTGGTCTATTGTATCGTTTAAAGTTTGTGTTTCCTTGTTAATTTTCTGTTTAGTTGATCTATGCATAGGTGTAAGTGGGGTATTAAAGTCTCCCACTATTATTGTGTTATTATTAATTTCTCCTTTCATACTTGTTAGCATTTGTCTTACGTACTGTGGTGCTCCCGTGTTGGGTGCATATATATTTATAATTGTTATATCTTCTTCTTGGATTGATCCTTTGATCATTATGTAGTGACCTTCTTTGTCTCTTTTCACAGCCTTTGTTTTAAAGTCTATTTTATCTGATATAAGTATTGCTACTCCTGCTTTCTTTTGGTCCCTATTTGCATGGAAAATCTTTTTCCAGCCCTTCACTTTCAGTCTGTATGTGTCCCCTGTTTTGAGGTGGGTCTCTTGTAGACAACATATGTAGGGGTCTTGTTTTTGTATCCATTCAGCCAGTCTTTGTCTTTTGGTTGGGGCATTCAACCCATTTATGTTTAAGGTAATTACTGATAAGTATGATCCCGTTGCCATTTACTTTATTGTTTTGGGTTCGAGTTTATACACCGTTTTTGTGTTTCCTGTCTAGAGAATATCCTTTAGTATTTGTTGGAGAGCTGGTTTGGTGGTGCAGAATTCTCTCAGCTTTTGCTTGTCTGAAAAGCTTTTGATTTCTCCTTCATACTTGAATGAGATCCTTGCTGGGTACAATAATCTGGGCTGTAGGTTATTTTCTTTCATCATTTTACGTATGTCTTGCCATTCCCTCCTGGCTTGAAGAGTTTCTATTGAAAGATCAGCTGTTATCCGTATGGGAATTCCCTTGTGTGTTATTTGTTGTTTTTCCCTTGCTGCTTTTGATATTTGTTCTCTGTGGTTGATCTTTGTTAATTTGATTAATATGTGTCTTGGGGTGTTTCTCCTTGGGTTTATCCTGTTTGGGACTCTCTGGGTTTCTTGGACTTGGGTGATTATTTCCTTCCCCATTTTAGGGAAGTTTTCCACTATTATCTCCTCAAGTATTTTCTCATGGTCTTTCTTTTTGTCTTCTTCTTCTGGAACCCCTATGATTCGAATGTTGTAGCGTTTAATATTGTCCTGGAGGTCTCTGAGATTGTCCTCATTTCTTTTGATTCGTTTTTCTTTTATCCTCTCTGATTCATTTATTTCTACCATTCTATCTTCTAATTCACTAATCCTGTCTTCTGCCTCTGTTATTCTACTATTTGTTGCCTCCAGAGTGTTTTTAATTTCACTTATTGCATTATTCATTATATATTGACTCTTTTTTATTTCTTCTAGGTCCTTGTTAAACCTTTCTTGCATCTTCTCAATCCTTGTCTCCAGGCTATTTATCTGTGATTCCATTTTAGTTTCAAGATTTTGGATCAATTTCACTATCATTATTTGGAATTCTTTATCAGGTAGATTCCCTATCTCTTCCTCTTTTGTTTGGTTTGGTGGGCATTTATCCTGTTCCTTTATCTGCTGAGTATTCCTCTGTCTCTTCATCTTGTTTAAATTGCTGAGTTTGGGGTGTCCTTTCTGTATTCTGGAAGTTTGTGGAGTTCTCTTTATTGTGGCGTTTCCTCACTGTGTGTGGGTTTGTACAGGTGGCTTGTCAAGGTTTCCTGGTTAGGGAAGCTTGTGTCGGTGTTCTGGTGGGTGGAGCTGTATTTCTTCTCTCTGGAGTGCAATGAAATGTCCAGTAATGATTTATGAGATGTCTATAGTTTTGGGGTGACTTTGGGCAGCCTGTATCTTGAAGCTCAGGGCTGTGTTCCTTTGTTGCTAGAGAATTTGTTTGGTATGTCTTGCCCTGGAATTTATTGGCCCTTGTGTGGTGCTTGGTTTCAGTGTCGGTATGGATGCATTTGATGAGCTCCCGTCAATTAATGTTCCTTGGAGTCAGGAGTTCCCTGGAGTCAGGGTTTGGACTTAAGTCTCCTGCTTCCGGTTATCGGTCTTATTTTTACAGTAGTTTCAAAACTTCTCCTTCTATACAGCACCATTGATAAAACATCTACATTAAAGATGAAAAGTTTCTCTACAGTGAGGGTCACTCAGAGAGGTTCACAGGGTTACATGGAGAAGAGAAGAGGGAGGAGGGAGTTAGAGGTGACCCAAATGAGATGAGGTGAATCAATAGTGGAGAGAGTGGGCTAGCCACTAGTCACTTCCTTATGTGCACTCCACAGCTGGACCACTCAGAGATGTTCACGGGGTTATACAGAGAAGAGAAGAAGGAGGAAGGTAACAGAGGTGGCCAGAAGGATAAAAGGGGGGAATGAAAAGGAGGGAGACAGATCCAGCCAGTAATCAGTTCCCTAAGTGTTCTCCACCGTCTGGAACACACAGAATTTCACAGAGTTGGGTAGAGTAGAGAGGGGTTAGGGAGGAGACACAGGCGACCTGGTGGAGAAAAAGGAGAGTCCAAAGGGAGAGAGAGCAGTCAAGCCAGTAATCTCACTCCCTAGTGAAAAATGGGTCCTGAAGATTGGGTCCTTAAAGGTACAAAATTGGTAACAAATACATAAAAGCAAAAATTAAAAATCTAGAGCAGAGTTTGGAATTTCAAAAATATGATGTTAAAGAAAAGAAGAAGGAAAAGAAAGAGAGAAAAAACGAACAAACAAAAACAAACAAGGTCGCGAAAATTATAAAGAAAGTACAGGTACAAAATTGATAACTAATACCAGAAAGCAAAAATTAAAAATCTAGAGTTTGGAATTTCAAAAATACGATGTTAAAGAAAAGAAGAAGGAAAAGAAAGAGAGAAAAAACGAACAAACAAAAACAAACAAGGTCGCGAAAATTATAAAGAAAATACAGGTACAAAATTGATAACTAATACCAGAAAGCAAAAATTAAAAATCTAGAGTAGAGTTTGGAATTTCAAAAATACAATGTTAAAGAAAAGAAGAAGGAAAAGAAAGAGAGAAAAAACGAACAAACAAAAACAAACAAGGTCGCGAAAATTATAAAGAAAGTACAGGTACAAAATTGATAACTAATACCAGAAAGCAAAAATTAAAAATCTAGAGTAGAGTTTGGAATTTCAAAAATACAATGTTAAAAAAAAAAAAAAGAAGAAGAAGAAGAAAAATAAAGAGAGAAAACAAACAAACAAATACGAACAATGTCACAAAAATTATAAAGAAAATACAAGTACAAAATTGATATCAAATACCAAAAAGCATAAATTAAAAATCTAGAGTAAAGTTTGGAATTTCAGATATACAATGTTATATAAAAGAAGAAGAGAAAGAAACAGAGAAGGAAAAAAAAAAAAAGTCAGAAATTATATAAAAAAAAAACTATAGGTACAAAATTGATAAAATATACCAAAAAGTGAAAATTAAAAATCTAGAGTAGAGTTTGGAATTTCAAAAATACAATGTTAAAGAAAAGAAGAAAAAAACAAAAACAAAAACAAACAAAAAACAAGGTCAAAAAATTATAAAATATATATATATGAAGTTTGCTGAAGAAGAAAAAAATAGGGTCTTTTTTTTTTTTTTGCAAAGTAATAGGTTATAAAAGTGAAATTTAAAGGAACAAAAAGCTATTGAGTCTTATGGGTTTCTTATATATTTTTGATATTAAATCCCTTGTCAGATATATGGTTTCCAAATATTTTCTCCCATTCCCTGTTGATTTTTACCTTTGCTGTACAGAAGTTTTTTGGTTTGAGGCACTTATTTTTACTTTCATTGGTTGAACTGCTGCTGCTGCTGCTAAGTCACTTCAGTCGTGTCTGACTCTGTGTGACCCCATAGAAGGCAGCCTACCAGGCTGCCCCCTCCCTGGGATTCTCCAGGCAAGAACACTGGAGTGGGTTGAACATTTGGTGTCAAATTTCAAAATCATTGCCAAGACCAATATCAAGGCATTTGCTGCCTTTGTTTTCTTCTAATAGCTTTAGTCTCAAGTCTTATGTTTAAGTCTTAAACCCATTTCAGTTTGTTTTTGTATAAAATGTGAAATAAGGGTTCAGTTTCATTCTTTATGTGGATATAAAGTTTTCCCAACACCATTTTGTTAAAGAGACTATCCTTCCCCCTTTGTGTGTCCTTGGTACCCATTTTGGAGATCAATTGACTGTATACATGTGGCTTTATTTTTGGCCTCTCTATTCCATTCTACTGGTCTATGTGTCTTTTTTATGCCTGCACTATGCTTTGTTACATGCTGTTTTGATTACTCTCTCTCTGCAACATAATTTATAATTTAATTTGAATATATGATGTCTTCAGTTTTGTTCTTCTTAAGATTGCTTTGGCTATTCTGGGTCTTTTGTGGTTACATATGAATTTTAGGATTCTTTTTTTCTACATTTGTAAGGAATGAATTTGGGATTTCGGTAAGAATTTCATTGAATCTGTAGATCTTTTGGGGTAGTATGGCCATTTTACTAATGTTAATTCTTCCAATCCATGAATACAAGATGTGTTTCTGTTTATCTGTGTCTTTAATTTTCTTCATCAATATTTTCTAGTTTTCAGAGCACAAGTCTTTTACCTCTTTAGTTAATTTTACTTGTAAGTATTTTGTTCTTTTTGATGTGAATGGCATTTTTCAAAAACATTATTTGTCAGGTAGTTTGTTGTTTATATACAGAAACTATTGATTTTGGGCTGTAGAATTTGTATTGAGCAACTTTACCACATTCATTTATTAATTCTAACAGTTTCTTGATGAGTCTTTGTGATTTTCTATCCATATAACGTAATTTGCAAAGAGGGATGATTTTACTTCTTTCTTTCTGATTTGGACGCTGTTTTTTTTTTTTTTTTTTTCCTCTTTTTCTTGTCTAATTGCTCTAGTTAGAACTTCTAGTACTATGTTGAATAGAAATACTGAGAATGGGCATCTCTGCCTTGTACTGGGTATTGAAAGAAAACTTATCAGTTTTTCTTTCATTCTCTCTCTGTGTGTGTGTGCACTAAGAACTCTTAAAACCAACAGTTTTAGCAATTTTCAAGTATGCAACGCTGTCAACTCAGTCACAAACTTTCAGTTTTTCCTTATTGATTATGATGCTAACTGTGGGCTTTTAATATAAGGCCTTTATTGTGTTGCAGTAAGTTCCTTCTATGCCTATTTGGTTGAGGGTTTTTTTTTTTTTAAATCATGAATGTATGTTGAATTTTGTCAAATGCTTTTTATGTACATATTGAGATTATTATGTGATTTTTATCTTCAATTCCAATAATATAGTGTATCATGTTGGTTGATTTGTGTATGTTGAACCATTCTTACATGCCAGGGATAAATCCCACTTGGTCATAGTGTATATTTTCACTATCCTGCTGAATTCCGTTTGGTGGTATTTTATTGAGGATTTTTACATCTATGTTCAAAAAGATATTGACTTGTATTTTTTAATCTTGTGATGTGCTTATATGCATTTGGTATCAGTGTGATGCTGGCCACATAAAATGTGTTTAGGAATAATCCTTCTTCAATTTTTTGGAAAGAGTTTAGGAAAGATTAGTATTAATACTTTTTTGAATTTTGGTGGAATTCTCTTATGAAGATTTCTAGTCCTGGGATTGCTTTGTTATGTGATTTTTGATCACTGCTTACCTCTCTTTATTTGTCATTTACCTATTTGTGCTTTTTATTTCTTTTTAATTCAGTTTTAGGAGGATGTATGTTTCTAGAAATTTATCCATTTCTTCTAGTTTATCCAAATTGTTATTAACTTTGTCATTTTCTTGCTGTTATTGATTCCTAGGCTATTTCCATTTTGTTTAGAAAAGATACTTGGAATATATTTTTTATTTTCTTGAATTTTTAAATACTTGTTTTTTTTAACCCATCATGTGTTATATCCTGGAGAATGATCTGTGTGTGCTTGAGAAGAATGTGTATTCTTCTGATGTTGGGTAGAAATTTTGGATATGTCTGTTGTAACCAGTTGGTTCATAGTGTTGTTCAAATCAGTTGTTTCATTATTGATTTTCTGTCTAGATATTCTATTCATTATTGAAAGTGGGGTATGAAAGTGGGGTACAATAACAGTATGAACTGTTATTGTATGGCTGTAAATTTCTCCCTTCAGATCTGTCAAATTTGCTTTATATATTTACATGCTCTAAAGTTGATTGTGTATATAGTTAGAATTGTTATACTCTACTGTTGAATTGATCCCTTTATCATATACAGACCTTTCTGTTTTTTTTTTTTTTATCTCTAGAGGCAATTTGGACTTAAAGGTGTATTTTGTCTGATGTAAGCATAAGCAGATCTGCTTCTTCCAGTTATCACTTGCATGGAATACTTTATCCATCCCTTCATTTTCAGCTTATGTGTGTCCTTAAATATAAAATGACTCTTTTGTAGATGCTATATGGATGAATCTTGTTTGCTTGTTTGTTTTCTAATCCATTCAACCAGTCTATGCCTTTTGATTGGGTGGTTTGATCTATTTATATTTAAAATAATTATTTATAGTATGTAATTACTATTGCCATTTTGATAATTGTTTTTTGTTTCCATCTTCCTCTCTTGATGGCCTTCTTTGTGATTTAATAACTATTGCAGTGATATACTTTGATTCTTTTATGTTTATCTTTTGTGTATCTATTAAAGGGTATTTCTTTGTTGTTACCTTAAAGTTTACATAAAATATCTTGTTATAATTGTCTATTTTAAGTTGATAACAACTTAATTTCAATCTCATAAAGACTTTACACTTTTATCCCGTCCCATACGTATTATATTCTTATACTGAGTTTGCTTTTTGATTATTGTATTGATGATCAAGTCTGCTTTGAAGCACTTTACAGTAAGTCCCCATACACATGGACCTTCAAGTTGCAAACTATTCAAGATGAAAACATATGTTCACATGTTCAATTGCATAAGTTAGCTCATGTGTCTGGCATACATTGTCACATGTGTTATCCTCTATAAGTAGTTGTGTTTTTGTGTACTTTACTGTATAGGAATATATAGACTACAACAGTACAGTATTATTTCAAGCCCAGGATGTCTGGAAGCAAGGTTAAAATCAGTGGCAATGTAGCTGGAAACAAATGGAAACAAAACAAAAATCAATTGAGAGAGAGGAGCCAGGTGAAAAGATGGTAGATGTCACTTGTTCTTATAACATGAATTAGTCAACCTTTTGGCATAGTTCTCTTTTTTCATCTTGTAATAATGTTTAATGGAGCATAATCTACAAAAATACTGAATCACTATGCTTCACATCTGAAAATAATGTAATATCATCATATATCAACCATGGTGGTGGTGGTTTAGTCACTAAGTCATGTCCAACTCTTGCAACCTCATGAACCATTGCCAAGCTCCTCTGTCCTTAGGGTTTTTTTCAGGCGAGAATAGTGGACTGTGTTACCAGTATATACGTATATGTATATATATATGTGTGCGTGTATAAAATTATGGCTGATTCACAGTAATGTAAGGCAAAGACCACAACGTTGTAAAACAATTATCCTCCACTAAAAAATAAAAATATATTATTTACTTTTCTATATACTGACAATGAGCAAGTATAACTTCAAGTTGAAAACACGATATTTAATTATCACACTCCCAAATAAAATACTTAAGTATATATCTGACAAAATACAAAATCTGACTTATATGAGGAAAACAACAAAGCTCTAATGAAATAAAAGAAGAAGCAAATAATGGATAGCTATTCTATGTTCATGGATAAGAAAACTCAATATTGTCAAGATGTCAGTTCTTCCTAAATTGATCTATATATTCAATGCAACTCCAAAAAATCCCAGTTATTTTATACATGTTGACAAACTGATTTTAATGTTTATATGGAGTTATGGGCAGAAATGCTTCCATGGCTTGAACACTTATATGGGAATTCCCACATTCTCTCCCTTTGTCTCTGTGTCTCTATCTATCTATCTGTCTATCGATCATCTACTTCACTCACAGTGGAATTCTCACAAAATACACATAATATTATGCCTTCCTATGTTCCATATTTTGTACTTATTCATTCTCACATATCACACCTGTCTCAGGTGGTGACCAGAAAACCACCCTGGGGCGGGTCCATCTTTACCCACCTGATTCAGTGAAGAATGCTCATATGGGGAGATTTACCCATACAACTTTCATGCTATAATGTGAATCAATCAGATAGAGACCTGAAATTTGATGATCAGAGAACCTAGTCAAATACGATTTTTCATGAGAAATCTGGCACTAATCAATTTGTAGTGTTAAGACTGGGACAAGACTATGAAAAGTGTAGACTAAGTTATTGTGCCCTTGTTTGAGATTGTAGCTGTTTGTAAAAACTTCTTGAACCAGGTCTGGACTAGAATGTGAAAGGATGTAGGAAGTAACATAGTCATCACATGTCTTGTCATGCTGCCAATCAAGGGTGCTTTGCTCAATTTGTACACCCCAAGACCCTGGGAGCCACAACTACGGTAAAGAATATACCTGCTGTAACCCAGAACTTTCTCATATTTTGTTTCTCCTGTCTTGGAGCTTCCCCACCCCACCCCTTCCCCAGTCACCAGTCTGCAAATATGCAGAGATGAGTCCAAAAGCCCACTTGCTGTGAGACTCTTGCTTCTTGACCACATGTAGAATAATAGTCTCATGCTCAGAGAACCTAATATGAGCTACACACTTGGCAAAGTGGCCAGTTGGTCAAATTGAGACAGAAGATAGGCTTCAGATTAGGTATTTACAACTGGCTTCTTGTTTATACTTCTTGAGGCAGGAAAAATGTGGGCTTCAGGCTGGACATTTACAACTAGCTTCTTGTTTACTTTTCCTGAGACCGGGAATAGATGGGATCCAGGTTAGGTTTTACAATCAGCTTCCTATTTTCTCTTCAAAATAAAAATAACAGAAACAGCATAAATAACCAGGCTTTGTCTCTTGTTGGACACCTGAAGATAATAGTCATGGCAGGATCAAACAGGGGCTAAACCTTGTTTGAGTAAAGGATCAAGATATCACATATTTCCCCTCCTTGGGGAAAGGGAGACACTCTCTATATATGTGTATAAAGGCTTCTTGGGGATCAAAAGGCAGGAGACTCCAGGCCATAGTAAGTCTTGCCATTTCCCCACCACCAGATGCCTTTGCGCTGAAATACATCTTAGTTGAAAGGGGTGTGTGCACCTAGAGAAAGTTCCCAAGAAAAATTTGCCAGGGAAGAAAAATAAGACAGTTGGCTAGAGGGAAGACAAAGACCTGGAGAGCTGTCTGCTCATGAAGGATTTAAATTTCCCAAAGGCAGGACTCTTGCTGAGTCCACCCATGCATCTTTCCGCATGTACTCTACTTTTTCAATAAAACACCTCCTCATCCGAATTTTCTTGTCAAGGCAAGCAAAGACTGTAGATTTAGGCTCTAGCCACTGGCTTTCATGGTCTAGCAGTTAGAACTGGTTTTCACCCATGCAACCCAGATTTCGATTCACGGTCAAGGAGTTAAGCTCTGTCTTCCAGCTACTGCTACTTACTGCAGGGTACCACTCGCTGCATGTGTCTGAAACTAAAATTTCCATAGCAGAGATTCACCAATTTTTCACCTCCTTCCCTAGAGGGCATGCTCCTCCTCCAGCCTGAGAGGCAATTCTCAGTATCAGGAGACTCTTTTCCTTCCCAGCTGACTTGATATTTTCAGGTTGCATCATTTAGATTATCTCTCTGAGGGATGTGGAGCTGAATACAAAGGTACAGGCCAGTGAGAAGCAGGCCCAGGGCCATGCAGGCCTGAGCTGTGATTTGCAGATGGGAACTACAAGACATCTGTTTGCAGAAAGAAGCAAATGAAACAAATATGTAGAGAAGAGGAGAGACATTGAGAAAGAAGTGGAGTTGTTGACCACCAAGGCTTTTGACAGATTCCTGGCTCTCAGTTCCAACCTTTATAAGAACTCACTTTCTCTCAGATGTGTTATTTTAAAAGGAATTTATTGGGCATTATCAAAAGTCAGGCCATGTTCTAGGGCCAGCTATACAGCAATCTCTGTCCTCATGATGCTTGCTTTATAGCAGGTTCTGGGAGAAATTCTTTCCTTGCTTGAGTGAACCCAAGTGGGTTTCTATTGCCCACACCCAAGAGATCTTGCACTAAGATCCTATTCTATAGATGAACACTCAGAACTCTGAAGGGGTAAAATAAGCTGCCCCTCAGGTTCACCCAGAGACAGAGCTAGGCTTTGAGGGCTGCACATCAGACATGAAGCCTTAGCACACTTCCTCTCACCTCCTAATGGATGAAGTCATCCATTCTGCCAGAGGATGTCAGCATTCTGCACCCAGAGATACCTCCTGTGGTCAATAGCAAAGATCCCAAGGGGTACATAAAGTTATGCTCATATAAACACAACCTTGGGGTTTTATGTACTTTTTGACATTGGATTCTCACAACAGCCCTGCTGGAACCATAGGACAGGCATTCACTAATTTTTATAGTTGGGGAAACCCTGAGCTCAGAGCCATCAATTGACTTGCCCAAAGTCACAGAATTGATGAAGAAAGAGCCAAGACTCCACCCAAGCCCCTTAGTCCTACTTTTTTCACTACCTAGCTATGGCTTTAAATCTGTAGAAACTATTTTACTTTATCTTATCATATAACTCCTTCCTTTCCTTGGGCCATTTGCCACTACTTTTTTTGCCTAGTCTTTACCCACAAATGGGTAGAGACTCAAAATTCTCAAAATGCTCAAAATTCTCCAAGCTAGGCTTCAACAGTACATGCATGGTGAACTTCCAGATGTTCAAGCTGGATTTAGAAAAGGCAGAGGAACTAGAGATCAAATTGCCAACATCTATTGGATCATCAAGAAAGCAAGAGAGTTCCAGAAAAACATCTATTTATGCTTTATTGACTATGCCAAAGATTTTGACTGTGTGGATCACAAGAAACTGGAAAATTCTGAAAGAGATGGGAATACCAGACCACCTGACCTGTTTCTTGAGAAGTCTGTATGCAGGTCAGGAAGCAATAGTTAGAACTGGACATGGAACAACAGACTGGTTCCAAATTGGAAAAGGAGTACGTCAAGGCTGTATATTGTCACCCTGCTTATTTAACTTCTATGCAGAGTACATCATGAGAAACGCTGGGCTGGAGGAAGCACAGGCTGGAATCAAGATTGCTGGGAGAAATATCAATAACCTCAGATATGCAGATGACACCACCTTTATATCAGAAAGAGAAAAAGAACTCAAGAGCCTCTTGATGAAAGTGAAAGAGGAGAATGAAAAAATTGTCTTAAAGCTCAACATTCAGAAAACTAAGATCATTGCATCCAGTCCCATCACTTCATGGCAAATAGATGGGGAAACAGTGGAAACTGTGGTTGACTTTATTTTTTTGGGCTCCAAAATCACTGCAGATGGTGACTTAAGCCGTGAAACTAAAAGACGCTTACACCTTGGAAGGAAAGTTATGACCAACCTAGACAGCATATTGAAAAGCAGAGCCATTACCTTGTCAACAAAGGTCTGTCTAGTCAAGGCTATGGTTTTTCCAGTAGTCATGTATGCATGTGAGATTTGGACTATAAAGAAAGCTGAGCGCTGAAGAATTGATGCTTTTGAACTGTGGTGTTGGAGAAGACTCTTTAGAGTCCCTTGGACTGCAAGGATATCCATCCAGTCCATTCTAAAGGAAATCAGTCCTGGGTGTTCATTGGAAGGACTGATGCTGAAGCTGAAACTCCAACACTTGGGCCACCTGATGCAAAGAACTGACTCCTTGGAAAAGACCCTGATGCTGAGAAAGATTGAAGGCAGGAGGAGAAGGGGACAACAGAAGAGGAGATGGTTGGATGGCATCACCAACTCAATAGACTTGAGTTTGAGTAAACTCCTGGAGTTTGTGATGGACAAGGAGGCCTGGCATGCTGCAGTCCATGGGATTGCAAAGAGTCAGACATTACTTCGTGACTAAACTGAACTACCCACAAACTACCAACTCTTTCATTACTTCTAGCCATCCTCACTGAACTCAGGTTCCTTCCTGTCCTCATACACACATTCTGTCTCTCAACATGTCTAAAACAAACGCTTTCAACACCCATCGCCTAAACTACTTTATCTGAGCATATCTGATCCCAATTAAGTGTCACTGTCTCCAACTCAACTACAAGGCTAAACTCTAAGCTTAGCTTCAACATCACTCTACTCTATTAGCAACATGTCAATATCGTGTACAAAATTTCTGACCAATCTAGCTACTTCCACTGTGACTTCCGCTGTGACTATAGCCTAATTCTGTCTCAATCAGATGACTGCAATGTCCTCCAGACTAATCATTCTGGTTTCTGAATTGTGACTACAGGATCTATTCTGTAAACTGCAGCCAGAGAGACTCTCATACACTCTTTTGATGAAAGCAAGACTAAGGAGAATCAACCAAGGCCTATTGTTAAAATGCTGATTCCCAAGCCTTAAGCCTAACACCCTAAATTGGGCATTGCTAAGAAAGGGGACAAGGATTGTCACTAATGAGCTCTCTAGTGATTTGTATGCACACTAAATGTTTATTAAGTTATTTATTTTAAATATAAATTTATTTATTTAAATTGGAAGCTAATTACTTTACAATATTGTATTAGTTTTGCCATACATCAACATGAATCTGCCACGGGTGTACACTTGTTCCCCATCCCGAACTCTCCTCCCACCTCCCTCCCCATACCATCCCTCTGGGTCATCCCAGTGCACCAGCCCTGAGTGTCCTGTATCATGCATTGAACCTGGACTGGCGATTCGTTTCACATATGATATTATACATATTTCAATGCCATTCTCCCAAATCATCACACCCTCACAGAGTCCAAAAGACTGATCTATACATCTGTGTCTCTTTTTCTGTCTCACATACAGGGTTATCGTTACCATCTTTCTAAATTCCGTATATATGCGTTAGTATACTGTACTGGTGATTTTCTTTCTGGCTTACTTCACTCTGTATAATAGGCTCCAGTTTCATCCACCTCATTAGAACTGATTCAAATGTATTCTTTTTAATGGCTGAGTAATAGAACTATTGAGAATTCTGACAAATGAAGAGGAAGATTCATGAAAGGTATGGCCTAGGAGCTGTCCTGGGGTCCTTTAACTGCTGGATGGAGCCAAAATCTAAGCTCTGGGGTGGAGGTTGAGAAGTAGTTTAGGATCAAGGGATCACATTTGACATAGGTGTCAAAGACCTGGCTTTGCACTTCTTGCATATGAGCCCCCTAGCTATGGAGCCCCAAGTTCCTAGCCAAAAAATGAGATAATGTCACCGGCTGGTAGGGCTATTGTAAGGATTAATACCTTCAGGATTGATCCAGCACTTAATACAGGCACTAAATACCTCAGAAATGTGGGACATTTTGGTAATTAGTGGTATGTCTCCCTGAAAACATCAGTTATTTTTTGGTTGATGTATTTATACAATTTGAAGGACAAATGGGAATTCCCTGTGGAACGTTTATCTTATTCCCAAGGATTATTAGATATTATTCTCATGTTACCTTTTCTTTACACATACACATACAAATACACACACACACACACACACACACACACGCCTGATTGGTAGGCTGCAGTTCATGGGATCGTGAAGAGTTGGACACGACTGACTTCACTTTCACTTTTCACTTTCATGTATTGGAGAAGGAAATGGCAACCCACTCCAGTGTTCTTGTCTGGAGAATTTATGGGGTTACACAGAGTCAGACATGACTGTAGTGACTTAGCAGCAGCAGCAGCAGCATACCCACCTAATTCACACATACACATACCCCAGTCTTCCTCAACATTCCTGGACGCTATCTTTTTTCTTTCTCCAAGTGCTGTTTACTATCTTATCCACAAGGAATTTTTTTTACCTATAACCTCTCTTTTGTCAACTACAAATTGGCATTTGCCATTCGCACTTGCCATCTACCTCTACAAAGAGTGAAATATGAGCTGCTGCAGCTGCTGACTTCCAACAGCCCCTGAAAGGAGTTCAGTGTGTATGTGTGTATGTGTCTTCAGTCACTCAGTCATGTCTGACTCTTTGCAACCCCATGGATTGTAGCCCTCTGTCCATGGAATTTTATAGGCAGGAATACTGGAGAGGATTGCCATTTCCTATTCCAGGAGATCCTCTGACTCAGTAATTGAACCTGCTTCTCTTGCATCTCCTGCAAGAAAGCTGAGCACCAAAGAATTGATACCTTTGAACTATGGTGTCCGAGAAGACTCATGAGAGTCTCTTGGACTGCAAGGAGATCAAATCAGTCTTTCCTAAAGGAAATCAGTCCTAGTATTCATCGGAAGGACTGATGGTGAAACTGAAACTCCAATACTTTGGCCACCTGATGAGAAGAACTGACTCATTAGAAAAGACCCGGATGCTGGGAAAGATTGAAGGCAGGAGGAGAAGGAGAAGACAGAGGATGAGATTGTTGGATGGCGTCACTGACTCGATGGACATGAGTTTGAACAAGCTCCAGGGGTTGGTGATGGACAGGAAAACCTGGCATGCTGCAGTCCATGGTGCTCAGCTTTCTTTATGGTCCAACTCTCACATCCATACATGACTACTGAAAAACAATAGCTTTGACTAGATGGACCTTTGTTGGCAAAGTAATGTCTCTGCTCTTTAATATGCTGTCTAGGTTGGTCTTAGCTTTTCTTCCAAGGAGCAAGCAACTTTTAATTTTATGGCTGCAGTCACATAAAATCCTACCTTCTTCTTCCTGGGGCTTCTTAACTGCTGTTAGTCATGCCACTTAATTTGGAATTTTCTGGTTTAGTTCCAGTGAAAGTAATTTGCTCCAAATCAATGATGGGCTCCAAATAAATGATTTTATTTTTTGGTGGACAAGGATATTGATGCCAAAAATCTTGTCTCTCTGTGCACTGATGCTGAACAGAAATACAGAGTTTTTCAGGAGAAGAAAAATAGCTTTATTCTTTGCCAGTCAAAGGGCCAGACACAGCAGGCTAGATACAGAAGGCTAGGGTCGACTTTGAAAAGATGCACAATGTTTCCTGTCACACCTCAACAGAAAACAGCAAAGTTCTTTAAAGCAATTATCCTTCAATAATAAATAAATAAATTTAAAATAATGAAAAAAAAAAAAAAAAGATGCACAACGTGAGAGTTGCGAGTTAAACTTTATACGGGGCAAAATGAGGATGGTAGTCCAGAAGACAGCACCTCAGACAGCTCTGAGAATCTACTCCAAAGAGGTAGGGAGGAAAGACAGTGTACAAGAGATTTTGGTGAAGGGAGGGTACATGCAACCAAACACAAATTTTCCCAGAAGGTTTCTTTTGGTCTCATAAAGCTTCTGCTAATCACAAGAAAGAGTCATCCCCGTGAAGGGTTTTAGTGTTTTCATAATATGAGGAGATATAAGAACTGGGCTTATAAAATCAGGTCCTAAGAATCAGCTCCTAAGAATATCTAGTTATCTGATAAACTGTCCTGTTAGTTTTTTCCTAAGCACTGAATGCCTCATATCTGCTGTCCACCCTTAACTCCTTCAGGGGTTATGAAGTTCAGCAGCTGCAGCAGCACATTTTTTAATCCTTGTAGAGGTAGCACTCATGTGTGAAGTTGCTCAGTCCTGTCCGACTCTTTGTGACCCCATGGACTGTAGCCCGCCAGCCTCCTCTGGGAGCCTCCATGGGATTCTCCAGGCAAGAATACTGGAGTGGGTTGCCATTTCCTTCTCTAGGGGATCTTCCCAACCCAGAGATCGAACCCGGATCTCCTGCATTGCAGGCAGACGCTTTATCCTCTGAGCCATCAGGGAAGCCGTAAAGGTAGCACCCATGGCAAGTGCCAATTTGTAGCTGACAACTGTGTGCTCCCCTTATTAGGAAATTAAGAGAGGTTATATAGCCCAGACAACAAAAATCACGGAGTAGAAGGACTTGCCGTCATCTTCTCTTATGAAAACACCAAAATCCCAATGAGCTGCTGAACAGCCATCAACAGGGGAATGTTGGAACCCACCAAGAAAAGATAACCCACGTATCAAGAGCAAAGGAGAAGCCACATCAAGAGAGTAAGAGGGGCACACTTGCATTTAAATCCAATTTCATACCGACCAGAGATGCTTGGAGCGTACAAACAAAACCTCGTGCAACCAGGGCCTAGGAAAAGAAACAGTGATCCCCACAAGAGACTGAGACAGATCTACCTGTGAGTGTTTGAGGGTCTCCTGTGGATCCATTGGTCAGTAGTGGTCTGCCACAGGAACAGGGGCTCTGGCAGGAGTCCTAGGAGGCATGGTGTGTGGCATAAGTCCCCTTGGCGGAGTTCACCATTAGCTCCACTATAGAACTGCTATCCACAAACTGGAGAAAAATTATACCAAAGAAGATCTCTCACTGTTGTGAAAGGTCTAGCCCCCACCACAGACTTCCCAACCGGGGGATCTGGCAAAGAGACTGAGAATCCCCAGGGCATCTGACTTTGAAGGTCAGTGGAATTTGATTACAGAACTTCCACAGTTCTGGGGAAACAGAAACTCTTGGAAGACACAAACAAAACCTTGTGCACGTCAGGACTCAGGAGACAAGAGCAGTGAATCTACAAGACCTTGAGCCAGACTTGTATGTGAGTTTTCGGGAGTCTCCAGCAGAGGTTTGGGTTGACAGTGACTTGTTGTGGGGTTAGGGGCACTGACAGCAGCAGTCCTTGGAGGCCTGGTATTCTGGCATAAGTCCCTTTGGAAGAAGTCATTATTATCCCTAATATAGTTTGGCCTCAGGTCAAACTACAGGGAGGGAACACAGCCCCATACATGGCAGAAAACTGGATCAGAGATTTACTGAGCATGGCCTTGCCCACCAGAGCAAGACCCAGCTTTACCCACAGCCAGTCTCTCCCATCAGGAAGCTTGCACAAGCCTCTTATCCTCATTTATCAGAGGGCAGACAGAATGAAAACCACAATCACGGAAAACTAACCAAAATGAAAACATGGATCACAGCTTTGTGTAACTTAATGAAACTATGAACCATGCTGTTTAGGGCCATCTGAGATGGATGTGTCATGGTGGAGAGTCCTGACAAAACTCCTGTCAGGAGAGTCCTGACAAAACAGCACTCTTGCCTAGAGGACCCCATGAACAGTATGACAAAAAGATATGACACTGAAAGATGAACTCCCCAGGTCAGTAGATGCTCCAGGAGAAGACTGGAGAAAGAACTCCAGAAACAATAGAGAGATGGAGCCAAAGCAAAAAGAATGCCCAGTTGTGGATGTGACTGGTAATGAAAGTAAAGTAAAATGCTGTAAAGAACAATATTTCATAGGAACCTTAAATGTTAGTTCCATGAATCAAGGCAAATTGGAAGTGGTCAAACAGGAGATAGCAAGAGTGAACACTGACATTTTAAGAATCAAAAATATACAAGCAACTCTTGCAGCTCAATCCCAGAAAAATAAACGACCCAATCAAAAAATGGACCAAAGAACGAAACAGACATTTCTCCAAAGAAAACATACAGATGGTCAACAAACACATGAAAAAACGCTCAACATCATTCATTATCAGAGAAATTCAAATCAAAACCACAATGAGGTACCATTTCATGCCGGTCAGAATAGCTGCTATCCAAAAGTCTACAAGCAATAAATGCTGGAGAGGGTGTGGAGAAAAGGAACCCTCTTACACTGTTACACTGTTGGTGGGAATGCAAATGAGTACAGCCACTATGGAGAACAGTGTGGAGATTCCTTAAAAAACTGGAAATAGAACTGCCATATGACCCAGCAATCCCACTGCTGGGCATATACACTGAGGAAACCAGAATTGAAAAAGACACGTGTACCCCAATGTTCATCACAGCACTGTTTATAATAGCCAGGACATGGAAGCAACCTAGATGTCCATCAGCAGACGAATGAATGAGAAAGCTGTGGTACATATATGCAATGGAATACTACTCAGCCATTAAAAAGAATACATTTGAATCAGTTCTAATGAGGTGGATGAAACTGGAGCCTATTATACAGAGTGAAGTAAGCCAGAAAGAAAAACATCAATACAGTATACTAACACATATATATGGAATTTAGAAAGATGGTAACGATAACCCTGTATGCGAGACAGCAAAAGATGCATAGAACAGTCTTTTGGACTCTGTGGGAGAGGGCTAGGGTGGGATGATTTGAGAGAATGGCATTGAAACATGTATATTATCATATGTGAAACAAATTGGCAGTCCAGGTTTGATGCACGGTACAGGGTGCTCAGGGCTGGTGCACTGGGATGACACAGAGGAATGGTAAGGGGAGGGAGGTGGGAGGGGCGTTCAGGATAGGGAACACATGTACACCCATGGCGGATTCATGTTGATGTATGGCAAAACCAATACAATGTTGTAAAGTAATTA
The DNA here is from genome assembly GCF_003369695.1 of Bos indicus x Bos taurus. Taxonomy (NCBI): domain Eukaryota; kingdom Metazoa; phylum Chordata; class Mammalia; order Artiodactyla; family Bovidae; genus Bos; species Bos indicus x Bos taurus. The sequence goes on from NW_020867083.1 coordinate 190,492, forward strand.
GCCTCCAATTAAAATAAATAAATAAATATAAGAATCAGAGAACTAAAATGAATGGAAATGGGCTAATTTAATTCAGATCTACTAATTATATCTACTAATGTGGGCAAGAATCCCTTGGAAGAAATGGAGCAGCCCTTATAGTCAACAGAAGAGTCCAAAATGCAGTACTTGAGTCTCGGTTTGTTTCCAAGGCAAACCATTCAGTATCACAGTAAATCAAGTCTATGACCCAACACTAATTCTGAAGACCCTGAATTGAACGGTTCTTAGGTTCGTCTAGTCAAGGCTATGGTTTTTCCTGTGGTCATGTATGGATGTGAGAGTTGGACTGTGAAGAAGGCTGAGTGCCGAAGAATTGATGCTTTTGAACTGTGGTGTTGGAGAAGACTCTTGAGAGTCCCTTGGACTGCAAGGAGATCCAACCAGTCCATTCTGAAGGAGATCAGCCCTGGGATTTCTTTGGAAGGAATGATGCTAAAGCTGAAACTCCAGTACTTTGGCCACCTCATGCGAAAGTTGACTCATTGGAAAAGACTCTGATGCTGGGAGGGATTGGGGGCAGGAGGAGAAGGGGACGACAGAGAATGAGATGGCTGGATGGCATCACTGACTCGATGGACGTGAGTCTGAGTGAACTCCGGGAGTTGGTGATGGACAGGGAGGCCTGGCGTGCTGCGATTCATGGGGTCGCAAAGAGTCGGACACGACTGAATGACTGATCTGATCTGATCTGATGAAGACCTACAAGACCTTCTAGAAATAACACCAAAAAATATATGTTCTTTTCATCATAGGGAATTGGAAAGTAAAAGTGGGAAGTCAACAGATGCCTGGAATAACAGGCAAGTCTGGCCTTGGAACACAAGATGAAGAGGGCAAAGGTAACAGAGTTTTGCCAAGAGAACACACTGGTCATAGCAAACACCCTCTTCCAACAACACAAGAGACGACTCTAAACATGGACATCACCAGATGGTCAATATTGAAATCAGACTGATTATATTCTTTGCAGGCAAAGATGGAGAAGCTCTATACAGTCAGTAGAAACAAGACCAGGAGCTGACTGTGGTTCAGATCATGAACTCGTTAGTGCAAAATTCAGACTTAAATTGAAGAAAGTAGGGTAAACCATTAGGCCACTCAAATATAACCTGAATCAAATCCTTTATGATTATACAGTGGAAGTGACAAATAGTTGCAAGGGTTAGATCTGATAGAGGGCTTGGAGAGCTATGGGTGGAGGTTGGTAACATTGTTCAGGGGTGATCAAATCCATCCCCCAAAGAAGAAATGCAACATGTTAAAATGGTTGTTTGAGGAGGCCTTACAAATAGCTGAGAAATGAGGAAAAGTGAAAGGCAAAGGAGAAAAAGAAAAATATACTCATCTGAATGCAGAATTCCAAAGAATAGCAAGGAGAGATAAGAAAGCCTTGTGAAGTGAAGAATGCAAAGAAATGGAGGAAAACAATAGAATGGGAAGGACTAGAGATTTCTTCAAGAAAATTGGAGATTGCAAGGGAACATTTGATACAAAAACGAGCACAATAAAGGACAGAAACAATATGGATCTAACAGAAACAGAAGATATTAAGAAGAGGTGGCAAAAATACACAGAAGAACTATACAAAAAGTTTTTAATACATGGATTACCATGATGGTGTGGTCACTCACCTACAACCAGACGTCATGGAGTGTGAAGTCAAGTGGGCCGTAGGAAGCAACACTATGAACAATGCTAGTGGAGGTGACAGAATTCCAGCTATTTCAAATTCTAAAAGACAATGCTGTTTAAGTGCTGCACTCAGTATGCCAGCATATTTGGAAAACGCAGCAGTGGCTGCAGGACTGTAATCTTGGCTTTCTTTTCCCACTGAAGTTGAATAAAAACCTACAGAGGCAGGGTTTGGAGTAAATAGAAAGGTGTCTTTAATTCTAAGCTGAGAGAAGGGGAGAACCCAGTAGGCTTGTGCCTCAAGGACTGTGGCCATATTCCATGAGGAATCTGGGGGATTATATAAGATGAGGGCTCACTGTCAGGGGTAGGTGATGAGGAATAAAGGTGTAAGGATCTTATATTCTTTCTCTTGCATTGTTTCAAAAGCAGTCATAGGCTGAGAGTCAGGTAGCACAGTAACTGAATCTGGCAGTCCAATAGTCCAGTATTTGGATCCATTGTCTTTTATATATTGTACTGGGGCCTCCTTTATGTAATTCAAAAAGAGAAGAACTACAAAGGGTGGTCTGTGAAGAGAGTGCTGTAAAGGTGAGCACCATGTACAGGATGTAATAGCTAGAATCAAAGGATAACAGGTGCAAAATTCAGCTCAGGCTAGGGCTTCCCTTGTGGCTCAGCTGGTAAAGAATCTGCCTGCAGTGCTGGAGACTTGGATTTGATCTCTGGGTCGGGAAGATCCCCTGGAGAAGGGAAAGGCTACCCACTCCAGTATTCTGACCTGGAGAATTCCGTGTACTGTATAGCCCATGGGGTCACAAAGAGTCGGACACAAGTGAGCAACTTTCACTTTCATAGCTCATGCTGAGGGGCAGAAAAACAAACTTAGTTACAGTCTACAGATTAGAAGAAGTTAAAGTAAAATGCAGGAGTGATCAGGCCTGCTCACTGTTCTCTTTATCTTCTTTTTTCTCAGGAAGAAAAAAACTCATCCTCTTGTTTCCTTTTCACTGAAACAGCAACTGTAAGCGCCAGGTGCAGAATATAATTCATACAGTGTCAGACAGTGTTAGAGTTTAGCTTCGTGAAGACCAAATCTAGTTACAGACACTATGGTTTAGTAACAGTTAAAATAAAAACAGTATTGGCTAACATTTTTAGGCTAGTTTATGTTGCTTCTCCAGCCTAAACTGTTCATTGTTCCCTTTATTTTCCTTGTTATCAAGAGAGGAAAAACCTCATTTCTATTTCTTTGTTCCAACAGCATTTCCTTATTTTTCATTCAACTTTTTGAAGTATGATTTATATACAATAAACTCGCATCCACCTGAAGTGTACAATTTAGTGATTTTGACAGATGTAAACTTCCTTGAAACTACTGCCACAATCAACATACCAGAAAATTCAATCAACCTCAAAGATTCCTCAAGCCCTGAAGTGTCTTGTTTAAATAACAGAAGCAAAAGAGACTCTCAGTGATCACAGGGCAGTGGGGAGGAGCAGCCTGGATTTGCCTCTTGGGGGAAACTTTCTGGGCAGGAAACTACCTATTATACTTCATGACAAAGCCTCAGGATGCCCTCAGTCAGACAGCAGGTATCCAATAGAACTTTCTAAGATGATAAAAATAAAACTGTATCTCCACTGTCCAATAGGGTGGCCACTAGCTGCAAGTGACTACTGAGCACTTTGTTAACTAAAAAATTATTAACAACCTGAAAGTTGAGAGTTATGTTTTACTTGATGGGAATTTTTAGGACTTCAAGCCTGGGAGGCAGCATCTCAAGTAACCTTGAGAGAATTGTCCCAAGGAGGAAAGGTGGGGAGCTAGGATACATAGGAGTTTTGCAACAAAGAGCAGGTAGTCTGTGTGACAAAAATTATTATTAATTAAAGAAAAGAAGATATGTCAAATTAAGGAATTTAACAATTGTCTATTTATGAGAAGATGCTAGAAACTGGGCTCACTGAAACCATTCCTTTGGTATGCACTTCAGCTATCTAGGGCCAGTATCCTGTGTTTTCCTATCCTGGGTTTTCTCAGAGCTCACCACAGGGAGTGGTTGCAGCCTGACAGCTGCTAAATGGCAGAAATTCTTTCCTTCCTGAGTTCCCTCAGGGCTTACCAGCTCACCATACACTATGGTTGCCATTATTGATGACTGTGACAACCTTTGTTGATTATTGTGACACCCTTTGTTTATTGATATGGCAGGCAATATTCCATTTATCAATTTGAAATGTAGTAATACAACTGAGGAACTAAGTATTCAATTCAATTAATTTACTTTTAATCTTGAATAGCCACATATGGTCAATGACTACCATATTGCACAGCACAGGAGAAATAAATGACAGGTAATTCCCATTGGAAGGCTTATTGTATGGGAAGAGAAACTGCCACAGGCATTTTTAGCCTCCTAAGAAGATAGCTTGCAGCAAATAGACAAGAGAATGTGAAAAAAAAAAAATGGTGCAAAGCTATTGTCAGGCTACAAACCATAAAAATATAAGTGGATGATACAGCATGAAGAAAGACTGGTATTGCTCAGGTTACATGATGTTTAGTGCCAGGTTTATATAGGTCCTAATAATCTCAGAGAGGCAGCAGTGAGTGGTGGTATGAAGTGAGATCTTAATTCCCTGCCCAGGAATTGAACCTGGATAGCTCCTCTCGGCTAAGGTAAGGAGGTAAGATACCCCTCGTCCAAGGTAAGGAGCAGTGGCTGCGCTTTGCTGGAGCAGCTGTGAAGAGATATCCCACATCCAAGGTAAGAAAAACCAAAGTAAGACGGTGGGTGTTGTGAGAGGGCACTAGAGGGCAGACACACTGAAACCATAATCACAGAAAACTAGCCAATCTGATCATACTGACCATACCCTTGTCTAACTCAATGAAACTAAGCCATGCTGTGTGGGGCCACCCAAAATGGATGGGTCATGGTGGAGAGGTCTGACAGAATGTGGTCCACTGGAGAAGGGAATGGCAAACCACTTCAGTATTCTTGCCTTGAGAACCCCATGAACAGTATGAAAAGGCAAAATGATAGGACACTGAAAGAAGAACTCCCCAGGTCGATAAGTGCCCAATACACTAGGGAGATCAGTGGAGAAATAACTCCAGAAAGAATGACGGGATGGAGCCAAAGCAAAAACAATATCCAGTTGTGGATGTGACTGGTGATAGAAGCAAGGTCCAATGCTGTAAAGAGCAATATTGCATAGGAACCTGGAATGTCAGGTCCATGAATCAAGGCAAATTGGAAGCGGTCAAACAGGAGATGGCAAGAGTGAACGTCGACATGCTAGGAATCAGCGAACTAAAATGGACTGGAATGGGTGAATTTAACTCAGATGACCATTATATCTACTACTGTGGCCAGGAATCCCTTAGAAGAAATGGAGTAGCCATCATGGTCAACAAAGCGTCAGAAATGCAGTACTTGGATGCTATCTCAAAAATGAAAGAATGATCTCTGTTTGTTTCCAAGGCAAAACATTCAATATCACAGTAATCTAAGCCTATGCCCCAAACAGTAACACTGAAGAAGCTGAAGTTGAATGGTTCTATGAAGACCTACAAGACCTTTTAGAACTAACACCCCCAAAGATGTCCTTTTCATTATAGGGGACTGGAATGCAAAAGTAGGAAGTCAAGAAACACCTAGAGTAACAGGTGAATTTGGCCTTGGAGTATGGAAAGAAGCAGGGCAAAGGCTAACAGAGTTTTGCCAAGAGAACACACTGGTCATACAAACACCCTCTTCCAACAACACAAGAGAAGACTCTACACATGGACATCACCAGATGGTCAACACCGGAATCAGATTGATTATATTCTTTGCAGCCAAAGATGGAGAAGCTCTATACAGTCAGCAAAAAAAAGACTGGGAGCTGACTGTGGCTCAGATCATGAACTCCTTATTGCCAAATTCAGACTTAAATTGAAGAAAGTAGGGAAAACCACTAGACCATTCAAGTATGACCTAAATCAAATCCCTTATGATTATACAGTGGAAGTGAGAAATAGATTTAAGGGTCTAGATCTGGTAGAGTACCTGATGAACTATGGACAGAGGTTTGTGACATTGTACAGGAGACAGGGATCAAGACCATCCCCAAGAAAAAGAAATGCAAAAAAGCAAAATGGTTGTGTGAGGAGGCCTTACAAATAGCTGTGAAAAGAAGAGAAGCAAAAAGCAAAGGAGAAAAGGAAAGATATAAGCATCTGAATGCAGAGTTCCAAAGAAGAGCAAGGAGAGATAAGAAAGCCTTCCTCAGTGATCAATGGAAAGAAATAGAGGAAAACAACAGAATGGAAGGACTAGAGATCTCTTCAAGAAAACTAGAGATATCAAGGGAACATTTCATGCAAAGATGGGCTTGATAAAGGACAGAAATGGTATGGACCTAACAGAAGCAGAAGATATTAAGAAGAGGTGGCAGGAATACACAGAAAACTGTACGAAAAAGATCTTCATGATCCAGATAATCACGATGGTGTGATCACTCACCTAGAGCCAGACATCCTGGAATGTGAAGTCTAGTGGGCCTTAGAAAGCATCACTATGAACAAAGCTAGTGAAGGTGATGGAATTTCAGTTGAGCTATTTAAAATCCTGGAAGATGATGCTGTGAAAGTGCTGCACTCAGTATGCCAGCAAATTTGGAAAACACAGCAGTGGCCACAAGACTGGAAAAGGTCAGTTTTCATTCTAATCCCAAAGAAAGGCAATGCCAAAGAATTCTCAAACTACTGCACAATTGCACTCATCTTACACGCTAGTAATGTAATGCTCCAAATTCTCCAAGCCAGGCTTCAGCAATACGTGAACCGTAAACTTCCAGATGTTCAAGCTGGTTTTAGAAAAGGCAGAGGAACCAGAGATCAAATTGCCAACATCCGCTGGATCATCGAAGAATTCCAGAAAAAACATCTATTTCTGCTTTATTGACTACGCCAAAGCCTTTGACTGTGTGGATAACAATAAACTGTGGAAAATTTTGAAAGAGATGGGAATACCAGACCCCCTGACCTGCCTCTTGAGAAACCTATATGCAGGTCAGGAAGCAACAGTTAGAACTGGATGTGGAACAATAGACTGGTTCCAAATAGGAAAAGGAGCATGTCAAGGCTGTATATTATCATCCTGCTTATTTAACTTCTATGCAGAGTACATCATGAGAAACACTGGGCTGGAAGAAACACCAGCTGGAATCAAGATTGCTGGGGGAAATATCAATAACCTCAGTTATGCAGATGACAGCACCCTTATTGCAGAAAGTGAAGAACTAAAAAGCCTCTTGTTGAGAGTGAAAGAGGAGAGTGAAAAATTTGGCTTAAAGCTCAACATTCAGAAAACTAAGATCATGGCATCCAGTCCCATCACTTCATGGGAAATAGATGGGGAAACAGTGGAAACAATGTCAGACTTTATTTTTTTGGACTCCAAAATCACTGCAGATGTTGATTGCAGCCATGAAATTTAAAGACGCTTACTCCTTGGAAGGAAAGTTATGAGCAACCTAGATAGCTTATTCAAAAGCAGAGACATTACTTTGCCAACAAAGGTCTGTCTAGTCAAGGCTATGGTTTTTCCAGTAGTCACGTATGGATGTGAAAGTTGCACTGTGAAGAAAGCTAAGTGCCGAAGAATTGGTGCTTTTGAACTGTGGTGTTGGAGAAGACTCTTGAGAGTCCCTTGGACTGCAAGGAGATCCATCCAGTCCATTCTAAACAAGATTGGTCCTGGGTGTTCATTGGAAGGACTGATGCTGAAGCTGAAACTCCAATACCTTTGTCACCTGATGTGAATAGTTGACTAATGGAAAAGACCCTGATCCTGGGAGGGATTGGGGGCAGGAGGAGAAGGGGATGACAGAGGATGAGATGGCTGGATGGCGTCACCAACTCAATGGACATGAGATTGAGTAAACTCCGGTAGTTGGTGATGGACAGAGAGGTCTGCATGCTGCGATTCATCTGGTTGGGAAGAGTTGGACATGACTGAGCTACTGAACTGAACTGAACCAAGCTGAGCCTGGATGAAAACCAGAAATCCTACCCACCAGAGCACCAAGCACAATTTTGCCACCAGGGAAAAATACATTTCTCACAGAGGTAAAAATTGTAAATGCAAACACAAAGTTTATTAGAGACATAGCACAACAACAAGTGGGAGAGCACACAGAGAAATCTTATGTTTAAAGGTAGAAGCAAGGCAGAGATGTACACTGAGAGAAAATGGTGTAAGGAGAAGGAAGGAGTACTAGAAGGAGTAGTTCTCCTTTTAGTAAGGAGAAGTAGTGTGGTAAAGAGGTGGTTAAATCATTTACAGAGTTCTTCTGGGTCTTTGCTCTTCTTTAGCCAATTATATGGTTTCTTTTTTTCATACCCAACCTCCCTGTGGACCCCCCTCAACATACATGCACAACTTTTTCCCGAGATGGATTCTCGCCCAGAGTCCTCTGAGGGCCTTAGTATCACATATTATGTGGTAGTGTCCCCTCCTTTTTGACCCCTAAGTGAGGTAGGAGATAGACTGGATCCAGGCTGGAAATTTACAGTCAGCCAGTCTCCTCTTGGCATTTCCTGGGGCAGAAGATAGGAGGGCTCCAGTTCAGGAGTTTACAGCCAGCACCCTGTTTGCTCTTGAAAATAGAAATAACAAACAGAAACATGCCAAACAAATAGCCAGTCTTTGTCTCTTGTAAACATCTCAAGTGAATAATCATGGCAAAGACAAAGAGAAGCAAAAATCCTATCTGAGTAAAGGGTAAAGGAGACACTACACACGCACGGAAAGGCTCCTTGGAGTCAAAAGTCAGGGGATAATTCCAAGCCATAGTGAGTCTTGCTCCTCCCAGAAACCTTCACTTCAAGATCCATCTTGACTGAGGGTTGTGTGTGCACCCCAGGGGAGGGTCCCAGGGTAGGTGAGGTGTGGAAAAAGAAAATAGATCATTGGCCTGAAGAAAGAAAAAGACCTGGAAGAATTGACCTATATAGATGATCTAACTGCCTCTTCACTGTGCTCCTCCTCACTAAAGGGTCACCCACACCCTTTTTCTCTGGGTGTGCCTCTCTGCCTTGCTTCTATCTCAACTAAGCCATTTCTTTTACTTTTATTTCAACTAAATAGCTCTCCAATTTGTTGTTGTGCTATGTCTCTAATAATAAATTTTGTACCTACATTTTCAGTTTCTGCCTCTGTGATAAACACATTTTTCACTGAAGGCAAAGATCCAGGGAAAAACAACTTCTAGCCTTTAGCACTTGCTGGTTTGGTGGCTATGATTCCTGGTTTTCATCCAGGCTACTTAGGTTCAATTTCTTACTGCTGCCTTGCTGAAATCACAAGGAAACTTTTTAAGCATTTGAAATGTCTCCCTTGTCCCAAGGGTGGGGAATATATGACCTCCTGATCCTTTACTCAGACAAGGTTTAGCTCCTCTCTCTCCATGCCATGACTGTTGTCTTAAGGTGTCCACAGGAGAAAAAGCCTGGATATTTATCCTATTTCAGTTGTTACTTCCATTTTCGAGAGCAAAGAGGAGGTTGATTATAAATATCTGACATGGAGTCCACCTATCCCATTTCAAAAAATACAAATAGAAGGCTAGTTGTAAGTGTCCGGCCTGAAGCCCACTTGTTTTAACCTGCCCCAAGAAATGTGAACAGGAGGCCAGTTGTAAATGCCTAGACTGGGACTCATCTATCTCCTGCCTCACTTACTCCCAGTCCTATAACTTGCTACACAAAGAACATACGGCCAGATGCTGGGAAGGGCCTTGAGGCAACCTAAATACATGTAGTAATGTCCTAGGCTCTAAAAGAAGAGGAAGAACCACAGCATTTGCTCCTCCCTTGGATCTCAGCCCAGGACAAAAACAGTCTTAGAATTTTTCTTACCAAGATATTACCAAGCTTTTAAACATATCGATATTAAAAGCCAAGGAGACCTAGGCTTTCATCTTGTAAAACTGAAACTCTATACAAGGGAACAAAAACTGATAAATGGTACATTTTTAAATGGTTGAAAGGGCAAATTTTATGCATTTTGTTTCTTAATGACAATTTTTTTTTTTGAGAATTTTGTCTTCTTTTTTTTTAAATTTTATTTTATTTTTAAACTTTACAATATTGTATTAGTTTTGCCAAATATCGAAATGAATCCGCCACAGGTATACCTGTGTTCCCCATCCTGAACCCTCCTCCCTCCTCCCTCCCCATTTAAAAGGCTCAGTGTGTGGGCTCATCTCCCTAGACCTAGTGCTACTTCATACCTCCTGGGTTCGGTTTCCCACATGCCACTGGAACTGGTGCCACTGTAAGCTCATGAAACTGGCACCCTCACATTCCTCCAGAACCAGTGCAGGACCTGGCTCACCTGGTGTCCTTGTGCCAAACTGAAGGTGGTCTTTCCACAGCAAACACAGACTGTTAAGACTGGAAAGAGATGACTCCTCCTTCAAATACACAGACACCAACGAAAGGTCACACAGAGCATGAAAATTCAGGGAAACACGACATCTCTAAAAAAAAATAATATTTCCATTAACTGAGCCCAAAGAAATGAAGGTCTATAAATAATCTGAAAAAAAATTAGAAGAAATTGTTTTAAAGAAGCTCAGCTCCAGAGAATGAGAAGGCAAGGTTCAGACTGGAAGAAAATAATTGCAAAAGACACATGATATCAAATGATAAAGGTCTGTTATCTGAAATATACAAAGAACTCTTAAAATCCAACAATAGGTAAACAAACAACCCAGTTAAAAAGTAACCCTAAGACCTTGTTAGACACTTCACCAAAGAAAATATTCAGATGGCAAACAAGTTTAAGAAAAGATGCACCACATCAAATGTCATCAGGAAAATGCAAATTAATGCAATAATGAGAAACCACTACATATTTATTAGATTAGCCAAAATCTGAGATACTGACAATAGAAAATGCCAAAAAGAATGTGCAGCAGCAGGAACTTTCAAACATCGCTGCTGGGAATACAAAGAAATATAGCCATTTTGAAAGAAACCTTGTCAGTTTCTTATAAAACTAAATGTACTCTTACCATACAATCCAACAATTACACTCCCTGGCATTTATTCAAATGAGTTGAAAACATATGTGCCCACAGAAACCTGCACAGAAATCTTTATTGCAGTTTTATTCATAATAGGCTAAACTTGGAAGGAACCAAGATGTTCTTCAGTAGTTATACAGATAAATATACTGTGATATATCCAGACTGTGGAATATTACTAAGCACTAAAAATATGAGCTCTCAAGCTATGAAAAGATATGAAAGAAACTTGAATACATGTGACTCAGTGAAAGAAGCCACTCGAAAAAAGCATCATGGTATTATTTCAACTATATGCCATTCTGCTGCTACTGCTGCTGCTGCTGCTGCTAAGTCGCTTCAGTCGTGTCCGGCTCTGTGCGACCCCATAGACGGCAGCCCACCAGGCTCCCCCGTCCCTGGGATTCTTCAGGCAAGAACACTGGAGTGGGTTGGCATTTCCTTCTCCAATGCATGAAAGTGAAAAGTGAAAGTGAAGTCCCTCAGTCGTGTCTGACCCTCAGCAACCCCATGGACTGCAGCCTACCAGGCTCCTCCATCCATGGGATTTTCCAGGCAAGAGTACTGGAGTGGGGTGCCATTGCCTTCTCCATATGCCATTCTAGAAAAGGCAAAACTATGGAAACAATAAAATGATCTGTGGTTACCAGGGACTGGTGTTTGGAAGTGAAAGATGAATGAGCAGAGCACAAAGAATATTAAGGGCAATAAATTTTACAATACTGTAATACTATGTATAACATGAAGTATAAGCTCAATGAGCCACAAGGGAACACAGACACACAAATCAATGAAATCAGGAAAACAATACATAAAAATATTTTGAGAAGTTCAACAAAAAGATAGGAAACATAAAGAAAAAGAACTAAAGATAAGTTCTGGAGATGAAGAATTTCACAATGAATGAAATAAAATATTCAGTATAGTTAAGTCCCCTTAGCTATACTGTTGTGTGTAAGTCCCACACAAACAAGTTGCATTCTGAGAGCACATTCATAAGTCTAGTTTGTTCCTAAGCCCAACAAAGTTAGCTTAGGTACCCAACTAACACAATTGGCAATATAGTACTATACTCTAGTAGGTTTATAATACTTTTCATACAAATTAGATATAAAAACACAAAAAATAAAGAAAATATTTTAAATCTTACAGTACAGTACTTTGAAAAGTACTTTGAAAAATACAACAGTACAGTAAAACAGGTGACATATAAGGGGCTGCCACCAAGTGAAAAGGCAAGAAGAGTTAATGACTGGAGGAGGGAGAGGAGGTGAGAGATGGTGCAGCTGAAGGATCATCAGTAACATGAGACAGAGGGCAAGCTTCAGTTTCACTCATGCCTGACCTTGATGGCACATGTTATGGCTCCTCGTTGCATTCAATTCTATCTACCCTCTTGAAAAAAATGACCAAGATGTCTAGGCAGCAGTTCTTTCTCTTTTTTTGTCCATCATAGCTGGCACAGTAGCACTGGGTTGCATTCTGAATGGCTGCTGCAACCCTCATGTACTGTTCTATGTTCAGGTCATGTGCCTCAAAAACTAACTGGGCCTCCTCAAATAAAGGAAATCCTCTTGTCATTTCCTGAATTGAGAATCTTTTTGATTATTCAGTTACTTCCTCTTCCTCGGGTCTCTCTTCATCCTTTCTCTTGGCCTCCAATTCCATCAGGTCTTCATTAGTAACATCCTCCTGTTGCACAGCAAAGAGTTTAGTGAAGTTGTCCTCTTGCATGTCTAGCTCCAGCTTCTCACTGAGGGTCACTAAGTTCCTAAAGTCCACTTTGGACTTCTCATTCACTTCAAATCCACAAAAATCATCAACAAACTGCAGGCCAAGCTTCTTCCAAACCCCATTCATGGTGACAGCTATAACATCACGCCAAGCAAAGTCCATGATTTTTTATGGCCTTGTAGGTATTAGAGTCCTTCCAAAACTGTTTCAAGGTTGCTCCTGATTTGTCACTCGCCTTTACTGCCTGAGGAGAAGTGTGATGTCAATAACATTTCTTGAGAGTCATTATAACTCCTTGATCCATAGATTGGATGAGTGATGTAGTATTTGATGGCAGATATACTGCTTTGATGTTGGGATGAAAGTCATCCATGAATAGGAGGTATTGTTGAGCATTGTCGAGCAGCAAAAGAAGGTTGAATGGCATGTCCTTCTCCAAACATCCCATTCTCTACCTTTGGGATAAAGTGGTGGAAAAGCCAGTCTTGGTAAATGGCCTGTGTAACTCAGATTTTGAGGTTATTCTTTCACACAACAGTAAAACAGCCTGTTTTTAAGGGCTCTTGGGTCCTCTGAATGAAAAACTAAGAGAGGCTTCAGCTTCATATCCGTGGAAACATTGCCATCAAACAACAGAGTGAGTCTATCCTTTGCAGTTTTATAGCCTGGCATCAACTTTTCCTCCTTACTGATTTAACTTTGGTCTGCATCTCTTCCAGGACAGCTCTGTCTTATCCAAGTTAAAACATGCCCTGGTAAATGTGCACCTTCATCAGTAATTTCTCAAAATGTTTCAGGAAATCCCCAGGCAGCTGCCGTACCTACACTTGCTGCTTCGTCACTTACTTTTACATTGTAAAGTGTGGCTTTAGCCTTGGATTGATGAAATCAGCTATGGCTGGCACTAAAAGATGTGTTCTCTGATTCTTCACGTGTTTCTCCCTCAAGTCTTCATAAAGACTTTTAGCTTTCTCTTAAATCACCAATAAGCTGAGCAGGTCTTGATCCTGATGCTGATCCAGCACCAGTACACTGAGAAGTTTCTCCAAATCCTCCATCACCTTTCCACACTTGTAATATTATTGTCGACATCATTGGCACAGCAGACTTCACATGTTCCAGGATCTTGTCCTTGTTCTTTAAAATTGTGCTGATGGAGATCAGGGGAGACTTTCAAGATGGTGGAAGAATAAGATAGGTAGATCACCTTCCCCTGACAAACATGTCAAAAATTCATCTCTATGTGGAACAACTCCTACAGAACACTTTCTGAATGCTGGCAGAAGACCCCAGACTTCCAAAATGGTAAGCCAGTCTCCTCAGAGTGAGGTAGGTCAAAAGACAAAGATAAAAAAGGATTTGGGGTTGGGGACCTGAGCCCTGAGGAGTGAGTCATGAAGGAGTTAAAGTTTCCGAATACTCAGAAACCCCCTCACTGGTGGGGTCGAGGGGGTGGTTTTGGAACCTCGGAGGGGAATGCAGCAACAGGTGCTCAGGAGGCAAAACAGAAAACTCACCACAGAGATCTTTGTCAAGCCACATTTCCAGGCTGAGAAGCAGCTCAGTGCCTGTGCCCACAGCCAGTGAGGGCTCGGTACTAAGATACTCTGAGGGAGCTACTACAACACAGATGAGGGAGTCCAGGGAAAAGCCTGGGCCTCCCAGAGAGGCAAGAGATTGCTACTGCCAGAACGCTAACTCCATGCTCTCCCCGACAGCGGCTGTGAACCCAGCTGCGATCACCAAAGCCAGCAGGAGTGCCAGCACCAGCAGAGAAACTAGACACAACTGCAGTTTACAATCTAGAAAGGGGAACATAAGCCACTAGCCACTGCCAAGGCCAGGGAGAGTGCTTGAGGCAGCAAGTAAAGCACCGACCCCAGAGGTGGCAACTGCCACCAGACTGTGAGCAGGTACACTTTACTGCCCACACCTTGGTTGGAGCCTAAGTAGCTTGGCTCTTCCTAGGGACCCAAGACCAGTTGGACAATTCCTCTGGGAGAGTCTACCACCCACCTCAGTCTGTAGCAACATCCAGGGGGTCTTTACCCTCGTAGGCACTGCCCAGTACATCCCAGTTGTAGCTGCCATGTCCCTTCCCCTCCCCAGCATGACTAAATAACTGAGCCCTAATAAGCCTCAGCGCTTGCACACTCTTGTCTGGGTTGATGTATAGAAAAAACCACAACAATATTGTAAATAATTATCATCCAATTAAAATTAATTAATTAAAAAATTATAAAGCAATTATACTCCAATTAAAAAGCAAATTTAAAAACATCTTTAAAAAGATCATATAAGAATAATTCAATCCTTTAGGCAACCGTATATTTTGTGTGTGTACTCTAAAATGGTTGATATTCTTCCCTGGTGGCTCAGTCGGTAAAGAATCTGCCTGCAATGCCAGTCCATTCTATCTACATCTCCATTTCTTCTGTGTAAACAGGTTCACAGTATTATTTTTCTAGATACCATATATATGCACTAATATACGATATTTGTTTTTCTCTTTCTGACTTACTTCCCCCTGTATAAAATGGTCTAGGTGTATGTGCCTCACTACAACTGTTTCAAATTCATTCCTTTTTATGGCCAAGTCATATTCCATTGTATATATGTTCCACAACTTCTTTATCCATTTATCTGTCTATGGATATCTAGATTACTTCCATGTCCTGGCTAGCGCAAACAATGCTGTAATGAACATTGGAGCACATTTATTTTTTAAAAAATTGTGGTTTTCTCATGATATATGCCCAGAAGTGGAATCGCTGGTTCATATGGTGCTTTTATTCCTAGTTTGTTAAGGGATCTCCATACAGTTCTCCACACTGGCTGTACCGATTTATTACCGTATTCCCACCAGCAGTGCAAGAGAGTTTCTTCTTCACATGCTCTCCAGCTTTTATTGTTTGTAGTTTTTTGATGATGGCCATTCTGACTGGTATGAGACGATAGCTCCTTGAAGTTTTGATTTGCATTTCTCTAATAATGAGTGATGTTGAGCATCTTTTCATGCACATATTGGTCATCTGTATGTCTTGTCTGGAGAAATGTATGTTTAGGTCTTCTGCCCATTTTTTGATTGGACTGTTTGTTTTTCTGATAGTGAGCTGTATGAACTGCCTAAATATTTTGGAGATTAATCCATCATCAGTTGCTTCATTTGCAGTTATTCTCTCCCATTCTGAAGATTATCTTTTAATCTTGTTTACTGCTTTCTTTGCCATGCAAAAGCTTTTAAGTCTAATTAGGTTGCATTTGTTTTTGTTTTCATTACTCTAGGAGGTAGGTCAAAGAGGATCTTGCTGTGATTTATGTTTTTTTTATTACCTAAGTTTTCCTCTAAGAGCTTTATAATTTCTGACCTTAAATTTAAAATTTTAATCCATTTTGAGTTTATCTTTGTATGGTGTTATAAACTGTTCTAATTTCATTCTTTTACATGTAGCTGTCTGGTTTTCCTAGCACCACTGATTGAAGAGGATGTCTTTTCTCCATTGTATATTCTTGCCTCCTTTGTCACATATAAGGTGCCTGTAGATGCATGGGCTTATCTCTGGGCTTTGTAACTTGTTCCATTGGTCTATATTTCTGTTTTTCTGCTAGTAGTGTACTTGATGACTGTTGCTTTGTGGTATAGTCTGAAGTCAGGAGGGTTGAATCATTCAGCTATGTTCTTCTTTCTCAAGATTGTTTTGGCTACTTGGGTTCTTTTGTGCTTCACTTTCACTTTTCTCTTTCATACATTGGAGAAGGAAATGGCAACCCACTCCAGTATTCTTGCCTGGAGAATCCCAGGGATGGGGGAGCCTGGTGGGCTGCCGTCTATGGGGGCGCAAAGAGTCGGACACGACTGAAGCGTCTTAGCAGCAGCAGTGCTTCCACACAAATTGTGAAATTTTTTGTTCTAGTTTTGTGAAAAACAAATACCATTGGTAGTTTGATAGGGATCACATTGAATCTGTAGATTGCCTTAAGTATTATAGTCATTTTCACAATATTGATTATTCCAATCAGGAAAAATGATGTATCTCTCCATCAATTAGTGTTATCATTGATTTCTTTCATCAATATCTTATAGTTTTCTTCAGACAGGTCTTTTGTCTCTTTAGGTAGTTTTATTTCTAGATATTTAACTCTTTTTGTTGCAATGAGAGTGTTTCCTTAGTTTCTCTTTCTGATTTTTCATTGCTAGTGTATAAAAATTCAAGGGATTTCTGTGTATTAACTTTATATCCTGCAACTTTACTAGATTCATTGATTAGCTCTAGTAACTTTCTAGTGGAATCTTTAGGGTCTTCTATGTATAGTATCATGTCATCTGCAAACAGTGAGAATTTTACTTTTTCTTTTCCAATCTGGATTTTTAAAATTTCTTTTTCTTCACTAATTGCTATAGCCAGGACTTCCAAAGCTATGCTGAGTAATAGTGGTGAGTGGATACCTTTGTATTGTTCATAATCTTAGATGGAATCTTTTCATTTTTTCACCACTGAGAAGAATGTTTGCTATGCATTTGTCATGTACTGTGTTGTGCTTAGTCACTCATTCATGTCTGACTCTTTGCGACCCCATGGACTGTAGCCTGCCAGGCTGCTCTGTCCATGCAGATTCTCCAGACAATAATATTGGAGAAAGTTGCTATACCTTCATCTAGGGGATCTTCCCAATCCAGCAATAGAACCCAGGTCTCCTGCATAGCAGGTGGATTCTTTACCATCTGAGCCAC
This sequence comes from Bos indicus x Bos taurus, assembly GCF_003369695.1. Classification (NCBI taxonomy): domain Eukaryota; kingdom Metazoa; phylum Chordata; class Mammalia; order Artiodactyla; family Bovidae; genus Bos; species Bos indicus x Bos taurus. The sequence goes on from NW_020867083.1 coordinate 207,716, forward strand.
CAGGGAAGCCCAAGAATACTAGAGTGGGTAGTCTATCCCTTCTCCAGGGGATCTTCCTGACCCAGGAATCAAACAAGGGTCTCCTGCATTGCAGATGAATTATATAACAGCTGAGCTAACAGAGAAGTACGTGTTTTTCATCAGTTCAGTTTAGTCAGTCAGTCATGTCCGACTCTGTGACCCCATGGATTGCAACATACCAGGCTTCCCTGTCCATCACCAGCTCCTGGAACCTGCTCAAATTCATGTCCATCAAGTTGGTGATGCCATCCAGCAATCTCATCCTCTGTTGTTCCCTTCTCCTCCTGCCTTCAATCTTTTCCAGCAGCAGGGTCTTTTCCAAAGAGTCAGTTCTTCACATCAGGTGAACAAAGTATTGGAACTTCAGCTTCAGCATCAGACCTTACAGTGAATATTCAGGGTGGATTTCCTTAAGGATTGACTGGTTTGATCTCCTTACAATCCAAAGGACTCTCAAGAGTCTTCTCCAACATCACAGTTCAAAAGGATCAGTTCTTTGGTGCTCAGCTTTCTTTAAAGTCCAACTCTCATATCCATACATGACTACTAGAAAAATCATAGCTTTGAATAGATAGACCTTTGTTGGCAAAGTAATGTCTCTGCTTTCTAATACTCTGTCTAGGTTGGTCATAGCTTTTCTTCCAAGAAGAAAGTGCCTTTGATTTCATGGCTGCAGTCACCATCTGCAGTGATTTTGGAGCCACCCCCCCCGCCCCCGCCGCCAAAATAAAGTCTGTCACTGTTTCCACTATTTCCCCATCTATTTGCCTTGAAATGATGGGGCCAGATGTCATGATCTTAGTTTTCTGAATGCTGAGTTTTAAGCTACCTTTTTCACTCTCCTCTTTCACTTTCATCAACAGGCTCTTTAGTTCTTCTCTTTCTTCCATAAGGGTGGTGTCATCTGCATATCTGAAGTTATTGATATTTCTCCCAGCAATCTTGTTTCCAGCTTGCACTTCATCCAGCCCTGGCATTTCACATGATGTACTCTGCACATAAGTTAAACAAGCAGGGTGACAATATACAGTCTTGATGTACTCCTTTCCCAATTTGGAACCAGTCTGTTGTTTCATGTCAGGTTCTAATTGTTGCTTCTTGACTTGCATACAGATTTCTCAGCAGGCAGGTAGGGTGGTCTGGTATTCTCATCTCTTTCAGAATTTCCCACAGTTTGTTGTGATCCACATATTCAAAGACTTTGGCATAGTCAATAAAGCAGGAATAGATGTATTTCTGGAACTCTCTTGCTTTTCTGATGATCCAGCAGATGTTGGCAATTTGATATCTGGTTCCTCTGCATTTTCTAAATCTAGCTTGAACATCTGGAAGTTCACAATTCACATACTGTTGAAGCCTGGCTTGGAGAATTTTGAGCATCACTTTTCTAGCGTGTAAACTGAATGCAATTGTGCGGTAGTTTGAACATTCTTTGGCATTGTATTTCTTTGGGATTGGAATGAAAACTGACCTTTTCCAGTCCTGTGGCCACTGCTGTGTTTTCTAAATTTGCTAGTATATTGAGTGCAGCATGTTCACAGGATCATCCTTAAGGATTTGAAGTAGCTCACCTGGAATTCTATCACCTCCACTAGCTTTGTTTGTAGTGATGCTTCCTAAAGCCCACTTGACTTCACATTCCAGGATGTCTGGTTCTAGGTGAGTGATCACACCATCGTTGTTATCTGGGTCATAAAGATATTTTTTGTGTAGTTCTTCTGTGTATTCTTGCCACCTCTTCTTAATATTTTCTGATTCTGTTAGGTCCATACTGTTTCTGTCCTTTTTTGTGCCCATCTTTGCATGAAATATTCCCTTGGTATTTCTGATTTTCTTCACGAGATCTCTAGTCTTTCCCATTCTATTATTTCCCTCTATCTTTGTATTAATCACTTAAGAAGGGTTTCTTATCTCTCCTTGCTATTCTTTGGAGCTCTGCATTCAAATGGGTATGTCTTTCCTTTTCTCTTTGCCTTTTCTTTTTCCTCTTCTCTCAGGTATATTTAAGGCATCCTCAGACAACCGTTTTAACTTGTTGCTTTTTTCTTGGAGATGGTCTTGGTCACCACCTTCTATATAATGTCACGAACTCCAGTCTATAGTTCTTTAGACACTCCATCTATGAGATCTAATCTCTTGAATCTACTTGTCACCTCCACTGTATCATTGTAAGAGATTTGATTTTAGTCATACCTGAATGGTCTAGTGGTTTCCCTACTTTCTTCATTTTAAGTGCGAGTTTTGCAATAAGGAGTTCACGATCTGAACCACAGTCAGCTCTGGTCTTGTTTTTGCTGACTGTATAGAGCTTTTCCATCTTCAACTGCAAAGAAGATAGTCAATCTGATTTTGGTATTGAACATATGGTGATGTCCATGTGTACAGTCGCCTCTTGTGTTATTTGAAGAGGGTGTATGTCTGGAGAGTTTTATATTAAATTGATATATTTATGTGTTGGATTTTGTCAAAAGCTTTTTTTGCATCTATCGAGATGATCATGTGGTTTTTATCTTTTAATTTGTTAATATAATATGTCACAATGACGATTTACATATATTGAAGAATCCTTGTGTCCCTGGGATAAAGCCCACTTGATCATGATGTATGATCATTTTAATGTGTTGTTGGATTCTGTTTTCTAGAATTTTGTTGAGGATTATTTGTATCTATTTTCTCAGTGATATTGGCCTGTAATTTTCTTTTTTGTGGCATCTTTGGCTTTGTTATTGGGGTGACAGTGGCTTCATAGAATGAATTTGGGAGTATTCCTCCCTCTGCAATTTTTTTTTGCAAGTATCTGAATGGGATTGGTGTAATCTCTTCTCTAAACATTTGGTAGAATTCACCTGTGAATTCACCTGGGCCTGTGCATTTTTTTGTTGGATACAGATCAATTATAGCTTTCGTTTCACTGCTTGTTATTTGTCTGTTCATATTTTCTACTTCATCCTGGTTCAGTCTTGGAAGGTTGTGCTCTCTAAGAATTTGACCATTTTTTTTCCAGGTTGTCCATTTTGTTGCCATATGGTTTCTCAAAGTAGTCTCTTATAATTGCTTGTATTTCTGTGCTGTTTTTTGTAACTTCTTTTTTTTTTCCTAAATTTATTTTTTTCATTTCTAATTTTATTGATTTTAGCCCTCTCCCTTTTTTTCTTGATGTGTATGCCTAATGATTTGACAATTTTTTATCTTCTCAAAGAATCAGGTTTTAGTTTTATTGAACTTTGCCATTTTTCTCCATTTCTTTTTCAATAATTTCTGCTCTGAGCTTTATGATTTCATTCCCTCTACAAATTTTAGGAATTTTTTATTCTACTTTCTAGGTGATTTAGGTGTAATTAAGGTTAAGTCTTTATTTTACGTTTTTCTTATTTATTAAAGTATGCTTGTATTACTTAAACTTCCATCTTAACAATGCTTTGGCAATATCTCATTGTTTTATATTGTCATATTTTAGTTATCAGTGTTTCTAGGTACTTTTTGATTCATTCATTGATTTCTTCAGGGACCTCCTGGCTGCTTAGAAGCATATTGTTAAGCCTCCATATGCTTGTGTTTTTTACAGTTTTTTTTCCCCCCTGTAACAGATATCTAATCCCATTGTCTTATAAGGAAAGAATGCTTGATACAATTTCAATTTTCTTAAATTCACCAAGGTTTAATTTGTGATCCAAGATGTGATCTATCATGGAGAGTGTTCTGGGCGAACTTGAGAAAAAGGTGTATTTTACTGCTTTTGCATAAAATATTCTGTAGATATCAATTGCCTCCATCAGGTCTAATGTGTCATTTAAGTCTTGCATTTCCTTATTTTCTGTCTGGACAATTGTCCATTGGTGTGAGTGGGGTGCTAAAATCCTCCTGTTATTTTGTGTTATTGTTGATTTACCCTTTATAGATATTAGCATTTGCCTTATGTATTGAGGTGCTCCTTTGTTGTGTGTGGTGATGTGGTGTGTGGGGAGAGGGAGCATTCTATAGTCCTGTGATTGTTGTTATTTCTTAGTCGCTCAGTCATGTCTGACTTTTTGCAACTCCATGGATTGCATCTTAGCAGGCTTCCCTGCCCTTCACCATCCCCCAGAGTTTGGTCAAACTCAAGTCCATCGAGTTGATGATGCCATCCAACCATCTCACCTTTTGTCATCCCCTCCTCCTCCTGCCTTCAATCTTCCCCAGCATCAGAATATTTTCTAACGAGTCACTCTTCACATCAGGTGGCCAAAGTATTGGAGCATCAGCTTCAGCATCAGTCCTTCCAATGAATATTCAGTGTTGATTTCCTTGAGGATTGACTGATTTGAACTCCTTGCAGTCCAAGGGACTCTCAAGAGTCTTCTCCAACACCACAGTTCAAAAGCATCAATTCTTTGGTGCTCAGCTTTCTTTATAGTCCAACTCTCACATCCATAACATGACTATTGGAAAAACCAAAACTTTAACTAGATGGACCTTTGTTGGCAAAGTAATGTCTCTGCTTTTTAATATGCTGTCTAGGTTGGTCATAGCTTTTCTTCCAAGGAGCAAGTGTCTTTGATTTCATGGCTGCAGTCACCATCTGCAGTGATTTTGGAGCCCCAAAAATAAAGTCTGACACTGTTTCCACTGTTTCCCCACCTATTTGCCATGAAGTGATTGGACCAAATGCCATGATCTTAGTTTTCTGAATGTTGAGTTTTAAGCCAGCTTTTTCACTCTCCTCTTTCACTTTCATCAAGAGGCTCTTTAGTTTCTTTTTGCTTTCTGCCATAAAAAGTGGTTTCATCTACATATCTGAGGTTATTGATATTTCTTCCAGCAATCTTGATTCTGGCTTGTGCTTCATTCAGCCTGGCATTTCATATGATGTACTCTGAATATAGTTAAATAAACAGGGTGACAATATACAGCCTTGATGTACTCCTTTCCCAATTTGGATCCAGTCTGTTGTTTCATGTCTGGTTCTTTTGCTGCTTCTTGACCTGCACACAGTCCTATTGTTAGGTCTCATCTTTTAATGATCATGTGACACTGGGCTGTGAACTTTACAATTTTTTCTTAATGTGTTTCTTTCTCATTTTAGGTAGGACAGAGTGACTAGAGAGGTCTGGAGTTGAGTGTTTTCTTCTTCCCACGTGATGGTTAGGGCCAGCTGAACTTGGATATTTCCTTTTTCCAGGTCAGTAAGGTTCCAATAGTACCTTAAGCATGCTGTTATTTTTTTTTAACATTGAAGAATGTTTGACTTACAGTTTTATATTAGTTCTAGGCATATTAGTATATTAGTTTCAGTTTTAGGTTTACAGCATAGTGATCCTATATTTTTATAGATTGTACTCTACTTATCAGTTCAGTTCAGTTCAGTCACTCAGTCATGTCCGACTCTTTGTGACCCCATGAATCACAGCATGCCAGGCCTCCCTGTCCATCACCAACTCCCGGAGCTCATGCAAACTCACATCCATCGAGTTGGTGACGCCATCCAGTCATCTCATCCTCTGTCATCCCCTTTTCCTCCTGCCCCCAATCCCTCCCAGCATCAGGGTCATTTCCAATGAGTCAACTCTTCACATGAGGTGGCCAAAGTATTGGAGTTTCAGCTTTAGCATCAGTCCCTCCAATGAACGCCCAGGACTGATCTCCTTTAGGATGGACTGGTTGTATCTCCTTGCAGTCCAAGGGACTCTCAAGAGTCTTCTCCAACACCACAGTTCAAAAGCATCAATTCTTTGGTGTTCAGCTTTCTTCACAGTCCAACTCTCACATCCATACATGACCACTGGAAATACCATAGCCTTGACTAGACAGACCTTTGTTGGCAAAGTAATATCTCCACTTTTCAATATGCTGTCTAGGTTGGTCATAACTTTCCTTCCAAGGAGTAAGCGTCTTTTAACTTCATGGCTGCAATCACCATCTGCAGTGATTTTGGAGCCCAGAAAAATAAAGTGTGACACTGTTTCCACTGTATCCCCATCTATCTGCCATGAAGTGATGGGACCAGATGCCATGATCTTAGTTTTCTGAATGTTGAGTTTTAAGTCAACTTTATCACTCTCCTCTTCCACTTTCATCAAGAGGCTTTTTAGTTCTTCTTCACTTTCTGCCATATGGGTGGTGTCATCTGCATATCTGAGGTTATTGATATTTCTCCCAGCAATCTTGACTCCAGCTTGTGCTTCTTCCAGCCCAGCGTTTCTCATAATGTACTCTGCATAGAAGTTAAATAAGCAGGGTGACAATAGACAGCCTTGGCGTACTCCTTTTCCTATTTGGAACCAGTTTGTTGTTCCATGTCCAGTTCTAGCTCTTGCTTCCTGACCTGCGTATAGGTTTCTCAAGAGGCAGATCAGGTAGTCTGGTTTTCCCATCTCTTTCAGAATTTTCCACACTTTATTGTGATCCACACAGTCAAGGCTTTGGCGTAGTCAATAAAGCAGAAATAGATGTTTTTCTGGAACTTTCTTGCTTTTTTGATGATCTAGCGGATGTTGGCAATTTGATCTCTGGTTCCTCTGCCTTTTCTAAAACCAGCTTGAACATCTGGAAGTTCGTGGTTCACGTATTGCTGAAGCCTGGCTTGGAGAATTTGGAGCATTACTTTACTAGCGTGTGAGATGAGTGCAACTGTGCGGTAGTTTGAGCATTCTTTGGCATTGCCTTTCTTTGGGATTGGAATGAAAACTGACCTTTTCCAGTCCTGTGGCCACTGCTGAGTTTTCCAAATTTGCTGGCATGTTGAGTGCGGCACTTTCACAGCATCATCTTTCAGGATTTGAAATAGCTCAGCTGGAATTCATATTATTAAATATTGGCTATAGGCCCTGTGTTGGTCCCATCACTTCATGGGAAATAGATGGGGAAACAGTGGAAACAGTGTCAGACTTTATTTTTTGGGGGGTTCCAAAATCACTGCAGATGGTGATTGTAGCCATGAAATTAAAAGATGCTTACTCCTTGGAAGGAAAGTTATGACCAACCTAGATAGCATATTCAAAAGCAGAGACATTACTTTGCCAACAAAGGTCCGTCTAGTCAAGGCTACGGTTTTTCCAGTGGTCATCTATGGATGTGAAAGTCGGACTGTGAAGAAAGCTGAGTGCCGCAGAATTGATGCTTTTGAACTGTGGTGTTGGAGAAAACTCTTGAGAGTCCCTTGGACTGTAAGGAGATCCAACCAGTCCATTCTAAAGGAGATAAGTTCTGGGTGTTCTTTGGAAGGACTGATGCTGAAGCTGAAACTCCAATACTTTGACCACCTCATGCGAAGAGTTTACTCATTCATTGGAAAAGACTCTGATGCCTGGAGGGATTGGGGGCAGGAGGAGAAGGGGACAACAGAGGATGAGATGGCTGGATGGCATCACTGACTTGATGGACATGAGTTTGGGTGAAGTCTGGGAGTTGGTGATGGACAGGGAGACCTGGCGTGCTGCAGTTCATGGGGTCACAAAGAGTCGGACATGACAGAGTGACTGAACTGAACTAAACTGTCAGGCCCTGTGTTATTATTGACTTATTTATATATAGTAGTTTAGTTGTTTTATATATAGTAGTTTCTAACTCTTAATCACCTGCCCTCATCTTTTTTCCCCCAACTTCCCTCTCCCCACTGGTAACCACTAGTTTGTTCTCTATACTTGTAAGTCTGTTTCTGTTTTCTTTTTTTTTTTTAAGATTACATGAAAAAGTGAAATTGAAGTCGCTCAGTCATGTCTGACTCTTTGCGACCCCATGGACTGTAGCCTGCCAGACTCATCTGTCCATGAGATTTTGCAGGCAAGAATACTGGAGTGGGTTGTCATTTCCTTCTCCAGGGGATCCTCCTTACCCAGGGATGGAACCCAGATCACCCATATTGCATACATAAGTGTTAATCTACAGTATTTTTCTGACTTCTTTCACTAAGCATAATACCTTCTATGTCAATTCATGTTGTTGCAAATGGCAGCATTCCATTCTTTGTTATGGCTAATAAGATCCCACTGTGTGCATGTGCTTATACCACATCTTCCTTATCCATTTATCTATTAATGAACACTTAGATTGCTTCTGTGTCTTGGCAATTGTAAATAATCCTGCTATGAATATCGGGCTGCATGTGCCACATTGAATTAGTGTTTTCATTTTATTCAGATATGGACCTAGAAGTGCAATTTCTGGATCACACTGTGATTCTATTTTTAGTTTTTTGAGGAATATCCATTTGTTTTCCATAGTTGTTGCACTGATTTTCATTACTACCAATAGTATACAGGAATTACCTTTCCTCGTCATTTTCAACAGTTGTTATTTGTGTTATTTGTTATTTTGATGATAGCTATTGTGACATGTGTGAAGTGATATCTCATTCTGGTTTTTATCTGCATTTCTCTGATGATTAGCAATATTGAGCATCTTTTCATGTGGTGGCCATCTATATGTATTCTTTGGAAAAATGTTTAGGTCTTCTGCCCATTTTTAAAAATTGGGTTATTTGTTTTTGTTTTCTATATTAAATTATATGAACTGTTTATATATTTTGGAAAGTATGCTATTTTTATGTCCCCTAAAAGCAAAGGGGAAGACTCTTGAGAGTCCCTTGGACTGTAAGGAGATCCAACCAGTCCATTCTAAAGGAGATCAGCCCTGGGATTTCTTTGGAAGGAATGATGCTAAAGCTGAAACTCCAGTACTTTGGCCACCTCATGCAAAGAGTTGACTTATTGGAAAAGACTCTGATGCTGGGAGGGATTGGGGGCAAGAGGAGAAGGGGACGACAGAGGATGAGATGGCTGGATGACATCACCAACTCGACGGATGTGAGTTTGAGTGAATTCCTGGAGTTGGTGATGGACAGGGAGGCCTGGCGTGCTGCGATTCATGGGGTCGCAAAGAGTCAGACATGACTCAGCAACTGATCTGATCTGAAAAGCAAAGGATTTCTTTAATAGAACAACATTGACAGTCTTGAATCTGGAGGGGCACACTGTTGGGCTGGGCTGGTGGAAACTTTCTATGGGGAAATCTAACTGTGTATTACTCTTGCCTTATTCACTCACTGATATTACAATTAAAAACTGTCAGGTGGGACCCTGTGAAACATTTTTTTCTTTCCACTTCTCCTTGGCAAGGATATGAGACCTTGTTATAAACCTTAGTGTTACAGATACCTGAAAGTACTTTTCAGTAGAGTGGTTTGCTTCATGGAGCTGAGTTATTTCTTCCTTGAGTGTTACTCATCTTTGATTCATAGAATTCCCAGTTGAAGGTGGCGACTAAAGAATGTTTTTCACCATTCAGCTCCATTAGGATTAGGTCCATTAGCCACTGCACCTGCTGACCTTTAACACACCCTGAAATGAGTTCAGGGTAGGGATCAGAAATGAGATGCTTTGTGCTTGGAGAAAACTGGCAGAACAGGCCTTTAGATAGTTAGATATTTTCAGGAGAAATTTTTTATGAACCTGATTTTTCATGTCTTCCTATAGTTTTAACTAGCTCCTAAGCAATAACATCATTAACTAAGATATCTGTTTCTCAGGACTAGCAGCAACCTTTGACTGAGATGTGTGCTTCGTTACATGTAACCCCTTCACCAAAATCACATATATGCTTGCCCTCTCCCCCTACCTCTTTGGAGCAATTCCTCAGAGCTCTGAGAGGCTGTCTTCCATGATTTAGTCCTTAGTAAGTACCACAATAAAACTAAAACTTACCAGCTCTCATGTTGAACATTTTTATTTCAGTCAGCAAAGGTGAGTCCATACCTTTGGCTAGTCAGGTGAGAAAATCTGAGGCCCAGAGCTAGGAAAAGTTTTTTTTTTTTTTTCTTTTTTTTCCATATTCATAATGAGTGGCTAGAAGATATGGAATAGAAAACCCGCCCCTGGTTTCTTCTTCTCAGTCCAATTCAATTTGTTTTCCCTGCTTGACATTTTGGGCTCGAGGTTCCAACTAAAAATAGTGACCCAGTTACAAGCAGTTGAGAAATTCAACCTCAGGCATTGGTATCTATATTATTCTGGCCTTACTCTGCAGGTATCATTAACACATGCATCACTCTACATCTGCCTCTGCATTGTCAGGATGATTGAAAACAGAAGGCAACAGCGCTGAAGCATGCCCAGGTTTATCAAAGGATTCAAACTGTATTCCTTCAACCTGGTGCTTAATTGCCAGATTATCAACAGCTCTGAAAACTTGACTCTGAGAGCATTCATCAGGGGTGGACAGTCAGGGCTGCCTGAACTGTCCTATGTGTGGGTTCTGAGAGGTGCCTCCTATGTGTGGGGCCTGGGTAAGATAGGAAGCACAAGAAAGGAGGGGCACTGTAGTGAACCAGTCTGGTCAAGACTTACTCTGTATTGGACATCTGGCCATCTCAATAAAAGTCGCTGGGGAAATTCTCTGATGATCCAATGGTCAGGACTCAGTGTGTTCACTGTGGTGTCCAGGTTCAATCCTTGGTAGGGGAACTTAGATCCTATAAGCCATGGGTCATGGCCAAAAACTTTTTTAATTAGAAAAAAACCAAAGTCCCTGGGCACACAGAACCAAAATCTAGGGTTTCCATTTAATATCAAATGGTCCATTAGTGGCTTGGTCACTCATAACATTAGAAATTCCCCTAGAAAGCATCACCAGAGCTCCCAGCCTGCCCTCCCTGAGCGCACCTGAGTAACACCTTAATGCACCTTTATGTATGCACCTTAGTCCTTCTTGAGACCCAGAATCCCTTGAGGTTAAGGGCTATAGCACTCAGGTTTCCCCTCTCAACCCCAGGGGGCCAGCACAGGATCTTGCACCTAAGCCACATGCTTTAGTTTATTACAGTTGATTTTTTACTTGGAGACGAGGCTGCTGCACACTTTCCTACTCACGTTCTTTGGTCCTGAGACCATCCCAGACCTTGCCTGAGGCATGGACCTGATTGGAATAAAGGTGAGAAATGAATGTAGAAGAGGCCCATTTGTTCTCACAATTTAGAACTTGGGAATTCTCTTTATCTGTTCCTTTTGATGAGTGGAATATTTGTTTAGCCAACGTTATCTTTGTTTAACTACCATTTGCTTCCAGAGACTTTTATTCTTAGGTTAGGTCATCTTGAAGTATCTTTCCTTCTTTTTCACCAGTTGAGCAGAAATAAAAATGCATTTCTGCAGAATATAAAGAACTTTCTTGGTGACTAAAACTCCAGTGGAAATCAATTCAAGTGTTCAATTGCATATTTTAGCTTTTTGCATTCTCTTCCTCTGTGCAGGATGGAAGCAAGAAAGAAGGACTGACTCAGTGTTCCCAGCACTACCTTTTATGAAGCCCAAACCAAGTTGATTAGTGAATCAGTCATACAAAAATGTTTCCCAACAGAAATAACTTCCAACTCCGGGAGCTAATCTTGATCTTGGAAGAAAGGATGAGGAAGGAGACTGAGTAGGTCTGCTTTTTGGTTTGCCAGCTGTTATTCTGAGCAGTGTTCTTTTCTGGGGCTTTTTTTCTCATCCATAAAATGGGCACACCTTTTCTTCTTGATCAGAAGAGACATTTTCTTTTTATTTTTTGGTGGTAGGGAGAAACATTTTCATCTTATTGAAGCTGGCTTGCTGCTCCCTTGGTGTGTCAAATGTTTGTTCTCTTAACTGCTTCCTCTTGTAAGCCTACTTCTGTGGAAAGAGATAGCAGAGTCTGCACTTGGCAGGATTGGAGCTGGGTGGTGGGAGACTAGAGCTTCCAACTTCTTGTCCAACTTCCTGTTCATTGTCTGCTGATGCCATTCTTCTCCATGGCTGCTGTTTGAGAGTCCCAGGGGATGGTTATATTATCTCTCCTGCTATGGGACCAAGTGTGGATGTACCTCTAGCTTGACATTTCCAGGGCTCCATAAAGTTCTCCACACTGGTGTTAGGGGCATGGGATGCCAACCGTTCCCACTGTTCCCAGAAATACTTGTGTACTTTTTGTCCCAAGAAATTGCCATCAAAGAATGTTGCCTGCCATTCTAGTAAATAAGAAATATTGCTCACCATCAAGCCATCAGCCACTGCAGACTCCCCTCCCACCTCACTCCCTATCCCTCAATGGTATGTCCTGAGGGCAATTATAGCTGGGAAAAAAATAGGACACAATCTGTGCTTTGGACACTTGTCCTCAATAGGTAAGTGCATATCTAAGGAATAATTTCTATGTGCCCCAAGCTCTTGCATCTTCCCATGCACAGACAAGGATTAAAACCATTAACTTGAGATATCTGTTCTTTGTGATTAGCAGTAATCTTTTTATGTTTAATTACATGCTTTTTTCTAGCAAAAAAACTCCCTAAAACCCTACTTTATGTCCTGGTTCCTCCTTTTCCTCTTCAGAGCAGTTCCCTAGAGCTATCTGAAAGTCTGTCTCCTGGGCTACAATTGACAGTAAGATCCTCAAATAAAACTTAACTCATAACTTTTAGATTGTATGTTTGGCAATAGAGAGAATCACCCTGCTCTTGAAACTTGTATCGCTAGATCCCAAGCCAGGTTCCAATGCAACTTCCTCCAGATCTACCTCTAATTCTCCTTCCTCTCATTGGTTCCTTTTGTTGTGAAACGTGTGTAAATAGCAGTTTCCGAAGCTCTGGGCCCAGGTCCAATCCCAGGACAAGTTGTCTGAGTGCTTGGACAGCCTGGTCCACTCTCCATTGCACCCCATCTCAGCTCCTGCTTTTTGTTGTGCTCTAACAAGGATGTAATGAGTGAAATGGCATAATGTTGGAAATTTGCCTTTAAAATGTATGTGTATCGGGCCTATTAAAAAAGGAATGGCAAAATGGTGATGATTGTTGAAATTTGTCTTGTCATATTTTCTCTACTTTTGAGAGTGTTTGAAAATTTTCCTGAGAAAGCGCAGTGAAAAGAGAAAATATTAAAAAATTAGAAATAGAGAATTGAAGATGTACCCTTGGATGTGCACCCCCTCCATTGATGTTAATAAATGGCTCTTGCTCAGAAAAAGAGGAAGGGGTTAAAATATCATTTTTCCTAATTCAGTTTACTCACGAACTTAATTACGTGAGTAATTGCAGGGTGTACAAACCTCGAAGAAGAGCTGGGCCAAGGGAGCACTTTTCAGGAAGTGAGTTAGCACTCTTCTTTGCCATCTATAACCGAGGTTTCATGAACCATGGAGTGTCAGGACAGAGGTGCGGGAGCCCGTAGTGCAGGTAGGTGGTCTCCTCCACGTTCACATTCTGGGGTTTTAGCCTCTAAGAGGAATGGCAATGGTGATGGTAGTGATAACTAAGAGAGCAGCTCACCTTTTCTGAGGACCTGCTGTATGAAAACCTCTGGGTATTTAATTTACACGGCAATCCTACAAGGTGATAACTACAATCAGGGTTTATAGGGGAGGAGTCTGAGCCTCAGAGGCACTGAGAAGTGATCCTTGGCGGTGTTTGAACCTAGCTCCCCCCAGTGACTCCTCTTGCTTGAGGATCTACCAAGGGTACCCAGATGGCTTGAGTCTGAGCCAGGATAAGAATAAGGTTTAGCAGCAGCAGTTCTGAGCCTGAATCTGGAGGGACAGAGGCCTTGGCCTGATGCAAAGTGAGGACTCTCCAGTCTCTGGAGTCCCATGGAAGCCACTTTTTAGTCCCTGATGGGGTGACAGATTAACTTACAAGCCACCTTGAGGCCATGTTGTGCTGATGTAGGCTCCAGGTGTGGCTCTCTCAGCTTAACAGTCTGTCCCTGGGTGATCTGCACATTCTATATGTACCTGCCCAGAGCCTGGTGTTCTGAAAACCCTGACAGCTCAGGTTTGAATGTGTGTGTGTCACGGGTGCCTGACTCAAGAAAGACTGATAAGCTCTGACATTACAGGATATTACATCTGACCTGACATACACTGGGAGATAGTTATAGAACCTCTGTGTTGTGGGACAGCCCCAGCCCCACCCTGATCACCTGGTAATGCTGATGGCTGTTATTACTCAGCTGTTACAAGGCACTCTACAGCTGCAAAGCCCAGACAGGAAGGTGATTCCCTTCGGTCTTATCAGACTGTGAATATCTGTCCTAGAACAGAGGTCAGCTAGGCTTTAGGTTACAAGATGGTGAAGTAGAAAGATACCCAGATGCAGAACTAACTTCCATCCAACTTTGAGTTCTAATTCTAATACTTACTGGCTGTGAGATCTTGGCTAGTCACTTTACTTCTCCTGTCCATAAAAGGGAAATGACCCTTGACTCTTCCAGAAATTTTATTGTGAAGACTAAATGATCTAACTTTGAAAGTAATAGGCATATGTATTATTTTCATGGGAGACTTTGCAAACACTCTTTATAAATAAACACACATGTCCTGTCCTCTGGGAATGTGGAATGCCAAGGGAGAAATAAGACATAACCTTGTGATTGTTTATATTTATTGTAAGGAATTTATATTTCAAGGTAGAATAAACTATTGACCTGAGAGTAATGTACTTCATGAGCCAAGGCTTGAATTACTTGAAAGCAAGTGGCATAATTAGGGCTATGGTATAACCTATCACTCAAACGGAGACACTGTTAGGAATGAAAGGGTAATCAATACCCAAGGCAATAGATGTGGACAGAAACTGACCTGGACACACTGGGATGGAAAGCCATCCTAAGGACAGCACATGTTGCTTCTCTATGGTGCAGGTATGTGCATGTTTAGCCAGTCCTCAGAACACCTGCCAGGCTCAAGCCTATGCTTTTCTTGCATAATCTAGGCCTTTGTGAACTGTCCATGCAAAAGCTTACATCTCTAACAGGACTTCAGAACCTATTTCCTGGGGATCGATTCCACAGCCTCTCATCCTACTTGGAATGTAATCCAAGTTTCTGATCATGGTCTGCAAGGCCTTGCCCTAGTATGGTCCCTGCATCAAATGCTTCCTCCCTCCCCTCCCATTAAGCTGGAGCCTAGAGAGATACTGACATCTCAAGGCACTGCATTTGCATTTCTTCCCACCTGGTATTCACACAATGTCTTAGGTCTGTAATACAGATGTCTTAGCTTCAATGTCATCCCTTGCAAAAATCTCCCATTGCTTTCAAATCCCAACCAGCCTCCTCAACTTCTCCCTCACTTGTGTCATTGTCTGTAAAGCACTCAGCATAGACAATACACACTTTAAAAAAAAAGACAAATTTTTACATCCTTGCTCAACTGGGCTCCAAACAGGACAGAAGCATACCAGTTCTTAATTCCTGTGGCAACTCCATGCCTAGAACAGGACTGGTCTATCCAAAACACTTGGTGAATGAGTGGTCTAATGACACATAGGGAGTCTTTAAACAGAAGCACAGGATCTCTTTCTGGAGAATCCATCATTGCTCATATTAGTAAGCCAAGAGAACAGAGAACAAGAGATAAAGGAAGAGGAACTATGAGGCAGATCTATGAGAGGAAGAGGCTCTTGAAAGCACATAAGAATCAGGAACTCTCCTCTCTTGCCCCAGCATTGCCACAACCTTTTTCAGTGACCTTAGGGAAGGCACTTTCCCCTCTCTAAGTCACAGTTTCAGTGCCTATGAAATGGGAAGAAAATAGTATAGAACAGGATTCTGTCAACCTATTTTGCTAAGGGCCAGATCGTAAATGTTTTTGGCCTGTGCGCCTACAGTTTTGGTCACTACTACTCAACTTTGCTGTTGAAGAGCAAAGACAGCCATATACAGTCCATAAAAGAATGGGTGTGCCTGTGTCCCAGTGAAAGTTCATTTACACAAAGAGGTAGAAGGTCACAGTTGCTCTGTAGGCCTTAGTCGCTAAATCTTAGTCTAGAATAGCGATTCCCAAGCTGTCTTCTTTGAAAGAAGTTAAAAGAAATTTGGCAAATGTTAAGTTCCACAATTAAAAAAAAAGTTCAGGACTCCTCAGAAATGCTGCTATGCTAATAACATTGTGACTTTCCACAAAGGGGTATAGAATAGGGGTGGGTGTCCTCTATCTTCCTTCACCACAGAAATGTTGGGATAGGATGCTGTAACAAATGCTGCCAGTGTCCTACCCACATCTTTCAGCACTGTCTCCATGCATACTCATTCTGTCCAGGGCCAGTGCTTAATTCTCTGCCTGAGGATCTCTCCACACACACAGAGGCAGGCCACAAGTATTGGGGAGTCACTGCTCCTGGGAACTACCCTCAGCCAATGATGAAAGGCAACTGGCTGATGAATAGCCCAATTTCTTCCCCTTTGATGACAGAGGTGGAGGGAAACCTCCAAATATGGTCTTGGAGCAAGCAGCCTCAGTGCCACCTGGGAGCCCATTGAATTAGGAACTCTGAATGTTCAGCCCAGACTCTGTTCTAGGAATCCCTCCAGGAGATTCTGACACGTGCCACAGTTTGAGGACCGCTTCCCTACCCTGTCTTTCAGAGGTCCCCAGTAGACACATTAACACATCTGGCTTTGGCATCTTTTCCTTTTCTTTTTCACTTTCTTGCTGGTGCTTCCTGGGATTGTCCCCCAAATAAATTACTTGGCATGAAAATCAGTCTTAGGGCCTGCTTCTGAGAGCCCTCAATAAGATAGACCCTCATAATATCTCTTGGGAGAGGAATTTTATAAATTCTGATCTTGGAGGCCCCTCCCAACAATAGTTGTACAGTCATTATGGCATTTGTGTGGCCTGATCAGTTTGCTTCATCAAACAACCAGTGTGCATTGGTTGTCTGTTATTTGCTTAGTATTATACTAATTAGACGGAGAAGGCAATGGCACCCCACTCCAGTACTCTTGCCTGGAAAATCCCATGGATGGATGAACCTGGTAGGCTGCAGTCCATGGGGTCACTAAGAGTCAGACATGACTGAGCAACTTTACTTTCAATTTTCACTTTCCACTTTCATGCACTGGAGAAGGAAATAGCAACCCACTCCAGTGTTCTTGCCTGGAGAATCCCAGGGATGGGGGAGCCTGGTGGGCTGCTGTCTATGGAGTCACACAGAGTCTGACTCGACTGAAGTGACTTAGCAGCAGTAACAGTATACTAATTAGAAAAAGCTAGAGAGAGGATCCAAGTAAGCCTAGGATTTTCCCTGTAACTTGGGTGTCAATAACAAAAAAACACATCTGTGGCTAAGCATGGAACCATTTGTCACTGATAATTTGCTGGATTTGTCTGTGCACCTTTTTGAGTATTTGACTCCAAATGGATGAACCAGTTGTTTTAAAATGTAGATTTTTAAAAATATTCAGGTATAATCAGGAGACAATCGCCATTGAAAAGATGGTTTGTTACTCATAATTCCTAAGGGAAGTGGGCATGCCAGGCAGGGCTGCAGAGGGAAGAACCAGTGTGTGTTAGGAGGAGTGAGAGAAAAATATGGTCAAGAGCCTTTACTGTGGTTTAAGAGGGAAAGGGAAGCTACAGCAAGGTAAACAGACTTAGCACTGGCTAATCAAATAACTTCAGCAGGCTCTGGGACACAGAGGCTGTCTCCAGTTGTCTGGGCCTGGGATGATTAGGGCAGGGGGACACCAGTCCAGAGAGTGAAAGCCTGAAAACAGAAGTGGCTGGGGACTATGGGATTGGTTAGTTCTCATTTACTATCTCTAGGAATTGTCTAGGTCTGGAAGGGGCAATCTCTCCAGGGCCCACAAGGTCCAAGATGTCAAAGCATCAGAGATATAGAAATTAAAAGGCATGATAATATATAAGTTTTAGTCAAAAGTCTGTAAACTTTCACAGAAAGGTAGACTGGGCCCTCGCAGGCAGGCTCCATGCAGACTAGAGCTACTAGAATGTACAAATAGAAGCTTCCACTAGGTTTGAAGGACACTACAGTATGGATATTAGAGTTGGACCATAAAGAAGACTGACAGCTGAAGAACTGATACTTCTGAACTGTGGTGCTGGAGAAGATTCTTGAGAGTCCCTTGGAATGTAAGGAGAACAAACCAGTCAATCCTAAAGGAAATCAACCCTGAATATTCATTGGAGGAACTGATGCTGAAGCTGACACTTTAATACTTTGGCCACCTAATGTGAAAAGCCGACTCATTGGAAAAACCCCTAATGCTGAGAAAGATTGAGGGCAAGAGTAGAAGAGAGTGACAGAGGATGAGATGGTTGGATGGCATCACTGGCTCAATGGACATAAGTTTGAGCAAACTCTGGGAGATAGTGAAGGACAGGGAAGCCTGGAGTGCTGCAGCTCATATGGTCTTAAAGAGTCTAACACAACTTTGCAACTTAACAACACCACCACCAGCAATAGTACAGAAGAAAAGTAGTATCATTTAAAAATTAGAAATAACTTTGTTTCTCTTTTCTAAAATGTAATACCTGTTTATTAGTGATACATTAGACATGTTATATCTGGAAAAGGAATTTATAAACCAACATCATGATTTTACTGTCCAGAGATAATTACTGGGGAAAATTTTCATTTTAGTCCACCATGTAGATGTGATACTCTTTCGGTTACTGGCCTTCAAAATCAAATTGATGTAAGTGATAGATCCAGAAATCGGACTAGCTTCAGGTGTAGTTTGATCCAGAGATTCAAAATGTCACCTATTTTTCTGAAATTCTCTCCTTTGAGTTTCTATTTTTTCCTTCAGATCAGCTACCTGCATGGCTGCAATAATTGTTTTTACAATCTCATTATCCTCAGGGAATTCATGTCAGCAGGAAAAAGAACATTTCCAGAAAAATTCCTGAGTGTACTTTTATCAGACAAACTTGGGCCACATGTTCACTTGTGAATTTCCTTTGAAAAGGGACCTCTGTAATTGAGGGTGATCTGTTTCAATCACATGGAAACCACAATACCCTGAATTCTCTTTGAGTTTCAGAACAACAACCCTCCCATTCTCAGTCCTATATTTTGAACAAAGGAAATAAATGCCAGCAGCAAGCAACAACTGTGCAAGCACATTATTTCACCAGTGCCTTTTTCATTAGTTAGATTTTCTATTGTGAATAACCTTACAGCTAAATCTTCATACCCATGCTTGATTAAGAAATCTTTTATTTTTCCCCTTTCACTTCAAGTAGTGGAGTTATAAGGAAGTCCCTGAGAGCTCACCTTGGCAAAGAAAACTGTAAATATCAGGTATAAATTTCATGGACAGGAGAGTTCTTCCCATTGACAAACCAATGCTCTGGGGATGCCCTTGGCTGCAGAGTCCCAGGGATGAGTGTGGCTTTCCTGGTGATAGTGGACTAAGAAATGCCCTCCTATCAACTTTCTTCCCAGCATACTCTCAAGCCCTGCCCATGCCTCTGGCCTCCCACTGGGATACTTTCTGGAAGAGGCCAGATGCTGCTGTCACTCAGTCTTGTGCAGTAAAACTGACTACACTGAAAGGAGAGATTACAAGCTTTCCTCCTGAAAGAATTAATTCTTAGGTAGGTTGATAAGGAGTCCAGGGCCCTTGAGGAGGAGGAAGGGACAAACTTTTTTTTTTTTTCTTCTACATTCCTTCACCTTAGTCACATAAGACATTTTTTTCTTAAGCTCTGAGTTGCTATGGCAACAATCTATTTCACCTGAGACTAACTTTCTTTAAGCGCCAGTTAATGATTGCACAACAAGACAGTGCATCTTGCTCAAGGATATGTTTGTCCTTAAGCTCTGTGCTAGTGATTATTTAACAACAACGCCCCGCTCAAGGGCCGAGAGGAGCTACTCCACGTTCAAGGTTAGGAGGGGTGGTGGTGAGGAGATACCCCTCGTTCAAGGTAAGAAAAACTCAAGTAAGATGGTAGGTGTTGCGAGAGGGCATCAGAGGGCAGACACACTGAAACCATAAGCATGGAAAACTAGTCAATCTAATCACACGGACCACAGCCTTGTATAAGCCAATGAAACTAAACCATGCCATGTGGGGCCACCCAAGATGAGCGGGTCATGGTGGAGAGGTCTGACAGAATGTGGTCCACTGGAGAAGGGAATGGCAAACCACTTCAGTATTCTTGCCTTGAGAACCCCATGAACAGTATGAAAAGGCAAAATGATAGGATACTGAAAGAGGAACTCCCCAGGTCGGTAGGTGCCCAATATGCTACTGGAGATCAATGGAGAAATAACTCCAGAAAGAATGACGGGATGGAGTCAAAGCAAAAAGAATACCCAGTTGTGGATGTGACTGGTGATAGAAGCAAGGTCCGATGCTGTAAAGAGCAATATTGCATAGGAACCTGGAATGTCAGGTCCATGAATCAAGGCAAATTGGAAGTGGTCAAACAGGAGATGGCAAGAGTGAACTTTGACATTCTAGGAATCAGCAAACTAAAATGGACTGGAATGGGTGAATTTAACTCAGATGACCATTATATCCACTACTGTGGGCAGGAATCCCTTAGAAGAAATGGAGTAGCCATCATGGTCAACAAAAGAGTGAAATGCAGTACTTGGATGCAATCTCAAAAACGATAGAATGATCTCTGTTCATTTCCAAGGAAAATCATTCAGTATCACAGTAATCCAAGCCTATGCCCCAACCAGTAATGCTGAAGAAGCTGAAGTTGAACGGTTCTATGAAGACCTACAAAACCTTTTAAAACTAACACCCAAAAAAGATGTCCTTTTCGTTATACCATTGACGATTTGGCTCAGAGGTTAAAGCATCTGGCTGTAATGCGGGAGACCTGGGTTTGATCCCTGGGTCGGGAAGATCCCCTGGAGAAGGAAATGGCAACCCACTCCAGTATTGTTGCCTGGAGAATCCCATGGACGGAGGAGCCTGGTGGGTTACAGTCCACAGGGTGGCAAAGAGTCGGACACGACTGAGTGACTTCACTTTCACTTTTCATTATAGGGGACTGGAATGCAAAAGTAGGAAGTCAAGAAACACCTGGGGTAACAGGCAACTTTGGCCTTGGAATACGGAATGAAGAAGGGCAAAGGCTAGTAGAGTCTTGCCAAGAGAATGCACTGGTCATAGCAAACACCCTCTTCCAAAAACACAAGAGAAGACTCTACACATGGACATCACCAGACTCTACACATGGTCAACACCAAAATCAGACTGATTATATTCTTTGCAGCCAAAGATGGAGAAGCTCTATACAGTCAGCAAAAACAAGACAAGGAGCTGACTGTGGCTCAGAACATGAACTCCTTATAGCCAAGTTCAGACTTAAATTGAAGAAAATAGGGAAAACCACTAGACCATTCGGGTATAACCTAAATCAAATCCCTTATGATTATACAGTGAAAGTCAGAAATAGATTTAAGGGACTAGATCTGATAGATAGAGTGCTTGATGAACTATGGATGGAGGTTTGTGACATTGTACAGGAGACAGGGATCAAGACCATCTCCATGGAAAAGAAATGCAAACAAGCAAAATGGCTCTCTGGGGAGGCCTTACAAATAGCTGTGAAAAGAAGAGAAGTGAAAAGCAAAAGGGAAAAGGAAAGATATAAGCATCTGAATGTAGAGTTCCAAAGAAGAGGAAGGAGAGATAAGAAAGCCTTCCTCAGCGATCAATGCAAAGAAATAGAGGAAAACAACAGAATGGGAAAGACTAGAGATCTCTTCAAGAAAATCAGAGATACCAAGGGAACATTTCATGCAAAGATGGGCTCGATAAAGGACAGAAATGGTATGGACCTAACAGAAGCAGAAAATATTAAGAAGAGGTGGCAAGAATACACAGAACTGTGCAAAATATCTTCATGACCCAGATAATCACGATGGTGTGATCAGTGACCTAGAGCCAGACATCCTGAAGTGAAGTCAAGTGGGCCTTAGAAAGCATCATTACGAACAAAGCTAGCGGAGGTGATGGAATTCCAGTTAAGCTACTTCAAATCCTGGAAGATGATGCTGTGAAAGTGCTGCACTCAGTATGCCAGCAACTTTGGAAAGACTCAGCAGTGTAAAAGGTCAGTGTTCATCCCAATCCCAAAGAAAGGCAATGCCAAAGAATGCTCAAACTATCACACAATTGCACTCATCTCACACGCTAGTAAAGTAATGCTCAAAATTCTCCAAGCCAGGCTTCAGCAATATGTGAACCGTGAACTTCCAGATGTTCAAGCTGGTTTTAGAAAAGGCAGAGGAACCAGAGATCAAATTGCCAACATCCGCTGGATCATGGAAAAAGCAAGAGAGTTCCAGAGAAACATGTATTTCTGCTTTATTGACTATGCCAAAGCCTTTGACTGTGTGGATCACAATAAACTGTGGAAAATTCTGAAAGAGATGGGAATACCAGACCACCTGACCTGCCTCTTGAGAAACCTATATGCAGGTCAGGAAGCAACAGTTAGAACTGGACATGGAACAACAGACTGATTCCAAATAGGAAAAGGAGTACGTCAAGACTGTATACTGTCACCCTGCTTATTTAACTTCTATGCAGAGTACATTATGAGAAATGCTGGGCTGGAAGAAGCACAAGCTGGAATCAAGATTGCTGGGAGAAATATCAATAACCTCAGATATGCAGATGACACCACCCTAATGGCATAAAGTGAAGAGGAACTAAAAAGCCTCTTGATGCAAGTGAAAGAGGAGAGTGAAACAGTTGGCTTAAAGCTCAACATTCAGAAAACAAAGATCATGGCATCTGGCCCTATCACTTCATGGGAAATAGATGGGGAAACAGTGTCAGACTTTATTTTTTGGGGCTCCAGAATCACTGCAGATGGCGATTGCAGTTATGAAATTAAAAGACGCTTACTCCTTGGAAGGAAAGTTATGACCAACTAGATAGGATATTCAAAAGCAGAGACATTACTTTGCCAACAACGGTCCATCTAGTCAAGGCTATGGTTTTTCCAATAGTCATGTATGGATGTGAGAGTTGGACTGTGAAGAAAGCTGATCGCTGAAGAATTGACGCTTTTGAACTGTGGTGTTGGAGAAGACTCTTGAGAGTCCCTTGGACTGCAAGGAGATCCAACCAGTCCATTCTGTAGGAGATCAGCCCTGGGATTTCTTTGGAAGGAATGATGCTAAAGCTGAAACTCCAGTATTTTGGCCACCTCATGTGAAGAGTTGACTCACTGGAAAAGACTCTGATGCTGGGAGGGATTGGGGGCAGGAGGAGAAGGGGATGACAGAGGATGAGATGGCTGGATGGCATCATCAACTCGATGGATGTGAGTTTGCGTGAACTCAGGGAGTTGGTGATGGATAAGGAGGCCTCAGTTCAATTCAGTTCAGTTCAATCACTCAGTCTTGTCTGACTCTTTGCAGGGGCGTACTGCAATTCATGGGGTTGCAAAGAGTTGGACATGACTGAGCGACTGAATTGAACTGAACTGAACTGAATCCTGCTCAAGGACATGTTTCTTCTTCCTAACAGAAATCCATTCCTTCTGGCTAAACTTATTATCTTAAGATATATGTTGTGGGAGTTGGTCTTTTAAGACCCTTACTGCTGAATGTCAGTGTTCACTCTTGCTATGATAGCTTACAATGTCAAACTCATGATCTCCAAAGAAGGTTTATCTTTGGGACCAGGGACCAGGCTTGATCACTCAAGAGCTTTTTTGTAGCAGAGTTTTATTACAGTGGTAAAAGGACAGAGAAAGCTTCTGACACAGACATCAAAAGGGGGATGGAGAATGCCCCACTCAGTAGTCTTAGTAGGAGAGCTATATACTTTTTCAATTGATTATTCAGTTCAGTTCAGTTGCTCAGTCGTGTCCGAC
Organism: Bos indicus x Bos taurus; assembly: GCF_003369695.1. Lineage (NCBI taxonomy): Eukaryota > Metazoa > Chordata > Mammalia > Artiodactyla > Bovidae > Bos > Bos indicus x Bos taurus. The sequence continues at coordinate 231,320 of NW_020867083.1, forward strand.
TCTTTGCGACCCCATGAATCGCAGCACGCCAGGCCTTCCTGTCCATCACCAATTCCCAGAGTTCACTCAGACTCACGTCCATCGAGTCAGTGATGCCATCCAGCCATCTCATCCTCTGTCATCCCCTTCTCCTCCTGCCCCCAATCCCTCCCAGCATCAGAGTCTTTTCCAATGAGTCAACTCTTCGCATGAGGTGGCCAAAGTCCCGGAGTTTCAGCTTCGGCATCATTCCCTCCAAAGAAATCCCAGGGTTGATCTCCTTCAGAATGGACTGGTTGGATCTCCTTGCAGTCCAAGGGACTCCCAAGAGTCTTCTCCAACACCACAGTTCAAAAGCATCAATTCTTCGGCGCTCAGCTTTCTTCACAGTCCAACTCTCACATCCATACATGACCACAGGAAAAACCATAGCCTTGACTAGACAGACCTTTGTTGGCAAAGTAATGTCTCTGCTTTTCAATATGCTATCTAGGTTGGTCATAACTTTTCTTCCAAGGAGTAAGTGTCTTTTAATTTCATGGCTGCAATCACCATCTGCAGTGATTTTGGAGCCCCCCAAAATAAAGTCTGACACTGTTTCCACTGTTTCCCCATCTATTTCCCATGAAGTGATAGGACCAGATCACTCTCCTCTTTCACCTTCATCAAGAGGCTTTTTAGTTCCTCTTCACTTTCTGCCATCAGGGTGGTGTCATCTGCATATCTGAGGTTATTGATATTTCTCCCGGCAATCTTGATTCCAGCTTGTGCTTCTTCCAGCCCAGCATTTCTCATGATGCACTCTACATAAAAGTTAAATAAGCAGGGTGACAATATACAGCCTTGACGAACTCCTTTTCCTATTTGGAACCAGTCTGTTGTTCCATGTCCAGTTCTAACTGTTGGTTCCTGACCTGCATACAGATTTCTCAAGAGGCAGGTCAGGTGGTCTGGTATTCCCATCTGTTTCAGAATTTTCCACAGTTTATTGTGATCTACACAGTCAAACGCTTTGGCATAGTCAATAAAGCAGAAATACATGTTTCTCTGGAACTCTCTTGCTTTTTTGATGATCCAGCAGATGTTGGCAATTTGATGTCTGGTTCCTCTGCCTTTTCTAAAGCCAGCTTGAACAACTGGAAGTTCATGGTCACGTATTGCTGAAGCCTGGCTTGGAGAATTTTGAGCATTACTTTACTAGCCTGTGAGATTGATTATTACAGTAAATCAAAAGAATGCCTAAAGGTTGCAAAGGTCTTACCAGACCCACTCCCACAATTTATATTTTAAAATGACGGGATTAGAACAATAGAAAGATCTTACCAGCCCTACTCCCACAACATACAGTATAAGATGACAGGATTATTCAGAAGGTTCTTAAGAAGGAGACATACATCCTCAAGCAGGATACATTATTGTTACGTAATCATTGGTACAGAGTTTAAGGGAAAATATATTCTAGAGCAAGATGAGTTGTTTTGTTGTGTAATCATTAGCTCTGAGCTTAAAGAAAAAAACATTTTATGTGATTAAAATGAAGAAATGTGGAAAAAAATGTTTGTCCTTCTCTCCTCCTCAAGAACCCCGGACCCCTTTTTCCTCTTCAGGTACTCCAGACTTCTAATCAACCTACCTAAGAATTAACTCTCTCACAATCTTGAGACTTTTAAAAAAAATCTATTGTTAGTAACCAATTTAAAAAGTATATAAGGCCTTGCTAAGACTAGCAGGGGTGGCACTCTTTCAGCCCCCTTCTGATGTCTGTGTCAAAAGCTTTCTAAATCCCTTTTCACTTTAATAAAACTTTTGTTGCATGAAGCTCTGAGTGACTGAAGCCCCATCTTTGGTCCCAAAGCGAAATTTTCTCCTTTGGAGATTACAAATCTGACACCATTCATGGTAAGCTATCACTCCCAAACCATGTGGCCAACTAAGCAACACAGGCAAAAGGCAGACTGGTTTGTCATAATGATGGTTTTGCTTTCTCCCTGATGAGGATACTTCATGTAAGTGACAATGCATAAATTTTCAGCACTTTCTGATGCCATTGGTGCTGCCAGAGAGCTCCACCACGTCCCAATTCTCCTGGGATCTGGCTCATGCACCTTGTATCCTAAAACACCACCAAGGAAGCCCTGTGTATTGTCAGCCCACTCCGGCTTCAGTTTTACTTTGGGAGTTTGTATACAGAAAGGAAGATTGATGGTCACAGGGGCCGGTTGAGTAGCCTCTTGACCTTGGATCTTGAGGGCATGTAGAAACAGAACTCCAAGCCAAGCCCTCTCTGCCCTCTGCCCTCTGTAGCCTCCATCCCAAGTAGGAAGAGAATACCTGATCTGAGCCAGAAGAATAAGCATAGCATATGGCCCTCCTACTGCTGTGGGAGGAATCTTAGGGAAACTTCCTCACTGGGCATTAATAGGAAGTGACAAATGGTTGAGTAGTTCATGGTATGCGAGTGGAGAGACAAGGGCAGGGCTGGAGTTGAATGTGGAAACAGAGGAGAAGCATGACAGTGATCTCCAGAATTCATTTCCAGCTGAAGTTTCAGACTTAGACAGGAATAAGGGATAGAAGACACTAAAAGATATAGTGGAGCTCTGCCTGACACAGGCATGGTGGTCTTCATCCAGCATTGGGGGAGTTGGTTGCTGCTGCTCCTGCTAAGTCACTTCAGTCGTGTCCGACTCTGTGTGACCCCATGGATGGCAGCCCACCAGGCTCCCCCATCCCTGGGATGCTCCAGGCAAGAACACTGGAGTGGGTTGCCATTTCCTTCTCCACTGTATGCAAGTGAAAAGTGAAAGTGAAGATGCTCAGTCGTATCTGACCCTCAGCGACCCCATGGACTGCAGCCTACCAGGCTCCTCCATCCATGGGATTTTCCAGGCAAGAGTACTGGAGTGGGGTGCCATTGCCTTCTCCGGGGGGAGTTGGTTAGCACTGCTTAAAAATCCCCTAAGTGGGTATCTTGTTGGACACAAAGAAATCTTTAATCCATCCAGACCACTGGACTTTCTTCTTTGAATCATTTTTTCTACTTCCTTTGGGGCAATAGATGAAAGAATTGGCTTTTGTTTCAGGGCAACATATGTGAGGTGGTTACATGATGAAAGAATATAACAGATTTGCTCTTTTATTTTAGGCTTGTGCATTGGAATGGCAAATGAAATTATCCACGTTTATGTTACTTTTCTTTCCTGCTTTCTTTTTATATTTTTTGAAAGTTAATATCAAGTGGGCTTTATCCCAGGGATGCAAGGATTCTTCAATATCTGCAAATCAATCAAAGTAATACACCACATTAACAAATTGAAAAATAAAAGCCATTTGATTATCTCAATAGATGCAGAGAAAGCCTTTGACAAAATTCAACATCCATTTATGATAAAAACCCTCCAGAAAGCAGGAATAGAAGGAATATACCTCAATATAATAAAAGCTATATATGACAAACCCACAGCAAACATTATCCTAAATGGTGAAAAATTGAAAGCATTTCCCCTAAAGTCAGGAACAAGACAAGGGTGCCCACTCTCACCACTACTATTCAACATAGTTTAGGAAGTTTTGGCTACAACAATCAGAGCAGAAAAGAAATAAAAGGAATCCAAATTGGAAAAGAAGAAATAAAACTCTCACTGTTTGCAGATAACATGATCCTCTACATCAGATCAGATCAGTTGCTCAGTAGTGTCCGACTCTTTGTGACCCCATGAATCGCAGCACACCAGACCTCCCAGTCCATCACCGACTCCCAGAGTTCACCCAGACTCACGTCCATCGAATCAGTGATGCCATCCAGCCATCTCATCCTCTGTTGTCCCCTTCTCCTCCTGCCCCCAATCCCTCCCAGCATCAGAGTCTTTTCCAATGAGTCAACTCTTCGCATGAGGTGGCCAAAGTACTGGAGTTTCAGCTTTAGCATCATTCCTTCCAAAGAAATCCCAGGGCTGATCTCCTTCATAATGGACTGGTTGGATCTCCTTGCAGTCCAAGGGACTCTCAAGAGTCTTCACCAACACCACAGTTCAAAAGCATCAATTCTTCGGCACTCAGCCTTCTTCACAGTCCAACTCTCACATCCATACATGACCACAGGAAAAACCATAGCCTTGACTAGACGGACCTTTGTTGGCAAAGTAATGTCTCTGCTTTTCAATATGCTATCTAGGTTGGTCATAATTTTCCTTCCAAGGAGTAAGTGTCTTTTAATTTCTTGGCTGCAGTCACCATCTAGTGATTTTGAAGCCCAGAAAATAAAGTCTGACACTGTTTCTACTGTTTCCCCATCTATTTCCCATGAAGTGATGAGACTGGATGCCAAGATCTTCGTTTTCTGAATGTTGAGCTTTAAGCCAACTTTTTCACTGTCCACTTTCACTTTCATCAAGAGGCTTTTTAGTTCCTCTTCACTTTCTGCCATAAGGGTGGTGTCATCTGCATATCTGAGGTTATTGATATTTCTCCCGGCAATCTTGATTCCAGCTTGTGTTTCTTCCAGTCCAGCATTTCTCATGATGTACTCTGCATATAAATTAAATAAGCAGGGTGACAGTATACAGCCTTGACGAACTCCTTTTCCTATTTGGAACCAGTCTGTTGTTCCATGTCCAGTTCTAACTGTTGCTTCCTGACCTGCATATAGGTTTCTCAAGAGGCAGGTCAGGTGGTCTGGTATTCCCATCTCTTTCAGATTTTTCCACAGTTTATTGTGATCCACACAGTCAAAGGCTTTGGCATAGTCAATAGCAGAAATAGATGCTTTTCTGGAACTCTCTTGCTTTTTCCATGATCCAGTGGATGTTGGCAATTTGATCTCTGGTTCCTCTGCCTTTTCTAAAACCAGCTTGAACATCTGGAAGTTCACGGTTCACATATTGCTGAAGCCTGGCTTGGAGAATTTTGAGCACTACTTTACTAGCATGTGAGATGAGTGCAATTGTGTGGTAGTTTGAGCATTCTTTGGCATTGCCTTTCTTTGGGATTGGAATGAAAACTGACCTTTTCCAGTCCTGTGGCCACTGCTGAATTGATCCTCTACATAGAAAACCCTCAAGACTCCACCAGAAAATTACTAGAGCTAATCAATGAATATAGTAAAGTTGCAGGATATAAAATCAACACACAGAAATCCCTTGCATTCCTATACACTAATAATGAGAAAATAGAAAGAGAAATTAAGGAAACAATTCCATTCACCATTGCAACAAAAAGAATAAAATATTTAGGACCATATCTACCTAAAGAAACAAAAGACTTATACATACAAAACTATAAAACACTAATGAAGGAAATCAAAGAGGACACTAAAAGATGGAGAAATATATACCATGTTCATGGATTGAAACAATAAATACAGTGAAAATGAGTATACTACCCAAAGCAATCTATAGATTCAATGCAATCCTTATCAGCTACCAATGGTATTTTTCACAGAGCTAGAACAAATAATTTCACAATTTGTATGGAAATACAAAAAAAACTTGAATAGCCAAAGCAATCTTGAGAAAGAAGAATGGAACTGGAGGAATAAACCTGCCTGACTTCAGGCTCTACTACAAAGCCACAGTCATCAAGACAGTATGGTACTGGCACAAAGACAGATATATAGATTAATGGAACAAAATAGAAAGCCCAGAGATAAATCCACACACCTATGGACACCTTATCTTTGAGAAAGGAAGCAAGAATATACAATGGAGAATAGACAATATCTTTAACAAGTGGTGCTGGGAATCAGGCTCTACTACAAAGCCACAGTCATCAAGACAGTATGGTACTGGCACAAAGACAGAAATATAGATCAACAAAACAAAATAGAAAGCCCAGAGATAAATCCACACACCTATGGATACCTTATCTTTGAAAAAGGAAGTAAGAATATACAATGGAGAAAAGACAATCTCTTTAACAAGTGGTGCTGGGAAAACTGGTCAACCACTTGTAAAAGAATGGAACTAGAGAACTTTCTAACACCATACACAAAAATAAACTCAAAATGGGTTAAAGATCTAAATGTAAGAGCAGGAAACTATAAAACTCCTAGAGGAGAACATAGGCAAAACACTCTCTGACATAAATCACAGCACGATCCTCTATGACCCACTTCCCAGAATATTGGAAATAAAAGCAAAAATAAACAAATGGGACCTAATTAAACTTAAAAGCTTCTGCACAACAAAGGAAACTATAAGCAAGGTGAAAAGATAGCCTTCAGAATGGGAGAAAATAATAGCAAATGAAGCAACTGACAAAGAATCAATCTCAAAAATATACAAGCAACTCCTGCAGCTCAATTCTAGAAAAATAAACTACCCAATCAAAAAGTGGGCCAAAGAACTAAATAGACATTTCTCCAAAGAAGACATACAGATGGCTAACAAACACATGAAAAGATGCTCAACATCACTCATTATCAGAGAAATGCAAATCAAAACCACAATCAGGTACCATTTCACACCGGTCACAATGGCTGTGATCCATAAGTCTACAAGCAATAAATGCTGGAGAGGGTGTGGAGAAAAGGGAATCCTCTTACTCTGCCAGTGGGAATGCAAATGAGTACAGCCACTATGGAGAACAGTGTGGAGATTCCTTAAAAAACTGGAAATAGAACTGCCTTATGACCCAGCAATCCCACTGCTGGGCATACACACCAAAGAAACCAGAACTGAAAAAGACACATGCACCCCAATGTTCATCACAGCACTGTTTATAATAGCCAGGACATGGAAGCAACCGAGATGTCCATCAGCAGACAAATGGATAAGAAAGCTGTGGTACATATACACAATGGAGTAATACTCAACCATTGAAAGGAATGCATTCAAATCAGTTCTAATGAGGTGGATGAAACTGGAGCCTATTATACAGAGTGAAGTAAGCCAGAAAGAAAAACACCAGTACAGTATACTAACGCATTTATATGGAATTTAGAAAGATGGTAACAATAACCCTGTATGCGAGATAGCAAAAGAGACACAGATGTATAGATCAGTCTTTTGGACTCTGTGGGAGAGGGCGAGGGTGAGATGGTTTGGGAGAATGGCATTGAATCATGTATATTATCATATGTGAAATGAATCGCCAGTCCAGGTTCGATGCATGATACAGGATGCTCGGGGCTGGTGCACTGGGATGACCCAGAGGGATGGTATAGGGAGGGAGGTGGGAGGGGGTTCAGGATGGGGAACACGTTTACACCTGTGGTGGATTCATGTTGATGTATGGCAAAACCAATTAAATATTGTACAGTAATTAGCCTCCAATAAAAATAAATAAATTTATATTAAAAAAGAAAGTTAATATGAATTTTAAATGTTGAGATAATTTTAAAGTTTACCAAAGAGTTGTAAAGGGTACATAAGTTCCTTTACACACTTCCCCCAGCTTCCCCTTAACTTTTTACATAGCTATGGAACATTTCAGAGAAGGCAATGGCACTCCACTCCAGTACTTTTGCCTGGAGAATCCCATGGACGGAGGAGCCTGGTGGGCTGCAGTCCATGGGGTCGCTAAGAGTCAGACACGACTGAATGACTTCACTTTCTCTTTTCACTTTCATGCATTGGAGAAGGTAATGGCAATCCACTCCAGTGTTCTTGCCTGGAGAATCCCAGGGACGGTGGAGCCTGGTGGGCTGCCATCTCTGGGGTCGCACAGAGTCAGACGCGACTGAAGCGACTTAGCAGCAGCAGCAGCAGCATGGAACATTTATCTATAGAACATTTATCAAAACTAAGACATTAACCTTGGTATTGTGTTATTAAGCAAAAACCTACTCAGGTTTCATATTTTTTCTTTTGCAATCATTTTCTGCTCCAGGATCTGATCCATGCTCCCATGTTTAATTTAGTGATGCTGTCTCCTCAGTCCTCTTCAACCTGTGGCAGGTCCTCAAGCTCTCTTTGTCATTCTTTTTTTTTTTTTTTTTAAATAATTAATTTATTTTAATTGGAGTCTAATTACAATATGATGGTTGTTTTTGCCATACATTGACATGAATCAGCCACGGATGTACATGTGGCCCCATTCTGAATCTCCCGCCCATCTCCCTCCCCATCCCATCCCTCTGGGTCATCCCAGTGCACTGTCCTTGAGCACCCTTGTCTCATGCATTGAACCTGGACTGGTGATCTGTTTCATATATGATAATATACATGTTTCAATGATGTTCTCTGAAATCATCCCACCCTTGCCTTCTCCCACAGAGTCCAAAAGTCTGTTCTTTACATCTGTGTCTCTTTTGCTGTCTCGCATATAGGGTCATCGTTATCATCTTTCTAAATTCCATATATATTCATTAATATACTGTATTGGTGTTTTTCTTTCTGACTTCACTCTGTATAATAGGCTCTGGTTTCATCCATCTCATTAGAACTGATTCAAGTGTATTCCTTTTAATAGCTGAGTAATATTCCATTGTGTACATGTACCACAGTATTTTTATTCATTCATCTGCCGATGGGCATCTAGGTTGCTTCCATGTCCTGGCTATTATAAACAGTGCTGTGATGAACATTGGGGTGCATGTGTCTCTTTCAATTCTGGTTTCCTTGGTGTGTATGCCCAGCAGTGGGATTGCTGGGTCATATGGCAGTTCTATTTCCAGTTTTTAAAGGAATCTCCACAATTTTCTCCATAGTGGCTGTACTAGTTTGCATTCCCACGAGCAGTGTAAAAGGATTCCCTTTTCTCCACACCCTCTCCAATATTTATTGTTTGTAGACTTTTTGATAGCAGCTGTTCTGAGTGCATGAGATGGTACCTCATTGTGGTTTTGATTTGCATTTCTCTGATAATGAGTAATGTTGAGCATCTTTTCATGTGTTTGTTAGCCATCTGTATGTCTTCTTTGGACTTTGAAAGTTTTGAAGAGAACCAGTAAGTTACTTTGTACAATGTCTCACCACTTGGAGTTATCTGATGTTTTATATTTATTGGATCTAGGTTATGTTTTATTCAGAATGATCCCACAGGGGTTGAGGTACCCTTCTCAGTTCATCAAACTAAGGCACCCATGATGTCAGTGTCTTATTACTGCAGATTACTTTGCTATTTGGCTGAGATAGTATCTACCGGTATTTTATGCTATAAACTATTTTCTTTTTGCAATTACTAAGTGTTTGAGGGCAGTACTTGGAGACCTCTCAATTTTGCTTAAGTTTTCACCCATTCATTTTAATATCTATCAATAGGTATTCACTGTAGCAATTATTACTCTGGTGTACAATATTATTGATGACTTTCTTTCATTTCTCCTACATTTATTAATTGTAGTTCTCTGAGGAAGAGTTGATGCTTCTCTCTTATTTATTTGCTTAGTTAGTTATTTGTTTAATCAGTATGGACTAATACATATCTATATTATTCTTTTTATAATCCAAACTATAGTTATATATTTTGTTCAAGTTTTTCCAACACTGGCCACTGGGAGCTCCTTCAGTTTAGCCCTGAATTCCTTTGAAATACATATACATACAAATGTATATATTTGTTGTTCTTGTTTATTTGTTTTTAATACCTTCTTGCTGTCTGGTGCCACAAGGTGCTCCAGTCTCATCTTGGATTCTCTCTGTCCCACTTCTGAATCAACTGATTCTCCAAGGTTGTTCTTTCTTTTTATTACCCTCATCATATACAGTCTCTGTGTTACCACTTCTCCTAGGCAGGTCAGAGGGCATTGAGGTTAGGGGATGCTGGGAGAGATCACAGAGGCCTGTGACATACCAACAAGTGTTGTGGTTGAGCACTAGAGGAGCACTAATTCCAAATTATAATACAAATCCCTGAAAAGAGATCTCAGAGAACAAATTATGTGTTTGCAGTTGAGGATCCAACTGGAAGATCCACCAGGAAGATCTACCCAGGGTTCCTTGACATGTTAACGCCACGCAGGAGTGAGGCACAAGAGTGGCCCAGTTTCTGAGCTAACTCACCTCCCAGGCTGTGGCAGGGAGCCTGGGTAGCAAAAAACCTCAGCCTTGCCATCAATAGGATAGGATCATGTGTGATAAGGCTGCGTTTTCATTGGTTGGAATGCCCTTCTGTCCTAGCTCCAATTTCTTCTGAAAAGAAGAGTCTGGGATAAGAGCTTATTGCCAGAGGTTGATCTTTGGAAGTAATTCCAGGGAATAAGAAATGGATCAGTGAGAAGAGTGGAAAAGGAAAGAAGGTAAAGTTGATATGAGGGTACCTTCTTGACTTGATCACTGCTAACTAGACTCAATCCTGCTGGGACCCTTTGGGAAGCCACCTAAGAAATTACCTAAACAACTGTCTTCCTGAAAGACAAAAGAGAGGCATATTTGTCCACAAGTTCCATCCTCCATTGGTCAAATGTGGTCACATAAGGTGCTAGTTCCCTCACACTTCCCAATTGGCACATACAACAGAATGCGTAAGTAGGTTTTCACAAGAGTTATGTGTAGCGATGACAGAGAAGTTCTCAGGCAAAGAGAAATGTCCAACACAACCGAGGCTGAGAGGTGCCAGTTCCCATTGCAGGATCAGTTCAGTCCAGTCCAGTCACTCAGTCGTGTCCGACTCTTTGCGACCCCATGAATCACAGCACGCCAGGCCTCCCTGTCCATCACCAACTCCCAGAGTTCTCCCAGACTCACGTCCATCCAGTCAGTGATGCCATCCAGCCATCTCATGCTCTTTTGTCCCCTTCTCCTCCTGCCCCCAATCCCTCCCAGCATCAGAGTCTTTTCCAATGAGTCAACTCTTTGCATGAGGTGGCCAAAGTACTGGAGTCTCAGCTTTAGCATCATTCCTTCCAAAGAAATCCCAGGGCTGATCTATCTCCTTGCAGTCCAAGGGACTCTCAAGAGTCTTCTCCAACACCACAGTTCAAAATCATCAATTCTTAGGTGCTCAGCCTTCTTCACAGTCCAACTCTCACATCCATACATGACCACAGGAAAAACAGCCTTGACTAGATGGACCTTTGTTGGCAAAGTAATATCTCTGCTTTTGAATATGGTATCTAGGTTGGTCATAACTTTCCTTCCAAGGAGTGAGTGTCTTTTAATTTCATGGCTGCAGTCACCATCTGCAGTGATTTTGGAGCCCCCCCAAATAAAGTCTGACACTGTTTCCACTGTTTCCCCATCTATTTCCCATAAAGTGATGGGACTGGATGCCATGATCTTCGTTTTCTGAATGTTGAGCTTTAAGCCAACTTTTTCACTCTCCACTTTCACTTTCATCAAGAGGCTTTTGAGTTCCTCTTCACTTTCTGCCATAAGGGTGGTGCCATCTGCATATCTGAGGTTATTGATATTTCTCCCAGGAATCTTGATTCCAGCTTGTGTTTCTTCCATTGCAGTATAGTGACCAAAAAATAAGTAGCCCATGAGCATATGTGGTGTCTGGCACAAAATGTGTCAGATACAACTTCCAAGCAGCAGAAGGGGACAAAAATCCAACATATCAACTGCATGTACAGTGAGATGTAGTAAAGTGTTAGGAGGGAGAATACCATTAGGATGAATGGGAAGGTGAATTTTTGGTACCTCTACTTATTTTCCCAAGTTGGCCTGGCTGTATTTCAGCCTTTCTTTGTGATTGTGTCATTGCCAAGCCCTCCTTCCCATCCCTCTTCCCTTGGAAAAATGATACTGGGCCTCCAGGACCAGTGGGAAAGTAGAATTTTGGTAGTGAAGATTTTGTTTAAATCTTTACTTTTCAGACATGATTTCCCAAGGACCCAGGAATGGTGTGGGGTTCTATAATATCAGAGACCATAATTTTAAATCCTGGATAGCCAAGGCATTTAGTTTAACCCAGTTTAACAGAACTTCACAACCAAGTACAAGTGGCTGAATCCAGGGAAAAGGCTGCAGCCTGGAGGTCAAGGCACTTAGCTCTGTCTTGAGCTTGTGCAGCTTGAATGACCCAAGTTTGTTCATAGCCCAGTGTCCTTGCACTTGCTGTCCTCTTGCCTGCAATATCCTCCTACCAAGCCTCTTCCAGGTGGCTCCTTATCCCTCTCCAAAGCAGCCTTCTTAAGTCCTTCTCTAGGGCAGCCCTCCTCCATCAGCCAGCCTAAAGCACTTCCACCATCTGCACCCAAGACCTCCTCCGTCACTCGAATGAACTTCTCACTCTATCATGTTACCCTTTATGTTTGCTTACTCATTTATTGTTATCTTCCTCAAATATAAGTGAGTTCCTGGAGTACAGGCCTTTGCAATTTTGCTAATACTGTACATAAACACTTAGGAGGTGCAGTAACTGTTTGCTGCCTGGGTGAAGGTTCCATGTTTGCTGCTTCCAAGTGTGGCCTGCGGATCTGTATATCCCCTGCATCACATAAGATCTTGTTAAAAGAGCAGTTTCTTGGGGCCCACCTCCAGGTCAGAATCCTCATTTTGATAAGATCCCGGGTTACTTGCAGGCACATTAAAATTTAGAAAGTTCTGTCTTGTGTGTCAAGTTAGCCTATAGCAAACAACCCCAGTGTAGTCACCAAGGGAACATGCTCTGTGGTTCTCTGGCATACTGCATTCTACCAGACTCCATCTTTCCACCCTGATTCAATCTCTGAGACTAAGAGAAGCTCTGCATCCTGCTCCAGCACCACAGGAGAATGTATGGAACATATGTATGCTTGGGCAAGGCTCTTGGCCTGGGCAAAGTCCTTGCACACCTCCAGAGGCACACTCTCACACTCTGTTATCCCCTGGGGATGCCATCTTCCCTATTGGACAATGAAAGGGCTGACACATTTCAGATGTAATCAAATGATGAGAATTAAAATGGAAGAAAGAGAGGCAGTTTTCTTCATCTTCATACCTTTACCTGGTTGATATCTGCATCTTCTGTAACCTTCATCTTAGGGATTATCTGTTCAGGAACCCACATCAGACCTTTTGAGACTGGTCCAGCTCTATGTTGAGATGATTATTTGGTTTATCTGACTTGTTCTTTGTGCCCTAGTTGAAGATGCCAAACTCATATGTGACAAATGTGTAAGGGGCTGCAGGTCAAGAAGCTCTGTGCTTTGGTCCATCATACTTCCTGGATCTGAAATGCCCTTTCCATTTGTCCCCATGGAAATCTTATTTATCCTGAGGGCTGTGCAGAAACTACTTTCTTTGGAGAATTCCATCTTAATTAAAGTTTATGCTGCACCTTCAGGATCTGACCACCATCTTATTTCATGGTATTTATCTGCAAATGTCTCTCCTCCAGAACTCTTCAGATTGCTTGAGTTCTTTTCATCTTTGTTGGCTGAGTACCTAGCACAACAATAGCAACCAAGACCACAATAACTGCCACAAAGAACTGCCCACTCACAGAATGTTCTCTAAGGGACAGTTTGTGCCTTTATCATGTTAAGTCCCTTCAATGACCCTGTGAAGTAAATATTCTTAGCTCCATTTCACAGTGGAGGAATTTTAGGCTCAGGGAGTTGACAAATTGTCCAAAGGGGCGGACTTAGTGGTTCACAATTAGGTCTGTGGGTGCCATAGTGACAAACAGGTTGATGTAATTGTTGGTAACGTGTTCATTCTGGTTCCTAAATGCTTGCAAACTCAAGGGGGCCTCTCTCAGTCTTGGACTTGCAGAGTGCCATTTGCCCCAGTTAAGTGAGCTTGGGTTTCCACTTCAAAGTAGGCTCTGCAGAATAGTGGCCCTGATGCTCAGCACAACTTAACCTTTCAGCCGGGCATCTATCTCAGATCCTTTCAAAAGCAGGATGAAATGGGGCTTGTCACTTCCAGCAACCTCGTATCACCTAGCCCTTCAAAGGAAACACTCAGTCTCCCCTGCCTCATCACTGTGAGAAGCATGACAAGCAAGTACTTGGCAGCTGGCTCAGCCCTGCTCAGTGCTTATTCTCCATAGACTTGGGGGCACAGGATAGCAGATGCTGACATCACCTGGACCCCCAATGTCTGAGCATGTTCGGCCTTCTTTAGAAATGTCTGACTGCCCACCATGACTTGGGCATTCTGCCCCCTTGCCTTGCTCCTTTTGACTAACATATGGAGGCTACATGAGGAATCAGATCAAAGAAAGCTTCTGCAGCTGTCACCATGACCTCACAGAGCTTTGGGCAGGGTCACTCCTTTGTGGATATAGTCTGGGTGGTCTATGTAATGCCTGATCCCTATCTCATTTTTCCTGCTTTGCCCCTGAACATCTACTCTGCTTAAAGAACACAATTAACCTTGGAGAGATAACACACACTCATACCTTAGCATGTCTGTGTTGGTCAGATGTCACCCTTTTCACTGAAAGAAATTGCAGATAGACTGAAGAGGCTGGGCAATGAAGCAGTAGAGGCTTCAAAGGGAAGCCTGTCAATGGGAAATCCTGTCACAGCTTTCTCTGTGGGCTCCCCTGCCTAGCTCTGTCTTGTACTGCAGCTCCCCACCCCAGCCCTAGTGGGAGCTAGAGAGATGTTTCCCTGCAGGGATTCTGAATGCCAGATGAGCTATGCTGAGGGCTTACTCCTCATCAGATTCCACTCTACTTTGGTGTTCTTCCAGGGGCCTGCAGTGTGGGAATCACTTGACCTTGTGGTGAAAGTCCTAGCCCTCTAAGAACTGCTATATGACTTCAGGCAAGCTGGTTACCTCTGAACTCTACTTCCTGCTCTGACCAAAGTGGAATGTGGTGAGGGACATGAAGGAGTCCAGAGGGCATCTGTGGGCCCTGCTGGTGCAGAGGACCAGGTCCTGGGGATACAGGAAGTGATCCTAACTTTCACAAAATTCCTACAGGGAGGCAGAAAGACATTGGAGATGAACTGTCTTCCCTCCCAGCCTGTTCTGTTCCAATAAATGCTGAAGGAATTGTCTCTGGAAAGAGGACTTTATGCATATTCATGAATCATATAATTCTCTACATACTCCTGGGAGTGGCCTGTTTTTCTGTCCAACAGTGTTTCATCAAAATAGCTAGATCAGGTGTTTGAGTATTTTCCAAAGCCCTAGCTGGCTGGCTGGGTGTTTGGGGATAACAACATTTAGGTATGTGCAGAGAGCACTTTCCAAGTGGTGAGTTTCTGTGGCAATGCATGGGCACATGCTGCAGCAATCTCTGGAAACCAGAAGTATCATCCATCCATTTGCTGAGGCCTGTAGGCCACACAGATGCATACAATATTGTTAGGCTGTGACCTTCCTGGCCCTGCCCTGTCTGATCAGCTCTAGAAACATTCTGGATCTTTGTAGGTTCTTCTTGTCCCCAGCAGGTGCTTCATCTTCATCTTCCCTTTGCACACGTCTGGGCTGGTGAAGTTTCAGATGCTGTCTCTGTCCCAGCTACATCACCCTCTTTCCTTTCCAGGGCTTCAGATCTCATCTGCAAAATGATGTGGACGATACCATACACCCCATAAAAATCTAGCACCTATCCCCCAAATCTATCCTCTCCTTCTTCTTGTCTTCCCTCTCCTTTCTCTCCTCCCCATCTTTCTCTCTTTACCCCTTCCAGTTCTCCTTCTTCTTTTCTGTTTCTTTCTCCTTCTCGTCCTCTTCCTCCTCCCTTTCTACTAAAGGTGCGTACCTGGAACAAAATTCCTCCATGTTTTCAAACTTAGGCTCATGCTATTTTCACCTTTCAGCAAAAGTTACAATCATTTTTTGCCATTCTCTGCATAGTGGATGAGGAACCATTTGTGCAAATGCTAGTTGTGGAGAGTCCAAGGCTACTGCTTGGGGATTGTTCTTGATTACAGGCAAGAGCAAATTCACCTGTTAGTCTCATTTACACATTCTTTTGTCAACCACCCATGTACCTTCTGTTCTAGTTGGTGATTTGAAAATATAATGCAGTCTTTAAGGGTCTTTATTCCTATTGAGAATGCTGGACCACTCCTCATGTCAGAGCCAATGCCCCTCTTCTTCACTCCCCTTCTCTTAGTCAAAGAGGCCCAGCTTCCATCCCAATAGTCAGGCAGTCAGTAGGCAAGTTCCCACAGTTCCCCTGGGCTTTAGGGTGCAATTTAATTGGTTTCTTGTCTCAGACACATTTTCGGCAGGATCTTTTTCTTTGTTACTTTCTAATATGTAATTAAAACAATATATCAATGTGAATTTCTTTTAATAAAACTTTTAAAGTAAAAGAATAAAATAAGAATTCATATTATTCTTTTGCATAATTATTGTCAGAGTCTGCGTGTGGGTTGGAAAAGAATTTTCAGACATGAGGCAGAGTGAGAAGATAATAGAGTTCATTGAGTGGGAGATGCTGTTAGAAAAGTAGGTCTGTTCAATGGGGAGCTGACCCCTTTCATGGGCTTGTAGCCAAATTTTATATCCTTAAGACAGGAGATTCCTACTGGAAGGATGGCATTAGGTGATTGGTTAGGATGTAAGGTGGGAAATAGGGTGGATATTTTACCTAATATGGGGTCATGGAACTGGCCAGTTTGGTTCAGGAGGCACATGGTAACAGTTGCTATGAGGCTTGGTTAATTCTGGACATTTTGACCTTGATATAAGGCTCCATGCTTGTGACTTTGGTATAGGGCTCCACATTCCCCCCTCTTTTTATTTATGGTACAAATCTTTGGTTCATTAACACCCTACTCATGACCAAGTATCTCAGGCCATAGGGGCCCTGGTTATTGGGGAAAGGGGTGATGACCACTCCTAGCTTCTTCTGGCTGAACAGGGATGTGATGGGGTCCTGAGTCCCAATGCCCACTCTGTTAGGGTGCATTTATGGAGAGAGAGAAAAGTTAGGCTCTCCCTTGAGCCAACCTGCTGTTCTAACAGCATGTGTGTGTGTTAGTTGCTCAGTTGTGTCCTCTTTGTGACCCCATTGACTGTAGCCCACCAGACTCCTCTATCCATGGAATTCTCCATGCAAGAGTACTGGAGTGGTTAGCCATTCCCTTTCACAGGAGATCTTCCTGACTCAGGGACTGAACCCAGATCTCCCTGCATTGCAGGCAGAGTCTTTACCATTTGAGCCACTAGGGAAGCCCCTCTAACAGCATCTCCCATTCTAATAAACTCTGTTCTCCTCTCATTCTGCATCATGCCTGGAAATTCCTTTCCAACTTGCACACAGACCATGACATTTTGATGGCCCCTATGGGGATTCTCGAGGTCTCATTTATTTTCCTTTAACTCTTTGCAAGCAGATGAATTTCTTTGGAAACAATTGAGGAACTCTGGCCAGGATTACTCTCTGGAATGTTCCAAAGGTCCCACAGCCCACTCTGTGCCAGTAGCTGCCACCCAAGTGGGTAAGGCCTCTCCTTCCCTCTTTTCCTTTTTCTCCCTTATGATAAGAACCAGGCCAATTAAAATTGTGTGGGCACAGGTTAGGCACTTAAAAGCCATTAGGGAACCTGCTGCTTGATGATTCTCATCAAGATAAGGGAGTCATGGAATTGACCAGGCTATTAGAACATCTGCTTCCAGCAAGACAACTTCCATGCAGTGTCAGGCACATATCTATTCAAGCAGAATACAGCCCACCACCCCTGGTTGCCACCTCCCTGGAAGGACTATGAGGCAGATTCCTCAGCCTTCTTCCCTGTCACTTTCACTTCGTTCCCTTTTAGTCTGGATTGATTTACAGGAGCCTAGGGGTTACCTCTGGGTCATCCCAAGAGTGCCTTCCATGTCTCAGGGAATCTCCAAAGGGTAAGTCACCTGGTTGCTCCAGGGAGCCTCTGTCTTTCCCTGCCTGGGGTGTGTGGTGCCTTAGCCACATGGTTCTCAGGGGTCAGCTCTCACTGTCAGATGTGACTGTTGGGGTGGTCAGCCATTTTGTGCCATTAGTCACTTGGAGAGATCACTGGGGAAAAGGGACACCTTTCTGTCAGCCCGTGACTCTCAGTACCCCCACCCATTCTATGGCATACAGGCTAATAATGGGTTCTGATATATCCTAGGAACCTCCCTCAGACTCACCCCTCACATTCTCAGGAACTAGAAAAATTTGACCCTGAAAAATCTCAAAAAGAAAAGGCCTGGCCCCAATATAAAATGGGGAACTAGGAAAAATGACCTGTTAATGGCACACTAGATCATAACATAATCTGTCAACTTGATCTCTTTGGCCAAAAGCAGGGAGAGAACTCAGGGGTCCCTCATGTTCAGATTGTCACGGCCTTTAGTCAAAATCCAGATCTGAGGGACTTATGCCACATGTGTCTTTCTGTTGACACCTTATACCCCTGTCCTCATCTATCTGCCCCTTATCAGTTAAGAATCCCCTTCTAAAGTCTATCTCTCAGTGGGAAGGGGAACCAAGCTTCCCCACTCCTGCAAGTTCCCTTATCCCTTCAGATTCTTCTGGTAAGACCCCACTTCCTCAGAAGGATAATTCCTGCTGGGACAACATCTTATCAGTCAGTCAACCCCTATTATCAGAGCTGATTTGAGCACGCTCTCATTTTATTTTATTTTTTTAAATTTAAATTTATTTATTTTAATTGGAGGCTAATTACTTTACAATATTGTATTAGTTTTGCCATACATCAACATGAATCTGCCACAGGTATACATGTGTTCCCCATCCCGAACCCCCTCTCCCTCCTCCCTCCCTGTACCATCCCTCTGGGTCATCCCAGTGCACCAGCCCCAAGCATCCTGTATCCTGCATCGAACCTGGACTGGCGATTTGTTTCTTATATGACATTATACATGTTCCAATGCCATTCTCCCAAATCCCCGCCCCCCCACAGAGTCCAAAAGACTGTTCTATACATCTGTGTCTCTTTTGCTGTCTCGCATAGCTATGAGACCATGACCACAGAAAGAAAAAGACTGTATGTTCATGATATTAGACTCTAGAGAAAACTGGTTAAAATAAAATCTTTTTGAAATTACAAAACTGGTTCTTGTTACATGTACAATTAGATAAAGCTAGCTTGTTAAACAAAAACATGCCTAAGAGAAGCTTGAAGTTAACTCTGAACATGTCCTTGAGACACGTAGCCCACTTTGCCTGAGACTTCAGCCTTGGGAAAATTAGTAGAACTTCAAGCCAAGAAATAAAGGGCAAAGAGACATTTTAAATCTCAGGCAGAAAGCTCTGAGATCTCTGGCTGTCTGTCTGATTTTATGTATATCTCAGTATGTCTTTAGATTATATTTCTGAGGTTGATTTGTAAATAAGCTCGGTTTAATTGGCCTAAATTAAAGTAAGTGCTTAAAAATCAAGCAATTCTAGATACAAGAGAAGCTAAGATAAATGAACTTCAGGTTCACATGAACTGGGAATATTCAGAATTAAATTAATACCAGTTATTAATGTTTGTTCCTTAATCTAAATAATATAGATATATCTTAAGACTCATCAGCAATAAGTGTAATACTTTTGTTGTGCCTAGGTTAGTGCTGTGCTTAGTCACCCAGTCATGTCTGACTCTTTGCAGCCTCATGGACTGTAGCCTGCCACACTCCTCTATCCATGGGGATTCTCCATGGCAAGAACACTGCAGTGGGTTGCCATGCCCTCCTCTAGGGGATCTTCCCAACCCAGGGATCAAACCCAGGTCTCCTGCATTGCAGGTGGGTTCTTTACTGTCTGAGCCACCAGGGAAACCCAAGAATGATCAGCAATAAGTGTAATATTTTTGTTGTGCCTAGGCTTAATATAAGCTAAATAAGATCTTGTATCTGTTGCAAATTTGTCAGCAAGGAAAATAGTTCAGTATGAAGAACCTTTTAAGGAAAGCAAATGGAAATGAGATAAGAACTTTAAGTGATTATATTTACCAATATATAAAGTGCTAATCAAGGACAGTTCATGGTGGCTTAAGAAAAGTAGGATATGTGTTTTAGTAACAAAGGTATGAGGAATGGAATTGCATTTTATTAAGGAAAAAGGAAGCAGGTCTGATTTACAGGTGGCTCTTTCTGAATGAACAAAGTGATGGATGAACAAAGTGAAAAAAAGTTTTGTGGAAAGTGGACCTAGCAACCAGTACAAGTTTTCTTAAGACGTTGTACTGCTTTTGACAATGGATTTTAAGTGTTTTTTTTTTTTTTTTTTTACCTCTTAAGTGATCCAGTCTATATTTACCTTTGAAATATTTTATTGTTACTTTGGCTGAATGAATAACTGTTGTTTCACAATCACTTATTAGCCTATCTGACTGAAAATTCTAAACCTTTTGATATTCTTTTTGGCAAAACTTCCTAATATTGACTCTAATGAAGTTCTTTTGACCTCTAGGTAACCTTGGGGTGCTTCAGAGGGCCCCTGAGGCATCCCAAAGAAAGATACTAAACTAATTATGTTTATTTGGCATGCTAAAGATACCTGTAAGTACTGTCAAATAAGTAATAAATCTTAGGTTATATTGTATGGTAAATGTTACTAATACAGATAACACAGATAATCTAGAAATTATATAGAATTTATAAGGATCTGATATGTCCTGGTAAAATGTTATCAGTCATAATTCTAGCTACTATCTTAAAGTGTTGCATGTCACAGCAATGACCAAGTTACTCTTTCAATTACAATGTAATCAGATTTTAAACATGCCTTCTTAAGTCTTTATGTCAATATAGACATCTATGTTTTTACTCTGATACCTTTGCAAAAATACTACCTCTTCAAGATTTATTTTAAAGAGCACTTTGTAAGATTAAATTAACTAACAGTAAGCTGACATCAGACTGGAATTTGGTTTTCTCTCTTTTAAGAGAACAAATTTTTCTTGGAATTTGGCTTTTTATAATAGACTATATGAATTTCTTTGCCTTTAAATAATTTATATTTGTTTTTAAAAGGTTTCATTACTTAAGTAAAATATATAAGTATTATTTCACAATGATCTATGAAGATTATGGTACGTATAGATTTAGCTCATTCTGCTTCTACAAAAATTATCCCCGCTTTGTCAGACTTCTGCTATCTTGATGTCCTTAAAACATGGCAACAGTCTACTCCTAAGTTAGAAAATTTTACGTGGTTAAACATTAGCTGTAAATCCAACATTCAGAGCTATGGGAAATCCAAAATAACTGCTTGGCTTTTCCCAACTCCCTGACAAACTTTCATTTTTGTTTGGTGAGTTAAAGCCTTACTGGCTACAGGGTTAATGCCTTCACAAAGAAAAAAAATTATGTTTCACTGAATATTAAATTCTAATTTTGTTAATTAAGATCTGTGTTTACTAAGAATCACTTCTGGGATAGTTCCTTGTTGTTATGTTATATTGCTAAAAATGTAATTAAGTTATTAAAAGGACACTAAGTTTGCTTCTAAAGCTTATCTCAGTAATCAATCTTTGGATAAAGAAAGATGCTCCATGATCTGCAACCAGGATATTAATACCAGGCTATATTTATTTAATAAACTAAGTCAGATGACTTGGGGATATCCTGGGCTCTGCCTAATGGAAGTTCTTGACTTCAAATCTTACTTATGACCTTACTAATAACTGCAAGCTACATTTTTGTGTTGCCTGTTTCAAAAAATTGTTTCTTACATTACCAAATGTGTGACTGAGTCTCTGATAAAATGATCTGTAGTTCCATATGAGATTAATGATTGCAAAATGCAACTGTAGATAAGCAACAAAAGGGAATATTTTCCTGGACCCAGAGGCTGGTAAAACAGGTATCATCCAGAGACTTTTGCTATTCCTTAGGCCTAGTCCAGTAACAGCACCTTGAGTAGCCTATCAGCAGAATCTTTGCCAGACCTGGAAATGAGCACTGCCAGCACGGCGGGACAAAACGGTCATAAAATGCCTCCCAAACCAAAGTCAAATTCATGACCCTGCAGTGCCTCCACCGACTGGAAATTGGTACTTGCTGTCTGCCTCTACAAAGATTAAATCATGACCACTGCAAGCTGCTGACCTTCAGCACCCCCTGAAAAGAGTTCAAGGTAGAGATCAGAAATGAGGCACTGTGTGCTCTGAGAAAAACTGACAGAACAGGCCTTCAGAAAGTTAGACACTTTCAGGTAAAGATTTTCCTGAGTCCAGATTCTTGCATCTTCTCACACCTTGAGAAATACTGATGTCATGGACCAGTGTCTGGCCCTGGTTCTCCTAGCTAGCTCCTCTTTTAGGCCCCTTGGCAACTTTTATACTTCTATTAATCTTCAGGCCATGTATCTTTAAGCTTCTTGTTAAGTTTGTTCTGGAATACAATAAATCTCCAAATGGTATTATGGCAAGAATATCACCTGGCTAACTCCTGGGGTACACTGGAACAAGCCATCTTGTCATTCCATGGACTCACATCTCCCTTTATAAATTCACCTTGACAGAGAATGGGCATTGGAACCCAGGACCCCACAATGTCCCTGTTCAGCCTGAAGAAGCTAGGTCATCACCCCTTTCTCAATGACGTGGGTCCCTATGGCCTAAGATAGGGATAGGTAGTCAGTCATGAGGGCTTCCCTGAGAGTTCAGTTGGTAAAGAGTCTGCCTGCAATGCAGGAGACCCCAGTTTGATTCCTGGGTCAAGAAGATCCTTGGAGAAGGGAAAGCCTACCCATTTCAGTATTCTGGCCTATGGGATCACAAAGAGTCAGTCATGAGCAGGGTGTTAAGGGGCCAAAGATTTGGCCCATAAGTAAGAAGATGGAGGAATGTGGAGCCCTCTACCAAGCTCACAGGTGTTCAGCTGAAGAAGGTATTCATAGGGCCTGGACTCCATCTTAGGCTTGTTCATGCTGATCTTGCTCAGCCACCTTTCCAGTGGACTCTGAACTCTGTGTTTAGTACCTATGAAAACAACAACAGGAGGATAAGACCCCCTCCAGACAGGGGAACCTTGAAGATTGTATCTAGATTACTCATAGCCTAAGAGAAAACATACACTAATCACCCCTTCCTCCAGACAGGCCATAAATTTTTCTGTGTCTATCGGAGTGTAACCTCGGGTTTATTGATGATTGGCTAATTGTTTGACTCTTTGAGCACATGAGCACATAGCACGTGAATAATGGGGTTATTGGGATTGTATTTTCCTTGGTGTATGTAAGTCTCAAGAAATTTGGAGTGGTGGGTTCAGATACGTACACATGGGGTATAAAGGATTTTCACAGATGCTGGTTGGGGTCCTTGGCTAAGAGGAGATTCTGCCTTGGGCCCGCCGGTGTAATAAACTGCACTCCACTATCTGCACTGTCCTTCTGAGAGAGTTTGTTCCACAGAACACATGGCTACAACACAGCCTTATACCAAGGACACAGGACAAAAATTTCTGGAATTAACCAAGCCCCAAAGCAACTGCTACCATGAGCCTCCTGATCTAAACCAGCCAGTTCCCTGACTATATGTTAGGTAAAATAACCACCTTAGAGCATTCTAACCAATCATCTAATGCCACCCTTCCAGTAGGAATTTTCCTGTCTTGAGGCTGCTTAAAATACAAAATTTGGATACTAGTTCATGAAAGCGGCTGACTCTCCCTTGAGCTGGCCCACTATTCTAATAGCATCTCCCACTTTAGCAAACTCTTTTCTCCTCTCATTCTGCCTCGTGTCTGGAAATTCTTTTCCAACCCACCCACAGACCACAACAGATATAACCACTATAACCATTTTGAGCATTTATTTTTTTAAAAAATATCTTGCTAGATAGATAATTTCACAAAATTGAGGTCATCAAAATGTGTAATTTTAGCTATTTTTCTTTTTGCTCAGACACTCATTCATGTGTGGCTTTTTGTGACCCCATGGACTGTATCCCACCAGGCTCCTCTGTCCATGGGATTTTCCAGGAAAGACTACCAGAATGGGTTGACATTTTCTCCTCCAGAGGACCTTCCCAATCCAGGGATCAAAGCCATGTCTTCTGCATTGGCAGGCAGGTTCCTTACCACTGAGATACCTGGGGAGCCACATTTTTCCTTTTACTTCATATTATTTGTTATAAAAGTGAAAATCTCTGGAAACATGATTTAAATGACAATGATGATTTTCGTATTTTAAAAAATATTGCACTATTTTTGGACATTTGGTTTTCACTACTGTTGATTTTTTTCAACCAGTATTGCCACCTAGTCCATGTTAGGCACTGGAGCTTAGCAGTGAGGATGGTGTGATCCAATATGATCCCATCTTCAGGAAATTATGACAGACAATAAAGAAAGTATGTAAAATTTATAATTTTAGATTGTGGTCAGTGTTACAAAGAAAACTAAAATAGGGTAAGGGACTATAGGGGTGAAGAGAAGAAGCAGTTTGGATCTAGGGGCAGGAATGTCTCCTGGAGGTGAAGTACATCCTGCTAAATCTAGAAGAGGATTTTTTAAAGCAAGTACGAATACCCTGAGGTGGAAAAAGATTTGGGCCATTTAAAGAATGGCGAGAATAGTGTGGGCAGGGTGGCAAGAGCCAATGGGAGTGTGGTATGGGAGGAGTTTGGTAAAGTGAGCAGTAATTACTTTATACAAGTAATAAAGTTCTTGTGAGCTAATGTAAAGAATTTTAATTTTATTCTAGATGAGGCAAAATCTCAAGAATCATGAGATCTGATGTGGTTTTGAGATGCTCACTCTGCTGCAGGGAGTGGTGTGATTGGGGAGGGCAGAATGCAGTAGCAGCAGAGAAGACAGATAGTGGCTTAGAGAAGTGCTTCTGGTGAGAGCTGATGTCTTTGATGTAGGTAGTAACTGTAAGCTGAGTGAGGAGAAAAAGAGAGCCAACCAGGCACTCAGGCAAAGATTATAGGAAGAAAGAAAGAAAGTGGCTGGCTTTAGGGAAAAACCAGTGCTTGCCCTTTACAGCCAACCGTTCTTATACCCTATAGATGGGAAACTGTGCCCCGAAGGGCGGGGGCCTTAGTTTATATTTAGCTTGCAGCTGGGGTCTTGTGGTCACATACTCGATGAGGTCTCATGATCGAGTGGTCATGTAGTTTTGAGAAACTGGCACCAGCAGGGAAAAACAGGATATCGCCTTTAAGGAAAAAACAGGATACCCACCGGGGCAATGCGGCCACTGTGACATCATCCCCTGTGTCAGGTAACCGCAATGGACCGTTTTAAACTATACTCTATGAGCCCCTTGCGGACTCTAACACTAACAAAAGAGTTGATGATGTTACAGCAATAAGGTAGCTAGATATGAGCAGAGAAATGGAGGCAGGGGCCAGATGGCAGGAAATCTTTAAACAGTGGGGGTCCATTGGCAGACAAAGAAAAGCAGGAACCTCCAGGCTGACAGGAATCTTTTGCATTAGTGTCCTGGAAGCAGCCAAAGAAAGGTAGGGAAAGATGGGAGTCCAAATGTAACCCACTGCTCATTACAGTCTCATTATAAGGAGCAATAAAATCAGCCTTACAGATGAAAAGTACCTATCACGCACTGTCCCCATGATGTTGCAGGGAGGAAGCCAATTCTGAGTCTATGTTGGAAACTGTTTCTTTGACTTGCTTTTCTTTGCTCTTGCTATTATAATCATACTTAATGGCTTGCCTGGAGGACCTTGTCCCTCTACCTTTTTTTTTTTTTAAGGTTCTTAAATATGAACTGGGTTGTAAAGTGCCTTTGTTTACCTCATAGAGACATAGTTTGTCCCCACCCACCTGTTAATAGGAGAGATTAACTCACACTTGGAGATGTTTTGCAAAACTGAAGACCTTTTCCCTTTACGTCACTGGTCACTACTTCTCTCTTTCTATTCTGGCTTTTTTTTTTTTCCCCAATGGAAAGAGTTTAATCTTGAAATGAATTAGGAAAAAAATTTAGTTACCAAGTTTTCCTGGAATTATACAGATCCTTTTTTTTCTATTAGAAGGCAGAATGGAATCCAAAGTCAAAATAAATTGTTGTAAAAAAGTTACATTTTGGAAAGAAGCAATGAGGAGCTAAAGTCAAAAGGCAGAAAACTTTAGCTCCTCATTGCTTCTTTCTCTCTGGTCTATAAAAGAACCTGGCATCCAGAGCCCAATAAGACAATTATTTAGAGGTGCTAGCCTGCCATCTTCTCAGTCTGCCAACTCCACAATTAAAGTCTCTTACTTGCCTCAACAATCTCTGATTCATTGGCCTGTTGTGTGGCAAGCAGAGTGAGCTTGCACTTGGTAGCAAAGACACTTCTGAACAAGCTAAATAAGGACAAAAATCCCTCCTCCCTTTGGGAAGATGGAGCTGGGATAAAAATCAAAATATACAACCCCCAAACTCCTCCTTCCCCAGCGAATAGTCTGCCTCTTCATTTGTATGCCCTTCATTACTGACTTTCCAAATAAACCCAGGGCAGTAGCTCCTAGCTCGCCTGTCTGCCCACTCTGCCTCTGATACCATATCCTTGCTTAAATAAATTCTTACTTTACTTACTTTTTTTTTTGCCATGCCAGGTGGAATGCAGGATCTTAGTTGTCTGACCAGGGATTGAACACGTGTCTCCTGCATTGGAAGTGTGGAGTCTTAACCACTGAGCTGCCAAGGAAGCCCCACACCTTACTTTCTTAACCTCCCTACTTAATCTCCAAATTCTTTCACTGCAAGGCAAGAAACTTAAATTAACCAGGAATAAGGAAGAGTGGCTATATTCCAGATTTAAATGTGGAGTTGTAGGTCTTTGGTCTGAACAATTGGGTAAATGGTGGTGCCATTTACTGAAAAGATAGGGTATGGTAGAGGCAGGTTTCAGAGAGGAACCAGGAGTTTGACTTGGAACCTTTTCAGTTCAGTTCAGTTGCTTAGTCATGTCCGACTCTTTGAGACCCATGGACCTCAGCATGCCAGGCTTTCCTGTCCATCATCAACTCGCAGAGCTTCCTCAAACTCATGTCCGTTGAGTTGGTGATGCCATCAAATCATCTCATCCTCTGTCATCCCCTTCTCCTCCTGCCTTCAATCTTTCCCAGCATCAGGGTCTTTTCTAATGAGTCAGTTCTTTGCTTCAGGTGGCCCAAGAATTGGAGCTTTAGCTTCAGCATCAGTCCTTCCAATGAATATTCAGGACTGATTTCCTTTAGGATTGATTTGTTTAATCTTCTTGCAGTCCAAAGGACTCTCAACAGTCCTCACCCTGAGGACACTCCAGCTCATTCTTTGAGATCCTGTAGGATCTGAAGGTTTTCCTTGAAGACTGTGAAACTTTCTTCAACTTGCTAGAGGTATTTACCTGGAAACAATACGTCTCATTCAAGATGAGACGTGTTGTTTCATCTTGTCCCTCCTTGTTCAAGTCCCTCCGGCTCAAGTCCCTCCTTGTTCAGCAGTCAGGAAGTCTATCAGGAGATCTATCTCCTGTCTATTTTGGAGTACAAGCCCTGCCAAGCTGTGTTGGCTCTTTCTATTTTTCCTAAAGACTGAGGCCTGCAGGCACAATGGAGACAACAAGTAATGCCCAGTGGTTTAGAGACCCGTTGGGTGATTTTAGAAGTAAATGATGTCCCATTGTCACTTTGTAGTGACCTGGGAAGGCTAAATCTCAGAATGATTTCATGTAGCAGTTATTTTTTATTTTTTATTACTTCCTCAACCTTCTCAGGCCAGGTAGGAAAGTCTTCAATCCATCCTGTGAATGTATCTATCATGACTAGTAGGTATTTATATTCTTGAGAATCTGGCATTTGTGTGAAGTTCATCTGCCAATCCTCTCCTGGGTAGGTCCTATGTTGTTGGATGGGGTGGGCCAGTTGGAGTCTTCAAGCTCTTTGCGGGTTGTTTAATTGGCAAGTGGGACAAGAGGAGACCACTTGCCTTATAGTCATTTGGAGGCCTGTTGCTTAAGGATCTTTCTAGTAATCTTTGGAGGGCCTTGTCCCCTAAATGAGAGGTGGCATGTAAGGAGTTAACCAATTTCCACTGAAGGTTCCCAGGCAGAAAAAGTAGTCCCTCCTTTTGGAACCACCCCATATGATCTTCTTGAAAACCTTCAAAGATCTTTACTCTTAGCTTTAAGAGTCTCACCTTCAGTATATGAAGGAGATTCTGGCAAATTAGTCTGTGGAAAAAAGGTGGCAACCCCTATTAGATCACTGTTCTGTAATGCAGCTCTCTTGGCTGCCTGAATGGTTGATTGGTTCCCTCGTGTCACTTCCGTGCTCCCTTTTTGGTGTCCTTTACAACAGGAGATTGAAACCTCAGTGGGCAGATGAACTGCCTCCAAGAGCCTAAAATTTTGATCACCATACTTGATTGGGGATCCTTGGGTGGTCAAATGACCTCTTTCTTTTCAAATAGCAGCATGTGCATGTAGCACCAGAAAGGCATACATGGAGTCAGTGTAAATGGCTACCCTTTTCCCTTTCCCAGCTCTAAAGCTCAAATCAGAGCCATGAGCTCAGGCAATTGGGCTAAAGTACCTGGTGGTAAAGGTTTAGCCTCTATGGTCTCAAAATTGGAGACTACTGTATATCTGGCTCTTCTTTTTCCATTGAAGACAAAGCTGCTTCCATCAATGTACCAGACTTCCTCAGGTTAGGTCAGAGGATCTTCTGACAATCCCTCTCAGGGTTTTGTTCAATGGTCCAAAGTTTCTAGGCAAGAGTGAAAGGGGAGAGATACTTTGGGGGTAGGCAGGAGGGTGGCTGGGTTAAGAACCTCACAAGAAGATATAATCAGGCCTGAGTTTTTCATTAGCACTACTTGATATCTGAAGATCCTCTGTTCAGACATCCATAAATGGCCTCTCCCATTCAGGAGTTGTTTCACTTGGTGGCTAGTAAAAATAGTTTGCCTCTAAGAGAGAGTTTTAATGCATCTTATATCAGGGCTGCAATAGCTGCAAGATTTCAAAGGCAGGGAGGCCAGCATCAGGCAGTTGGGTAGAGCCTCTTGGACAAGTAAGGTACTGGCTGGTGCTTAGGTCCCAGCCTTTGAATTAACACTTCCAAGGCTATTCCTTCCTTTTTGTGGACATACAGTTGGAATGATTTTTCTGGGTCTGGCAAGCTCAAGGCAGATGCTTAAGACTTGTTTTAGTGTAGCCTATGCCTCATTTTGAGGAGTTCCTGACATCAGTGGGATTGGACAACCCTGTCCCTTTAAGTTTTCATATAAGGGCTGGGCAACTAGGTCATCATTGGTTATCTATGTTCTACAATACCCAGTTAGCCCCAGGAAAGCTCACAATTGTTTCTGAGTCATGGGCGACCTTTGTCTGGACCATCTGTTCCTTAGCATGGGAGACTTTATATCCCCTCTCTGCCAAAAAGTTTAGAACCTGAATTGCATGTTGTGGGGTGTTTTCCTCATCTGGGGAGCAGATTAGTAGGTCATCTGTATATTCCAATATTTTCCCACTAGGTCCCAGGTCCAGATCTAGGTGATCCCAGCCAAGAGCCTATCCAAATAGATGGGGGCTATCTCCAAGCCCCTGAGGTAATATTATCCTGGTTATTTGTTGCTTTTCTCCTGGAGTTCCCCATAGTTTTTGGTCCCTCCCTATTGGAGAGGGCATAATGGGCTCCTCAGTAGTAACAAGGAGCTGTAGGACTCCAAGAGCTGAAAAGCTTCACATCACAAAGGTGGTCCCCAGCTTAGTGAGTATATCTCTTCCCAATAAGGGAGTAGGACTCTCAGGGACCACCAGAAACTGGTGGGA
Organism: Bos indicus x Bos taurus; assembly: GCF_003369695.1. Taxonomy (NCBI): domain Eukaryota; kingdom Metazoa; phylum Chordata; class Mammalia; order Artiodactyla; family Bovidae; genus Bos; species Bos indicus x Bos taurus. Next base: position 260,760 of record NW_020867083.1, read on the forward strand.
AAATATTTGTTCATCCCAGTAACAAAGAAGTGATTTAGTGAATCTTTTTGTAATTGTTTTCCCTGTAGCACCCAAAATGGTACAGGTTTGAGAGAAGAAGGCTCCATAGTAGGAGGTCAGGACAGAGTAGCTAGCCCTTGTGTCAACCAAGAAATTCTCAGACCTACCTGCCACATCTAGTTGCACCCTTGGCTCCAGCCCCATGATGGTTATCTGTGACAGATGGGCTGGTTGGATCAGGCCACTCCAGTCCTGTTGAACCATTGTGATGGAAGGCTTGGCACTTGCCTTGAGACTCTTGAGTCCCAAGGGCAGAGTGCTGCCCAATGTACCAACTGATGGCATTTGTAGCAAGCTGTTTTAGGAGGCTTGCCATGGTTTGGACACTCTTTGGCCTAATGTCCCACCTGTCTACACATTAGGCATTCATCTCATGCCTTGTTCTTCAAGGACTCGGTGTTTGCCATAGGGCTTCCCTGGAGGGCGGCCAGTATCTGGGCATGCTGTGTCTCTCCTCTCTCCCTTTCCTGGGTCTTGGCCTCCCTCTCCTGTTTGTTTATAAAAGGTATTGGTGGCTGTCTGGACCATCTCATCTAAAGAGGCAGCAGGGTCCTACTGCTGTAGCTGTTGTAACTTTATCCTGATGTCTGATGCACACTGGGACAGAAATTTGTCTTTTAAAATCACCTGTCCCTCATAAAAGTCTAAGTCCAGATTGGCAAACTTTTGGAGGGCCTCGTTTAGCCTTCCCAGAAAGACAATCAGGTTCTTTTGGGCTCCTGAGTTACTACTGAGACCAGGCACGCACCACAACTAATAGGCTTCCTTCTGTTGCCACGGGTGGACTTCCTTAGGACTGAATCCTTCTGAAACTTATCCTACCCAGTACTGTTGCAACCTGAGAGCAAGGCATCCCCGGGTCAAGGTGCAAATCCCCAGGCAGGTTGAGGCATGTCAACCTCCTGCAGATCAAATCCCAGGGCATGTCGAGGCATGTCAGCCTCCCAAGAATTGGGTCCATGGGCAGGTTGAGATAGGCTGACCTCCTGGGATCCCCAGGCTGGAGTTGGGCATCCCCAGGGTCTCCAGCATGACTAGTGTTGGGTTGTAATCTTAACTCCTTGTTGCTTTGTCCACCCCGGATGAGAATGGATACCATGATGTAAGGCAATCCAGACTTCTCTGGTGGCTCAGACAGTAAAGAGTCTGCCTGCAATGCAGAACAACCAGATTAGATCCCTGAGTTGGGAAGATTCCCCTGGAGAAGGAAACAGCAACCCATTCCAGTATTCTTGCCTGGAAACTCCAATGGATGGAGGAGCCTGGCAGGCTACAGCCCATGGAGTCACAAAGAGTTGGACATAACTGAGTGACAAAGTAATCCAAGCTTGTTCTCTGAGACTGGGAACTTGGCAAAATAGCCACAAGCCTAATTCTCTTATCTGCTCTGAGGGAATGTAAGTCACTGATTTCCTCTCCTAGTCCTCCATAAGAGAAACATTTCATTGTCATAGACTCACTCTCAGTTCAGTTCAGTTCAGTCGCTCAGTCGTGTCCGACTTTTTGTGACCCCATGAATCGCAGCATGCCAGGCTCACTCTAGGTAATAACAAAAGTATTGATAAATGAGTAGGTTATCTACAATGGGCTGCATGGAGTGATGTTGCCTAAAGAGGGTTCAGGGTTGTGGTTGTAAGGAATTGAGACAAAGTGGCTTAAGGACAAAATGATAGGAGGCAACAGACCAGATGTTTGATAAAAGTGGAGTGGGGATTAGATACGGGAATGTATTCACAGCTTTAGGAGAAGGGTGGTAAGGGTTTTGGCCCAAATGGCCTGCAGAGCTAACTCTCAAAGGGGCAAACATTGTCCCTAGAAGCCCAGTTGCCCTTGAAGGGATGCCACCAACAGATGGACTTCTAGCAGGCATTGTGTATCTGTCACCCACCCTAGAGTTACACTGAGAGCTGCTGTTGTTGCACATGTAGGAAACATGGAAGATGAAGGCCTGAATCTCTAGAGGGATTGGATATTATACAGTATTTCCCTCCCAAGGGCCAGCTATTTTCTGGTTGTCCTGCCAGAAGCTTGTAGAGGCAACATTGTGGACTGGACAGGGCTCACAGAAAGAGCATGAAACAGGAGAGAAGGAGTCAGGGAACAACTTTTGAAAGAATGACAGAGCCCAAGAACATAACATAAAACAATTAAAATCAAATGGGTCCAAGATGGCAGACCAGTCGACTTCAACTAAACCTTGATCCTCAATCTGCAAGCTATATGATATACCCAGATTCGCCATGACAGTTCCAAGGCACTATCAAAAGACTACCAATTATATTTTTGGGAAGGGCTGATAAATAAATTTTTCATGCTATTTTTGTTAAATTTGATTAACTTATTTCCTCATAAAATAAATTGAGTGTTCTTTTTCTGTATTCTAGCATAGGTTTTATAGTATGGAAATAATCTGTTTCATCAAATTCAGAAAATATTCACCAGTAGAGCCAAAGAGCACCCAAGCACTTTCAAAGGCAGTGTGTTGACAGCACTTTCTTATCTCTTCTATAGTTATTGTCTGTTCTGAAGCTCTGCTTTCTGTTGAGCTATTTTTTGTAATTTGTTATTTTCTATGAAGTTTACATTTTTACATTTTGATGGAATTTATTAGCATATAACTGTGCCTAATATTATCACATAATTTAAATTACTTTCATCAGCATATGTTACACCACTTTTATTTCTAATATCTTAATTTCTATGTTTCTTAATTAGATTTGTTAAAGTTTCATATTTTTATTGGGTTCTTCAAAGGGTCAATCTCAAACTTACTAAATAATCTTGATGTTTTCTCTTTCAAATTTGCTAGTATCTGATTTAATTTCTTCTTATTTCTCATGACTTCCACAGGCTTGCTTTGCTCAACTTTCTTCAGTCCTCAAACTGCGTATCTGTTCTGCACAGACATAACTGTCATTTTTCTCTCTCTGCCTCTCTTTCTCCACCCTCTCTTTCCCTCTCAATTTTCAGAAGACAGGATTCCATTGCTTACAGGCAATCGGCGTTGCAGAGAAATCTGAGGCAGAAAGATTTCCATTCCTTTAAAACTAGATTTCCCCCCCTGTCTATATGCTTATGGGCTGTTTGTACTGGATGTTTGGGTCCCCCAAAATTCATCTATTGAAGCCCTAATTCCCAGTGTGGCTGTATTTGGAAATGGAGCTTCTAGAAAAGTAACAAGTTAAATGAGGTCATAATGGTTGGGCCTTAATATGATAGGATTACTGGCCTTATAAGAAAAGACACCAGAGATCTCGCTCTCTCTTCCTCTCTCTGCATGTACACAAAAAACAGGTCATGTGAGCACAAAGCAAGGTGGTAGCTGCCTGCAAATCAAGAAGAGACACCTCCGGAAGAAGCCTACTATGCTGACATTTTGATTTTGTACTTCTCTTTCCAGAGCTGTGAGAAATAAATGTCTGTCATTTAAGTACTCCCATCTGTGGTATTTTGTTATGGCAACCCAAATAGATGAAGACAAGTATTTTTCCTGTGTAGATTTTTTTGGACAGTTTAATTTTTCTTGAGACTGTAAAATGCCAGTTGGTCCAAAATGACGCATGCAGCTGATGGCAACCCTCCTTTCTGCGGTCTTCCCAGCAGGCGCTGAGCTGACCATGGCCTTCGTTTCTCACAAAGGCCACACCCAGTACCCCTGCTACTCCTCAAGGAAAGCTGGCCCTGAAGGGGCACACATTTGCCATCCCTGGTTGAGGAAGTGAACTTTTCTCACTCATTTAATCTGGTGCTCAGGAAATAACTTCAAACAGGGAACTGAATTTTTCTTCAACTCAGCTAAGTTTCTGATTTTAGGTTTTGTTTTTTTTTTTTATGTTGCTTCTATTTTATTTTAGCCAATAAAAAGCCATCTGTTTTATTTTAACCTTTCATTAACTTATTCAGCAAATATTTATTAAGTACAAATCTTACTCATTCAAAAGCTAGAACTGTAAGGAACTTTACTGAGCACTGTTCTAGAACCTTCAGTTATAGTGTGGCAGAATAAAAGCCCTGCTCTCATGGAGCATACATTTGAATGGAGGGAGACACACAATTAGAAGTAGAAATAGATGATATGAAAAGTGGTTTGAAAAAGTGGAAAGAGACAGGGACTGAAGTAGGCAGGTAGTGTGTTCTAGCTGTATAGGAGATTTGCTGTTCCTTGATATGATATTATTTGAACAGAAACCTGAAGGAAGTGAGCAAGTAACTGACCTCTGTTCTAACAAGACAGGCGTGGTGGAACAGATGAAGCCAGGGGAGAAGCCAGAGACCATAAAATATGAGTCTCTTGGGCCATGATAACAAGCTCAGAAGCCAGGATGGGCTAGAAGGCTCTCCTGGAAGTGAGAACTGAGGAAACACTGCAGTTAAAGAATATCAGGAGGGAAAAAGAGCCATGAGAGAAGAGGAAGAGAGGAGGAAAGAAACAGTAGAATTGAAGAGGTATTGACTTTGAGAAAAGCTTCTGAGACTAGTCACTTGTTTATTCATGTATTCAGTTGATCAACTCTCTACTGAACACACACTAGGTTTGGACTTCGCTGTATGCTTATATTGCTACTACTTCAAGATCACATATTCTAGTTTCATTGATGCAAGATCTTTTAGGAAAAAGAAAATCTGGCTCCTTGTGCTGAATTTATTTCAGTGATAAGTCATTTAAAAAAAAAATCCTCCTTGTATATTGTAGGACCTCTTCACTGGTCCAGTGATTTTCTTTCAATTCCTCCTTGAAAGTGAAGCAAAATTCCGACCGCTAAAACCTCTTTCATTCTTCAGCTCTCATCCTTCATCCCTCAGCTTTCATCCTGGGCAGATGTCTTTGATACTCTAGCATTCCAGAGCATGGACCTTTTCTGTAAAAGCAACGACTTCTGCTAAGAGATGTCTTCTGCTAAGAAATACAAAGGCACAGATGTGTGCGTGTACTCAGTTGTGTCCAACTCTTTGTGACCCTATGGACTGTAGCCCACCAAGCTCCTCTTTCCATGGGATTTTACAGGCAAGAATATTGGAGTGGGTTGCCATTTCCTTCTCCAGGGGATCTTCCTGACCCAGGCATTGAACTCGCACATCTTGTGTCTCCTGCATAACAAGTGGATTCTTTACGTGAGCCACTGGGGAAGCCCTCTTCCACTAAGAAAGAGTATCAACTCCCTGCTTCTCATGTTTAGTGCTGTCTTAAGAAAAAGGCTCATGGATCAATCCTGTATGACTTCTAAATCTGGTTCATATTTTACCATATAGTAAAATTTCCTTAATGTTTAGGCACCATCATAAAATCTTGCCTCAGATCAGTTCAGTTCAGTTGCTCAGTCATGTCTGACTCTTTGTGACCCCATGAATCGCAGCACGCCAGGCCTCCCTGTCCATCACCAACTCCCAGAGTTCACTCAGACTCACGTCCATCGAGTCAGTGATGCCATCCAGCCATCTCATCCTCTGTCGTCCCCTTCTCCTCCTGCCCCCAATCCCTCCCAGCATTACGGTCTTTTCCAATGAGTCAACTCTTCGCATGAGGTGGCCAAAGTACTGGAGTTTCAGCTTTAGCATCATTCCTTCCAAAGAAATCCCAGGGCTGATCTCCTTCAGAATGGACTGGTTGGATCTCCTTGCAGTCCAAGGGACTCTCAAGAGTCTTCTCCAACACCACAGTTCAAAAGCATCAATTCTTCGGCGCTCAGCCTTCTTCACAGTCCAACTCTTACATCCATACATGACCACAGGAAAAACCATAGCCTTGACTAGATGGACCTTTGTTGGCAAAGTAATGTCTCTGCTTTTCAATATGCTATCTAGGCTGGTTATAACTTTCCTTCCAAGGAGTAAGCGTCTTTTAATTTCATGGCTGCAGTCACCACCTGCAGTGAGTTTGGAGCCCAAAAAATAAAGTCTGACACTGTTTCCACTGTTTCCCCATCTATTTCCCATGAAGTGATGGGACCAGATGCGATGATCTTTGTTTTCTGAATGTTGAGTTTTAAGCCAACTTTTTCACTCTCCTCTTTCACTTTCATCAAGAGACTTTTTAGTTCCGCTTCACTTTCTGCCATCAGGGTGGTGTCATCTGCATATCTGAGGTTATTGATATTTCTCCCCGCAATCTTGATTCCAGCTTGTGCTTCTTCCACCCCAGCGTTCCTCATGATGTACTCTGCATAGAGGTTAAATAAGCAGGGTGACAATATACAGCCTTGACATACTCCTTTTCCTATTTGGAACCAGTCTGTTGTTCCATGTCCAGTTCTAACTGTTGCTTCCTGACCTGCATATAGGTTTCTCAAGAGGCAGGTCAGGTGGTCTGGTATTCCCATCTCTTTCAGAATTTTCCACAGTTTATTGTGATCCACATAGTCAAAGGCTTTGGCATAGTCAATAAAGTAGAAATAGATCTTTTCTGGAACTCTCTTGCTTTTTCCTTGATCCAGCGGATGTTGGCAATTTGATCTCTGGTTCCTCTGCCTTTTCTAAAGCCAGCTTGAACATCAGGAAGTTCACGGTTCACATATTGCTAAAGCCTGGCTTGGAAAATTTTGAGCATTACTTTAGTAGTGTGTGAGATGAGTTTCTAGTAATTATTCATATATATATATATATACACACACATATATACATATACACACAGGGAAGCTTGGTGTGCTGCAGTCCACGGGGTTACAAAGAGTGGACATGACAGCGACTGAACAACAACAATATGCATAAACATATACACACATATGTGTGTATATTGGGTTGGCCAAAAGTTGCATTCATTTTTTTTATAAGATAGGCCTAGTAATGCTTAATAGTCTTTAACTTCATTCAAAACAATTTTATTACATTGTAATATGACAGCTGTCATATCAGTGTGCATTTATAAAGCTCATCAAAGTTGGTGAATTTTTGTATAGCCGTTTTAATATTAAAGATGGAAGACAAAAGAGAATATTTTTGGCATATTATGTTTTACTATTTCAAGAAAGATAAAAACACAACTGAAACATAAAAAAAATGTGGGCAGCGTATGAAAAATGTACTGTGACTGACTGAATGTGTCTAAAGCGGTATGTGAAATTTCATGCTGCAGATTTCTCAATGGACAAAGCTCCACAGTCAGGTAGACCAGTTAAAGTTGATAGTGATCAAATCAAGATATCAATTGAGAACAATTGTTATACCATATGGGAGATAGCTGACATATTCAAAATATCCAGGTCAAGTGCTGAAAACCATTTGTACCAGCTTGGTTATGTTAAATCACTTTGATGTTTGGGTTCCACACAAGTGAAGTGGAAAAAAAACCTTCTTGACCATAATTCTGCATGCAATTCTCTACTGAAACATAATGAAAATGTTCCATTTTTACAACAAATTGAAATGGGTAATGAAAAGTGGATACTGTATGTGAAATGTGAAATGAAAGAGATAGTGAGGCAAGAGAAATGAACCACCACCAACCACACCAAAAGCTTGTCTTCACCCAAAGAAGGTGATGCTGTGTGTATGGTGGGATCGGAAGGGAATCCTCTATTATAAGCTTCTTTTAGAAAACTAAATGATTATTTCCAACAAGTATGTTTCCAATAAGACCAACTGAAAGCAACACATGACAAAAAGTGTCCAAAATTAGTCAACAGAGAATGCATGATCTTTAATCAGGATGATGCAAAACTGAATGTTTCTTTGATTGTTTCTTTGCTACAGCTTGGCTGGGAAATTCTGATTCATCCACTATATTCATCAGACATTGCACCTTCAGATGTCCATTTATTACAGCTTTACAAAATTCTGTTAGTGCAAAAAAAATTCAATTCCCTGGAAGACTGTAAAAAGTACTGAAACTGCTCTTTACTCAAAAAGATAAAACTTTGGGGAAGATGGAATTATAAAGTTGCCTAAAAAATGGCAGAAGGTACTGGAACAAAGTGGTGAATATGCTGTTCAATAAAGTTGTTAGTGAAAATGAAAAATATATCTTTTATTTTTACTTAAAAAAAACTGAGGGAACTTTTTGGTCAATCTAATATATACACCTGATTATTTCTATGGAGATCTGGGAGTATGGAATCAAAATGATATTAAAAAATTTAACAACCATATGGCACACAATCAGAATGCATTTGGCACCATACAACCAGCGTGACTGTACTGAGGGGTACTGGCTGAATACTAATCTTCACAGGAGGTGGATTTCTAGGCCCACTTAATAGTCTCAGCCAGAAGTTCTGGCCAGAATGAAATTTTATACCCTGGCACTAATCTGTGACCTCGTGTATACTCAGTAGTTGTAAATTTTCCTTCAAAGTCAAGAGATATATAGGTATATTGGATGAAATTGCAATATATATTTGAACAGCATAGTGCAAGAAAGAGCTTACTTCTCAACAGGATGTGTTCTTGGTGCTATTCCTGTCTCTCTCCATTTTGTAACACATTTCTTCAGAGATCTAAGAATTGCCTATCTTTTCACTTCCTGTTGTATTTTGGGAGTTGTAGTCTTTGACCAGATGTCCAGATGAGGAAGCTGGGTAGGCAGACAAAACTAACAAGCTGGACACTTAAAGAATGGCCACTTATAATCTTCTTTTCTGGAATGTTAGTTTCATGCAAACAGGGGACTTGACTGTTTTAAATTTTGTTTCATTTATTTTTTAACACTGTATCTCCAAGACTCAGAACAGATGTTCAGCAGAAAGCTGCCTAACTAAACACATGAACGGACAAGTAGGCCAATCCCAGATGCTCTTCTCAGAGTTGCTACTTTTTTATCCTTGTAGTTCTTTTCCTCCATTTTGTCTTTTCTCCAATGGCTCCTTTTCTTTCCTTATGTCCTTTGCTGCAGTGTCTCCTCTCCTCAGTTCTCACCTTCAAGAGGGTGTCTTGGCTTGTCTTGGGCTATGCTTAGCAGGAGTCATAGTACATTCCTGGAAGTAGGGTGACTGGACTCATGCAATCTGCCCCATTCCTCAAGTAGAGGCTCATGCTTTGCTGGCCTGAGCCTTATCAGAAGCAGGGACCACACTCTTGAGGCCTATAGTCTGGGAGCCAGGAAAGCCATCAGTTCTCAGACGGGTTTCCATAGTGATCATGTGACTCTCACCATGGACTGTGTCCTAAATCTCTTGAGGTCAGCTTCAGTGTCTTAATATTTCCATAGTACATTACACCCTACAGCCTGCAAACATGTGCTTGTTACATTAAATTGAAATCACACAATTTTGATGAATAGTCCATTCACAACAAGTGTAATTAAAAACCAGTCTCCCTACTTGTGCCCTGTCACCTTTCCCATTTCAGGTCAAAGACTCTGGATCCAGATAAAGAGGCTTTAAGTCTCAGTTCTGCCAGTTGTTAGCTGTGTAATCTTGAAAACATACTAAAACTTCTCTGTGACTTTATTTCTCCATAAGTCAAACTAGGATAGGAGGAGCCTAGTAGGCTGCAGTCCATGGGGTCGCTAAGAGTCGGACACGACTGAGCGACTTCACTTTCCCTTTTCACTTTCCTGCATTGGAGAAGGAAATGGCAACCCACTCCAGTGTTCTTGCCTGGAGAATCCCAGGGACGGGGCAGCCTGTTGGGCTGCTGTCTATGGGGTCGCACAGAGTCGGACATGACTGAAGTGACTTAGCAGCAGCATAGGGTTATTGAAGTTAATACAGGGTAAATGAGTTGCTACACATGAAGTTTCTTAGAACAGGGCCAAACAAATAGAAACTTCTATATAAGGATTAACATCATGATGACAGTTATCACTACAGAGATATAGAGTCCTCCAGTTTATAAACTTCAGATATGGGCTTCCACTCTCAACCAAATGCACATACACCTACCTGGTATTTTATCTCCTTCACTTCCATCAGAGATTAGTACAACATCTGCCATTGGCTTTGACTATAGTTTTTACCTGAGGCTTAGGATAGAGACCCAAGTGGAGCAGACTTAAGGTTTGAAGCATGAGACCCAGAGGACACAAAGAGCAGCTGACATAGCAAGTGGTCCCTCTTTGGGCTACAGAGTCTGGAAGAAGTACCCTCACTTGCCCAGTGCTATAGAGGTATTTTACAAGCCTCTCAAGCTCATGCTGCCCCTGGTACAGAATGAGAGTCAGGAGCTCCACCTAGGTGAAGGTTTGTTTAGACTTTTCCTCATGAACCCCAAAGTCAGTTCAGTCACTCAGTTGTGTCCGACTCTTTTTGATACCATGGACTGCAGCACACCAGTCTTCCCTCTCTATCATCAACTCCTGGAGCTTGTTCAAACTCATGTCCATGTTGTTGGTGATGCCATCCAACCATTCCATCCTCTGTTATCCCTTTCTCCTCCTGCCTTCAATCTTTTCCAGCCACAAGGTCTTTTCTAAGTCAGTTCTTAACATCAGGTGGTCAAAGTTTTGGAGCTTCAGCTTCAGCATCAGTCCTTCCAATGGATATACAGAACTGATTTCCTTTAGGATGGACTGGTTGGATCTCCTTGCAGTCCAAGGGACTCTCTCAAGAGTCTTCTCCAACACCACAGCTCAAAAGCATAAATTCTTCAGCGCCCAGCTTTCTTTGTGGTCCAATGCTCACATCCATACATGAGTATTGGAAAAACCATAGATTTGACTACACAGACTTTCTTGGTAAAGCTCTGCTTTTTAATACGTAGTCTAGGTTTGTCATAGCTTTTCTTCCAAGGAGCAAGCGTCTTTTAATATCATGGCTGCAGTCACCACCTACAGTGGTTTTGGAGCCCCAAAAAACAAAATCTGTCACTATTTTCCTTGTTTCCCCATCCATTTGCCATGCAGTGATGGGACTGGATGCCATGATCTTCATTGTTTTGACTGTTGAGTTTTAATCCAGCTTTTCCCCTCTCCTCTTTCACTTTCATCAAGAGGCTCTTTAGTTCCTCTTCACTTTCTGCCATAAGAGTGGTATCATCTGCATTTCAGAGGTTATTGATATTTCTCCATGCAATCCTGATTCCAGCTTGTGCTCCATCTTGTCTGGCATTTTACATGATATACTCTGCATATAAGTTAAATAAGCAGGGTGACAATATACAGCCTTGATGTACTCCTTTCCCAATTTGGAACCAGTTCCATGTCTAGTTCTAACTGTTGCTACTTGACCTGTATACAGCTTTCTCAGGAGGCAGGTAAAGTGGTCTGATATTCCCATCTCTTTAAGAATTTTCCACAGTTTGTTGTGACTCACAAAGCCAATGGTTTTAGCATAGTCAATGAAGCAGAAGTATATGTTTTTCTGGAATTCTCTTGCTTTTTCTATGATCCAATAGATGTTGGCATTTTGATCTCTGGTTCCTCTGCCTTTTCTAAATCTGGCTGGAACACCTGGAAGTTCTTAGTTCACATACTGTTGAAGCTTAGCTTGGAGAATCTTGAGTATTATTTTATGAGCATGTGAGATGAGTGCAATCGTGAAGTAGTTTGAACATACTTTGGCATTGCATTTCTTTGAGATTGGAATGAAAACTGATCTTTTCCAGTCCTGTAGCCACTGCTGAGTTTTCTACTTCAGCAGTGTCCAACTCTTTGTGACCCTGTGGACTGTAGCCCACCAAGCTCCTCTGTCCATGGGATTCTCCAGGCAAGAATACTAGAGTGAGTTGCCATCACCTCCTCCAGGGGATCATCCTGACCCAGGGATCAAACCTGTGTCTCTTACATCTCCTGCCTTGGGAGACAAGTTCTTTACACCACCTTAGAAGAACTAGCACCACGTGGGAAGCCCCATGATAACTTACATGTAACTAATCCATTTGTTTTTGTTTTGTTTAAGGATGCAATATGGTAAATACACCCACTGCTTATAGAAACTGTTACATCCTGTGTAGGCCACCTAAGTGTTCCTTAAAGGCACTATTTGGGGGTCACACAGAATAAAGACTTGCAATATGGCACTCATATTGTAAGGGTCAATTACATGACCTATGAGTAGCCTGGGGATTGTTTTTGAAAATAGTTTCCATGTTTACTGTTTTTGAAGCAAGTCTTTCATACACACCCTTGTGAAGTAGGAACTACTATTAGCCCTCTTGTACACATGAGAAAGCTACACCACACAGAGTGGTCAAGGAATGTCAGCAAGATCACACAGCTAGCCTACAGTGAAGCCAGGACTTGATCCCACAAGACATTTTGGCTTTGCTTTCAACTGCTATACCTTATTGTTCTTCCTAATAATCACATTTGGTTTTAATTTGCACTTTTTTGATGAGTAGTTGAGAATCTTTTAATATATTTATCACCATTTATGTATCCTCTCCTTTGACCTATATTTCAAAGTCATTTTTTCTCTTATTAATTTTTCTTAGGGCATTTTGGATAATAATTCTTTGTTTCATGTGTTGCAAATAGCTTCTCTAGTTAGTAACTTGCCTTTTCACTTTATTTGTGGTGGCTTTACATAAACATAAATTCTTTATTATAATGTCAAATTTGTTATTCACATTTTTTATGGCTAGAAGTTTTGTGTCTTATATAGGAAGTTCTTTCCTACTCCAAGGTCATAAATAAATGCCCCTAAGCATTTCAAGGTTTGAGCTTTCACACTGAAGTCTTTGATCTATCAGGAATTGACTTTTGCATATGGTATGAGGCAGCAGTTCAGTGTAATATTTCTTTATATATGTAATCTATTGCTATAGTGCACTTTATTGACTAGCCCACCCATCGTAATTGAACTCCCTCAAAGGCAGAATCTCGTTTGGGAGGTGACTGCCAGAAGCAAGAGTGAGGGTATGAGGAGAGCAAGACAAGGAAGGTCACCATCATAATTGCTATGTGGAAAACAGGGTTCAGGTCCACTCTGACCTGCCAAAATGTGAACAGAATATCTTCCAGGATCATCCACATGAGAGATGGGAATAGGATCATTTATCTACTATCTCCCTTACTTCTTGTTTGGGGCTTGTCCCCAGGGGTGCTAAGCCCACACTTCTGTGCTGCTCCTTACTGCAGACTTAAAGGTCTCCCAAGAAATCAGACCAAGTCCTGAGGCAGAAAGTGGAATGACCTTAAAGTGGGACAATACCAGAACCAGAGCCAGATGAGAAGCTGACATGGAACTCCAATTAGAGATGAGCTGAGGAGTGGGTGTGACCCAGGGCACCAGGATATGCACTCCTAAGACTGTTTATTTTACCAGAGTAGCTCCAAAGGATCCTGCCCAGAAATGGCCTATGGGATCTTCTCTACTCTGCTCTGTATCTCAGGAAGCAATCTGAATGGCTGGAGAGCAGAGGGAGGGAGGGAGCAGAGGCAGGGCATTTTTTTCCCTCTCGCTTCCTCCTGGCAGTGTTGCTTTCAGGTGGCTGAGTCCCTCCTCTCAAGACAGCATGTCTATAGCATTCATCCTATTGATAACTGGGGATCTCTTGCTCTCCACATCCCTTTAAACCTGTGTGGTCACAGGTCCACCCAGACCTTTGTAAACTGTCACATTATAAAACCCGCGGATGTTAACATGCCATACGTTCATTCAGGGACTGTGACCGATATAGTACCAGCACCACTGTCCCACCAAATGCAGGCAAGTGCAGGTGCCCAATGTCACTGTGTACTTTCTGGATTCCAGCTGTAAATCTGCACATTGCTAAGGGATATGGCAGGTTTGAGGCGAATTTACACAGCTCCTGTCCTCAGACAGTCTGTTTCCTGCCTATTGGACAAAATAAATGAAAAGGGGAGCAAGGCAATCCCAAAGGATAGCAGACTGTGCTCAGAGTGAACTTGGGGTTAAATGTGTCCAACATGAGAGAGGCCTGCACCCTGCCTCCCAAGTCCTCTATAGTCAGACCTCAACCCAGGCCCTCAGGGGCAGCATCTGTGTCTAGCTCTTCTTCTTCCCCTCCATCTTGGCTGGAGTTGGGCTTTTCCCTTATTTTCTTCCATGGTCGCAGTTCCAGAGGTTTTTGCTGACTGACTGATATCACTTTTATAGATATTCGTGTACTAAAAACAGGCTTCATATGCATAAATACCATACTGACAAGAGTGAATGAGGAGAATGGGGAAATGGTGGTCTTTTAACCAAGCCCATTGACATTGTGTTAGCATTTTTTCCCTTTTCCTTCTGAAATCTGCAGAAGCTGTTATACTAGTAGCTGTGATTTGCATAATTACTGGAGTAAAACAGAATAAGAAGCCAAGCTGCAGGCAGACAGTCTGACTGTGCTGGTATGTGGATGGCCTTGTATGATTAGGAAAAGGACACTTACATATGTCAATATCGGAGTACTGTGAGGGTGAGGCAGGGTAGATGGAATGCACACGTGAGCCAGAAGGTGGCCTCTAAGCCACTTGCCTGAAACAGAATGTCTAAGTCAGAGACTGAAAGGGCAGGAGAGGGGACTGCCCTCACTGGGTCTTAAGGAACTCTAGACCCAGGCCAGCTCTTCAATGTAATTGGTGTGGAGTTGCACAGACACCAGCTGTCCTGGTTGATGGCAAGTTTTCTCTGATTTGAAGTTCTTGTACATTTTACTTTGTAAAAATTAATCTATGTTTTAATTCATGCTAGATTCACAGAATGATAAGTCTCTGCCTTAAATGAATTAAATGTTTATCCTTATTGCACACCAGAGGGGGTCCCTGTGGTATAAGGACATATATAGGCAGAGAGTAGCAAAGAGCAACTTGTGGTCAGGCCGCCCAAGATAGGTATTCCCTTGCTTTCTGTATGTCCCAAGCTCCACCAGTGCCTGTTTCACCCATACCGTTCTCACATGACTGACCTTCCTACATACTTGCACCAGTCCCCAGGTAATGCTTATTTGTTCTAGCTCTAGGTCCGAACTCTCCATTATGCTTATCAAAGGGATGGTCATGGGCTTGCTCCTCTGCTGGAGCAGACCCAAAGATGACCCAACCTGACACAATTCTCATATAACTGGTAATCTCCTCTCCCACCCTGAGAGTTAAGAGTGCTACCATGTTCTGCTACACACAGCACAATGTCACTCTGGGACCTTACTTCAGACATGTAAGCTCCTCCATCCATCAAACTGTTGATGTCTGTCACTGACTCCAAGATCTTTCTTCAGTCTGCTGTTTTTTAATTTTTAAAAAATATTTTAATTAATTATTAGTCTGTGTTGGGTCTTAGTTGAGGCATGCAGGATCTTCAATCTTTGTTTTGATATGTGACTCTTTAGTTTCAATATGCAAAGTCTTTAGTTGCAGTGCACGAACTCTTACTTGTGGCATGTGGGATCTAGTTACCTGACCAGGGATCAGTCCAGCCCCCTGCATTGGGAGCATGAAGTCTTATCCACTGGACCACTAGGGAAGTCCTTCTTTCTTCAGTTTTGAAGTTGTGCAAGGACAGGCCTTGTAGGCCTGTGGGGTGCAGCCCAACAAACAGGTTCCGCATGTCCCAGGCTAAGCAAGCAAGTTACTCTGCTTGGGAATAGAGGCCATGTAGCTTTGTAAGTTTCCTGTGATAGTGTAAGATTACAAAGAAAATCAACTGAGTCCAGTATATTTTCTTACTAAAGTAGTGCTTTGTTAAATTTCAGTTTAGTTGGCTCCTTTGTCAAAAATTTCATTCAGAATCTGTAGTCTGAATTGGAGTAAAATTTATCAGTTGCTGCTAAAAGGCAAGAGTCACTGTTAGAGATGCTTGCTGACAATTTCAAATTCTGTGAGGTCCCCACAAAAAATCTTATTGTTTGCATCACCAACAGCCTTTCTTTCTTTTGAAGATTAAAGGCCTCTTTTTGGAGGCTGATTATAAGATTTGTCTGCAGTGAATCTCAAGGCCACAGCCACAGAGGCCTTTAGAAAAAACCTGGGACCTTGCCAGACTCAAAGGCCAGATAGTCTCAAGGGTAGTTAATTAGGAGAACAGATGTGGAAGTGCAGACAGGCAGAGTGCCAGCACTGAACTACATTACTATCCTCTTACCCCTACTCTCTGTTGCCTCGCCTCTCGCTCCTCCCTAGGCTCCAACTGTTATTAACATTCAGATTTTGGAGGTAATGGTCTAATTAAACTACTATGTTGTTTACTACTGTTTTGGAAATTTGCTAATTAATCTTTATGTAATTGTTTTATAATGGTTGTACAGCAAAAGTTCTTAAATTCTAAGTTGAAGTTCTCACAGAGAATCCAATTTCTAATCAGATTCCCATTAATAAGAAACAATTGTGAGGAAAAATTCACCATTTAAATTTCCTGAAGATAGAGGTTGTCTATCTTCAGCATGTAAGGCTGACTGTGCTGTGGAGAGCCCCATATTGACCTCTTCATTTTGATGGTGCTGATGGACTTGCTGATGTCCATATATGAAGACAATGGTCCTTCCTCTACCTTAATTAGGGGTCCCCAGGTGGCTCAGTGGCAAGGAATCCACCTGCCAATGCAAGAGACATAGGAGATGCAGGTTTGATCCTTGGATCAGGGAGATCTCCCAGAGAAGGAAATGGCAATCACTCCAGTATTCTTATAGGAATAGTCCCATGCACAGAGGAGGCTGGTGGGCCTCAGTCCATGGGGTCACAAAGAGTCAGACATGACTGAGTATGCTTGCATGCACTACCTTAATTAACATTAAAAGACAATGTTATGTATATGTAGAGACTATTTCTGTGAAATGTTTATTCCTTAAAGATACCTAAGGCCATCCTTTGTAAAATGCTAGGCTTCCTCTCCTACTAGAGAAAGTTTGCAAAAGGTCTGTGGGAATCACATCTACTGAACTTTGGAAACAGTGAGAGACTTTATTTTCTTGGGCTCCAAAATCACTGCAGATGGTAACTGCAGCCATGAGATTAAAAGATGCTTGTTCCTTGGAAGAAAAGCTATGATAGACCTAGGCAACATATTAAAAAGCAGAGACATTACTTTGCCAACAAAGCTCTGTATAGTCAAAGCTATGGTTTTTCCAGTAGTCATGTATGGATGTGAGAGTTGGACCGTAGACAAAGCTGTGTGCCAAATAATTAATGATTTTGAACAGTGGTGTTGGAGAAGATGCTTGAGAGTCCCTTGGACTTCAAGGAGATCAAACCAGTCAATCTTAAAAGAAATCAGTCATGAATATTCATTGGAAAGACTGATGTTGAAGCTAAAACTCCAATACTTTGGCCCCCTGATGCGAAGAATTGACTCATTAGAAAAGACCCTGACTCTGGGCAAGATTGAAGGCAGGAGGAGAAGGGGATGACAGAGGATGAGTTGATTGGATGGCATCACAGACTCAATGGACATGAGTTTGAGCAAGCTCCGGGAGTTGGTGATGGACAGGGAATCCTGGCATGCTGTGGTCCACGGGGTCACATGAATGAGCAACTGAACTGAACTGACCTGAACTTTGAAAATGAGCGAAAAGCTGTTGAAAGATATCTCAGAGTATCCCTCAATACGTGATGTGAAGTGTGGAACATTTTTCAAGGATATTAGAGGTAGTTGGTTTTTTAATTTCTAAAATAAGAACCAAGAACTTCCAGATGTACAAGCTGGATTTAGAAAAAGCATAGAAACAGGAGATCAACTTGCCAACAGTCACTGAATCATAGAAAAAGCAAAAGAATTCCAGAAAAAACATCTACTTCTTCTTCATTGACTATGCTAAAGCCTTTGACTGAGTGCATCATAACACAGTGGAAAACTCTTAAAGAGACAGGAACACTAGACTGCCTTACCTGACTCGTAAGAAACCTCTACGCTGCTCAAGAAGCAGCACTTAGAACCAGACATGGAAAACAGACTGGTTTAAAATTGGGAAAGGAGTATGTCAAGGTTGTATATTGTCACCCTACTTATTTAACTTCTATGCAGAGTACATCATGTGAAATGCCAGGTTGGATGAAGCGCACGCTGGAATCAAGATTTCTGAGAGAAATATCAACAACTTCAGATATGCAGCTGATACCACCCTAATGTCAGAAAGTGAAGAGGAACTAAAGAACCTCTTGATGAAGGTGAAAGGGCAGAGTGAAAAAGCTGGCTTGAACCCCAACATTCAAATTGCTAACATCATGGCATCTGGTCCCATCACTTCATAGTAAATAGAAGGCGAAACAATGAAAACAGTGACAGACTCTATTTTCTTGCGCTCCAAAATCACTGTGGACAGTGACTGCATCATGAAATTAAAAGATGCTTGTTCCTTGGAAGAAAAGATATGACCAACCTAGGCATCATATTAAAAAGCAGATACATTACTTTGCCAGCAAAGGTCCATATGGTCATACTATGTTTTTTCTGGTAGTCATGTATGGATGTGAGAGTTGGACCATAAAGAAAGCTGAGCACTGAAGAATTGATGCTTTTGAACTGTGGTGTTGGAGAAAACTCTTGAAAGTCCCTTGGACTGCAAGATCAAACTGGTCAATCCTAAAGAAAATTCACCCTGAATATTCATTGGAAGGACTGATGCTGAAGCTCCTGTACATTAGCTACCTGGTGTGAGGAGCTCTCTCATTGGAAAAGACTCTGATGCTGGCAAAGATTGAGGGCAGGAGGAGAAAAGAGCAACAGAGGGTAAGATGGTTGGATGCCATTATAGAATCAAAGGAAATGAGTTTGAGAAACCTCCAGGAGATAACGAAGGACAGGAAAACCTGGCGTGCTGCAGTCCATGGGGTTGTAAAGAGTCGGACATGATTGAGTGACTGAACAACAACAAGAATGCTTTCTTGGGAGATGTGTCCCAGCAAGATAAGTAAGGGATAAAAGAAAGTAAAGCACAAGGAGAGACAGGAAATAAAAGATGGTAGGTTACCAAACGGAACAGTTTCTCAAGAACTCCAGCTGGTTGCACAGTCTCATGGAATGTCTCCCAGAGGGCATGTGAAAACACTGTGTCAAAACAGCCCTTGTTGAGGGGAGTTTGGGGGAGAATGAATACATGTATATGTAGGGCTAAGTCACTTTGTTGGGCACCTGAAATTAACACAACATTGTTATTCAGCTATACTCTACTATAAAATTTTTTTAAAAGAAGAGAAAGAGTAGGCTATTTTAGGGGAGAAGGTCACACAATTTATCTTCTAGTGTCTTTCCATTTCCTGTCTCTTATTGCTCAAAATCCACTTCACAGGTCTTCAATGTCTCCACATATCCAGGTTGTGATAACTAACCCCCTTGTATCTGGACAGCCACTGAAGAAATCAAAGCCTCCAATAATCCAGTGGAGTTGAACTATGGTACTCAAACTGCTCTAGCTCTGGCCACAGCAAGTGCAATGGGGACCATGCATAGCCTGGTACACTCCCCAGGAGAGGCTGCACCCAATAGAGTGTGCAGGAATGCTGTGACAGGCAGAGGCCTGGCAAGTGGCCAGAACTCAGGAAGCTGAAATTGTTGAGAGGATCTGGGTAGCTCATAGACTGTCTACAGTGCAATTGGCATGTGGTATAAAAAACCCTTTTGACAATCAGAGTTTGGCTGAGAAACAACTTGGTATTAAAGTCTGTCTCATTTCTTTCTCATTTTCATCTCCCATTCCGATTTCCCTAACTTTTTGTTGCAGTGCAGGTATCACACCTGCCCAGAGTATACAGTGCACTCTTAAGTCCTCACCCCAGGCCTTGCAAAGTCATAGATCCACACAAAGAAGCACAGCATGGCCAGTGGTTCCAGCATTTAGAGACTCTGGTGCTGACATCCAAGCTCTCTCTCTGCTTCATCTCTTAGTCTATCACTATGCTCTAGTCAACAAGCTTCTACCTGCTATGTCCTGCCCACTTTTTAGGCCTTATCTCATGCCCATCTGCGTGTCACCTAATGCTATCTGGCCACTCTGTCCTTTTTCAGCTGTCAGAAAAGAATAATTTCTGTACATTATTCCTTCCCTTCTGGGAAGACATATCTATGCCTCTTTGCCTGGCTAACTCCTGCTCATCCTATAGAATGAGCTTCAGAAAGAGCTTCCTGGGCCCCCAAATAAAAAATAGGTCTCTGTTGTACATCCCATTCTCATAACCTTTCTCCATCTATGGCGAAATATTTATTAGGGTTATTTTTGGATTCACTTCTATGTCTTCCACTAGGCTATAAACCCCAATAAGACAAGGGTTAGGATTGTTCTGGGTTGTAATAGATTTTACACACAGTCACAAACAAAAGGAGAAATGAATGAGTTGGTGAGCAACCATATCTTTTGATTTTTTGACCCTTTGTCTCAATGAGTCTTGAAACTGACAATCTAATAATTCCCACAGGATGAATGGGGCCTGCTATCATTTTCTTTAATCATCATGATGGCCTTTCAGAAAGTAATTGACTTAATTATGCCCTAAGCTGACCTTTAGGATGGAACTGAAAGATAACTGAAGAGAGAAAAATGAATCAGAATGACTCTGTTGGGTACAATAATCAGTAAAGAAAGTGATTGAGAATTAGATCTAGTTTATCCAGGGCTCCTCAGCATGAACCATACTGTCTATTCATCCTGCCTGTCCCATGCCTTATCTGTGCTTTTGGGAAGCTGTCTGCCTGCTATTCATGCCTATTTATTTACCTTCCATGAAAGGGCTTGTAGGAAAAGATTCAGAGCTTAGGAAATATACTGGGAATTCTAGGACCCAGAGTTTATACAAATGAGAGCGCTTAACCCTCTATAAGTGACAAAATATACACTTCTCTGGGTTTTAGAGTTTAGGAGTTACTGGAGGATCCTTGATTATGGGGTCAAAGTTCTCCTCTGAGGATGTCAGTTAGAGAGTTAATTCTTAGGTAGGTTGATAAGAGTCCAAGGCACCTGAGGAGGAGAAAGGGGCCTGGGCCTCTCAAGGAGGAGAAAAGGACAAACTTCTTTTTTCTACATTCCTTCATCTTAGTCACATAAGATTTTTTTTTCTCAAACTCTGAGTTGTTACGAAAACAATCTTTAAGAGTAACTTTAAGGCCAGAATTAATGATTATACAACAAAACAACTCATCTTGCTCAAGTGTATGTTTTTTCTTAAGCTCTGTACTAATGATTATATAACAACAATGTATCTTGCTTGAGGACATGCTTCTCCTTCTTAACAGGAACCTTCTAGTAACAAACTAATCTTGCTATCTTAAGACATATGCTGTGGGAGTGGGTCTGGTAAGAGTTTTCTATTGTTAGTAAGCAATTGAAAAAGTATGTAAGGCCTGATAAGACTAGTGAGTGGGGCACTCTGTCCCCTTCTGATGTCTATGTCAGAAATTTTCTCTGTCCCTTTTTCACTGTAATGAAACTTTTGAAACACAAAGCTCTGAGTGACTGAAGCTGAGTCTGGTACTGAAGCGAAATTCTCTCCCTCAGAGATCATGAATCTGACACCATTCACTGTAAGCGATCATCCTGGGGGCTCGTCAGGGATCTTCAGGACAAGGTAAGGACACTCAGAGCCCTAGCTTCTCTGCCTTCTCAGTATACACACTTTCTGCTTTACTTTACTGACACTATGATGCGCCTGTGTGTGCTTGATTGAAAGCCTGAGATACATCCTGCGCAAAGTGAGTGTTGAGCTCGGCTTTGTGGTTCCGTGGTGCCTTGTAATGGCTGAGTGCAGCCACGCAAGGGGAGCCTGTTGGAGGTTTATATCGACCTGCCAATGCCAAGAGACACCCAACGTCCCTGTGAGGAGAGTGGCCAGAAATGGGCAAAGGGTGTGGACTGAACTTTCCTCTCTTGGTCACCTTTTCCTAGTCTCTATGACCATTTCATAACTGCCTGGGCAATTAGGACTACCAACCTAATCTGTCAGATCATAGACTTTCAAGGGACTTGTGATCCATGATGTTACTGTGTGCTTTTACTTAGACCCCAAACTTGGAATTGTCACAAGGTGCCCAGCCTTACTACATACAGGAACTAAGTGGAGTTCTAGCTCTAGGAGCACGTTCAAGGTTGAGGTGGAGCTCTAACTCCAGGAATGTCTCTCTTTTGGCTGTCTATATGGCAACCCGCTCCAATACTCTTGTCTAGAAAATCCTGTGGATGGAGGAGCCTGGTCCATGGGGTCGTAAAGAGTCGGACATGACTGAGTGACTTCACTTACTTACTTACTTATACGGGACCAGAGCCTCAGAAGCAAGACCTTGCCATAGCTGTGCCTCTGAACTATATGGATGAAAGCACTGCTAGCAAGTATGAGGTTTCCAAGAACATAGGCTAGGTTTCCCAAATTGGAAGTACAGTGGGCTTCTTCCTTCTTCCTCTTAGCAGACCAGATAAAGCTCCCCAGTGGCTTCTGTCTCAACTCCCTAGATATTCCTTTCGTGGAATCTTTGTAAATGAACTGGGATGATTTGCCTTAGTAGCTAGAGGACAAAAATCACTTTTTTTCTCACTGGAAAACACTGTACCACCTCTTTTGCTATCACATATACTGGCATGGTGACACAGAGAAGAGATATTTTGTGTTTTTTTTTGTTTGCCCTTTTATGACTCATCATTTCTACTGTGTCAGGACTACACTAATACACTATGCGCATAGGCACATAGAAAATGGATGCTTTCCCTAGTGGTCCTAGCTTGGGAAACATTCTGGAAAGCTACTCTCCTCCACCCTGGCTGGTGCAAAGGAAGAGTGAAAATCAAGCCAAGGTCTTAATGGTGAGGAACTGGAAATCAATCTGGGATGCCATCAGGTCTACCCCTGGTGCATCTCCACCCTACTTTGGTGGTAGAATGAGGAGGGCTGAAGGTGACTGCATTGGTAAAGAACAAACTAAGGGCAACCAGGGAAGGAAAGCTTCTGGTGGAAAATCTGTCTCCACCCCCATCTAGAGCAGGGATGGATGACTTTGGTAGAAAAAAGCCACAGCTGTGGATGCTGATTTTTGTTCTCTTACAGATAGGAGCTAGCAGTTCCAGAACTACCCTTTTAAAATGTATTTTGAAAAACTGGGGTAAGTTCGATCCCCAAAGCTTAACCTTACTTGGAGAGATGTAATGTATATCATAAGACAGATGCTGACTTCTGACTCAAAAAAACTCAAGTTTTTGGGGAAGTTACTACTTCTGGAGATAAATGGCTTGAAGATGAGGCAAGGGGAAAGAGGGAACATAGAATAGCCCACCTCCCTACACAAGCCAAGCAGTCCCCATAACAGAGCCACTCTGCTGGATGTATTCTTGAAGGACTCGAGTGAGCCCATGCTAAGACTTTAAACTATGCTAAGTTGGCTGACATAGAAAAGGAGAAGAAGGAAGCTCCTGGTAAATTCCTAGATAGACTATGGGAGGCTCTCCACAAGTTAATGACATTGATCCAGAAAGTACAGATGGAAAAATGATCTTAAAACATAGATTTCTCACTAAGTCAGCTCCAGACATCATAAGCTACTAAAACAGGTGTATGGACCAAGTCAAATTTTAGGCTATTACAGCTGGCTTAGACATTTTATTACAGAAGAGGATACAAGGAGGAAAAAAATAAAACCCAACAATATGTTGAGGCTCAAACAATGGCTATTATATCCGCTTTGAAACAGCCTGAGGAGAAAAATGCCCAGAGGGATCCAAGTATCAGGGGATGGGCTTACTATTACTGTAGAAAGGTGGAGCACCTCAAGCAGAATTGCTCTCAGGTGTCTAAGCCACTCCTGGCTCCATGTCTGATCTGTAAAGGACCACACTGGAGGAGAGATTGCCCTCAGAGGTGTAGGCCCCAGGGGTCAGACTCTCAAGACAATCAGGACTTAAGGTCCCCAGGGGTCCCCACACAAGCCGCCATCCTAATAACATCTGAGGAACCCTGGGTAATAATAACTGTGGGAGGCCAATCAGTCAGTTTCCTTTTAGACACTAAGGCAAATTACTCTGTGCTTACTGAAGCTCCTGGCTCACTTTCCACCCAATCCACTACTGTAACGGGGCTGTCTGGATGAGCCAAACATTATTTCAGTCACCCTCTAAGCTGCAACTGGGACTCTGTTCTATTTTCTCATGAGTATCATGACTAGTTGTGCCAGAGTCTCCCTCACCCCTTCTGGGGAGAAATACAGTGAGGAAGGTCCAAGCCTCTGTTTTCATAAATATGGAAACCACTCTTTCTCTTACATTAGTTAAACAAAATGTAAATCCTAGAGTGTGGGTTGATGGAAAAACTGTGAGTCAAGCAGAAAATGCTGCTCCTGTCTTTATCAAGCTCAAAGACCCTCACCATTTTCCACATCAAAAGCAGTATCCACTAAAGCCTGAGGTTAAGGAAAGGGTAAAACACATCACTGAAAATTTAAAGGAACAAGGGCTATTAACTCCCTGTAACAGACCATGCAGCACTCTTATTTTGGGTGTAAAAAAGTCAAATAATAAATGTTGGAGAGGGTGTGGAGAAAAGGGAACCCTCTTACACTGTTGGTGGGAATGCAAACTAGTACAGCCACTATGGAGAACAGTGTGGAGATTCCTTAAAAAACTGGAAATAGAACTGCCTTATGATCCAGCAATCTCACTGCTGGGCATACACACTGAGGAAACCAGAAGGGAAAGAGACACGTGTACCCCAATGTTCATCGCAGCACTGTTTATAATAGCCAGGACATGGAAGCAACCTAGATGTCCATTAGCAGATGAATGGATAAGAAAGCTGTGGTACATATACACAATGGAGTATTACTCAGCCATTAAAAAGAATACATTTGAATCAGTTCTAATGAGGTGGATGAAACTGGAGCCTATTCTACAGAGTGAAGTAAGCCAGAAGGAAAAACACCAATACAGTATACTAAGGCATATATATGGAATTTAGAAAGATGATAACAATAACCCTGTGTATGAGACAGCAAAAGAGACACTGATGTATGGAACAGTCTTATGGACTCTGTGGGAAAAGGAGAGGGTGGGAAGATTTGGGAGAATGGCATTGAAACATGTAAAATATCATGTATGAAACGAGATGCCAGTCCAGGTTCAATGCACGATACTGGATGCTTGGGGCTAGTGCACTGGGACGACCCAGAGGGATGGTATGGGGAGGGAGGAGGGAGGAGGGTTCAGGATGGGGAGCACATGTATATCTGTGATGGATTCATTTTGATATTTGGCAAAACTAATACAATTATGTAAAGTTTAAAAATAAAATAAAATTAAAAAAAATAAGTTAAAAAAAAAAGTCAAATGGTAAATGGAGATTAGTTCAAGATTTATGAAAAATAGAAGAGGCTGTGGTTCCTTTACACCCCATGGTGCCTAATCCTTGTACTTTTTTGCCTGAAATTCCAGAATGAGCTAAATGTTTTTCAGTCATTGATTTGAAGTATGCTTTCTAGACTTAAACCTCTACTAAATCATCCTCTACCTATGCCTTTAAGACAATTGATAGTATTCTTGGGCATTACAGGATATTGCCACATTTAGATTCTGGGTTATGGGGGACTTTCCCAGGCTTCATATAAAAGGGCAAGACTGACAAGCTGGTTTGGTCTCCAGAGACTCAAAAGGCTTGTAAGACTTCAAACTGCTCTCCTGTAGGCTCCTGCTTTAAGCCTGCCCACAGGGTCAGAATTTAATCTGTTTGTTACTAAAAAAAAAAAAAGAATGGCCTTGGTGGTGATGACACAACCCCAAGGACCTCACCAACAACCTGTGGCTATATTGCTTTGTTAGTGCCTGAAGCTCTTAAGTTTACCAATGGGAGAAATCTCATTGTACTGACTTCTCATAATGTGAGCAGAATCTTAAACTCTAAAGTTCAGAGTGACAATGACTCTGCCTTTAAAGCTGCTGTAACTCAAGGGTGTCAAAAGCTCTAGGGATAGAATATCACTTACACTGTTCCTAGAAACCCCAGTCTTCAGGAGAGGTTGAAAAGGCTAATGACATTTTTAAGTGGCACCTGTGTAAGCTAACTCAGGAAACACAAGACAGTTGTTTTAAAGTTTTATCCATAGCTTTACTGAGGGCTCAAACTGTCCCTAAGAAGAAGGGGCTGTCTCCTTTTGAATTGTCTCTATGGCAGACCATTTTTGCACACAGACATTGTCATAGATCCTGAAGTCTTAAAATTAGCTATGCAACTCAGTTTTCAGCTTTTCAACAGACATTACAGGAACTCTGGGAGGTGACTCCTGACCCAGCCTCTGACTCAGACAAGCCATTGTTTGAGCTAGGAACAGAAGTCCTGATAAAGACATTGGAGTCTGGAGGACAATCTCCAGAGCCCTTCTGTGAAAGCCCTTACCAGGTTATTGCTTCTTCTCTTACAGCTGTCAAAGTGCCAGGAACTGATTTGTGGATGGGCCACACTCGAATTAAAAGCTTGCTCCCTAAATGAGACTGATGTCATTTTTATGTCTTTAGTCTCTATGCTTTTACTTTTTACTTTTCAGATGGGCCTGATAACTTATGAGGGCTTTCTTCTGCTGAGTCCTAAAATCCTGAGTCTCCCATGTGACACTCAGGACCCTTAGGACACTACCTTCCTGTCCCAGGCTCACTCCTACACTGCATTCCACAATTGGTCTAATTGCTGGGTCTGCAACTGCTTCCCTTCTTCCTCAGTTGGAGGCTTCCCAAGGTGGATTTCTCCACTTCAACGAAAGGACTTTCTTCAACTCTGTGAACACCTTCATCAACAACAATCATATGTGATACCTCTTCTTGATCTGATGACATCTAACGATCCTAAGATGGACTGGTGTAACACTTTGTACATTAACTATAAACATAATGTGACCTTTAATTTTAAGTTACAAATGATTGTTCATGCCCCTATGTTTTTTTTACCACCTCCTCAAACTATTATTTGGGGCCCCTGGATCAGAGACTCTCAATATGAGGGTAAGGAGAATATACTGCCTCAACAATTTAGGTTCTGTGCCCCTGGCCAGCAGGAAGTAGCTACAGAATGAGAGGTACACCCCTTTTCCTTTGGCAGCCATATTTTCCAAAAAGAAAAGGGGGAATGAGAGAGTTAATTATTAGGTAGGCTGATTAGGAGTCTGGGGCCCTTGAGGAGGAAAACAGGGTCCAAGGACCTCATGGAGGAGAAAGGGGTCCAAGGACCTCATGGAGGAGAAAGGTGTCCAGGGACCTCAAGGAGGAGAAAAGGACAAACTTATTCTTCATTCCTTCATCTTAGTCCCATAAGATGATTTTTCCTTAAACTCTGAGTTGTTATGACAACAGTCTTTAATACTAACTTTCTTTAAGGCCAGAGCTAATGATTACACAACAAAATAACTCATCTTGCTCAAGCTATGTTTTTCCTTAAGCTCTGTACTAATGATTATATAACAACAATGTATCTTGCTTGAGGACATGTTTCTCCTTCTTAACAGGAACCTTCTGACTAATCTTATCTTAAGATGTATGCTGTGGGAATGGGTCTGTTAAGACCTTTCTATTGCTAGTAAGCAATTGAAAAAGTATATAAGGCCTGATAAGACTAGCCAGCAGGCACTCTGCCCCCTTTTGATGTCTGTGTCAGAAGATTTCTCTGTCCCTTTTTCACTGCAATGAAAGTTTTGCCACATGAAGCTCTGAGTGACTTAAGCTGAGTCTCTGGTCTCAAAGCAAAATTCTCCTTCAGAATTCACGAATCCAACACCATTCATAAGCTTTCATAAGTATGGTCTGCATAGGAAAAAATGGAGAAATGGTCATAATGGTCCAGTGTGACTCAAGGGACAGAACCAAGTGTGGATACAGTATCATCTCTTTGACTGCTAGATAGCAATGAGAGTCCCTACTGCATGGGGTTGTAATTAGTGCCTGTAGAGGGAAATAGATATATTTTTTGGTGAATGTTGCCTTACTCAAATGACTCTGGCTTCAGAGCTTCATGGGAAGCTTCAAATCTATACCCACAAAGGGCAGTTTAACTGTCTGGAACTTTAGGCTGGTTGTGCTTTCTGTTTCTTACTCATCAGGTTCCATGCATCCAGCTCTGTCTGTTTTGCAAGGAGCACTCTGTTCTTTCTCTCAAACTATATGGGACTCTAGGTCAAGCTTGCCATATTCTCGCTTTATTCCTCTGTTCAAAGAAACCTCAGTAGTTGGTTCAGATGCCTGAGTCACTTTGCTATGAGCACCAGAAGTTCCAATAAGATCTACTCTCCCCATCCCTCCCTCCAAACGCTGTCTTTAGCTTGAACTCAGGAAAGTTGGAAGCTGTGTATATTCCCTTGCATGATTCCCATGGGTGTGCAGAGTGGTGGTTGTTCTGTTCAGTTTTCTCTTTTAAATGCTAGGGAAGATTGATACCTATCATTTTCTCTGCTTTAAAGTGGGCTGTCCTTTGCACTCTTTTTAGGAAAAATCCCTTTACAAAGAATCCTCAGGAGAATGTCCTAAATCTCTGCCCACTTTAACCATTACTATTCAACATAGTTTTGGAAGTTTTGGCCAGAGCAATCAGAGCAGAAAAAGAAATAAAAGGAATCCAAATTGGAAAAGAAGAAGTAAAACTCTCACTGTTTGCAGATGACATGATCCTCTACATAGAAAACCCTAAAGACTCCACCAGAAAATTACTGGAACTAATCAATGATTATAGTAAAGTTGCAGGATATAAAATCAACACACAGAAATCCCTTGCATTCCTATACACTAATAATGAGAAAACAGAAAGAGAAATTAAGGAAACAATTCCATTCACCATTGCAACGAAAAGAATAAAATACTTAGGAATATATCTACCTAAAGAAACTAAAGATCTATATATAGAAAACTATAAAACACTGGTGAAAGAAATCAAAGAGGACACAAATAGATGGAGAAATATACCATGTTCATGGATTGGAAGAATCAATATAGTGAAAAGGAGTATACTACCCAAAGCAATTTATAGATTCAATGCAATCCCTATCAATCTACCAATGGTATTCTTCACAGACCTAGAACAAATAATTTCACAATTTGTATGGAAATACAAAATCCTCGAATAGCCAAAGCTATCTTGAGAAAGAAGAATGGAACTGGAGGAATCAACCTACCTGAGTTCAAGCTCTACTACAAAGCCACAGTCATCAAGACAGTATGGTACTGGCACAAAGACAGAAATATAGATCAATGGAACTAAACAGAAAGCCCAGAGATAAATCCACGCACATATGAACACCTTATCTTTGACAAAAGAAGCAAGAATATACAATGGATTAAACATAATCTCTTTAACAAGTGGTGCTGGGAAAACTGGTCAACCACTTGTAAAAGAATGAAACTAGAACACTTTCTAACACCATACACAAAAGTAAACTCAAAATGGATTAAAGATCTAAATGTAAGACCAGAAACTATAAAACTCCTAGAGGAGAACATAGGTAAAACACTTTCCGACATACATCACAGCAAGACCCTCTATCACCCACGTCCCAGAATATTGGAAATAAAAGCAAAAATAAACAAATGGGACCTAATTAAACTTAAAAGCTTCTGCACAACAAAGGAAACTATAAGCAAGGTGAAAAGACAGCCTTCAGAATGGGAGAAAATAATAGCAAATGAAGCAACTGACAAACAACTAATCTCAAAAATATACAAGCAACTCCTGCAGCTCAATTCCAGAAAAATAAACGACCCAATCAAAAAATGGGCCAAAGAACTAAATAGACATTTCTCCAAAGAAGACATACAGATGGCTCACAAACACATGAAAAGATGCTCAACATCACTCATTATCAGAGAAATGCAAATCAAAACCACTATGAGGTACCATTTCATGCCAGTCAGAATGGCTGTGATCCAAAATCTACAAGCAATAAATGGTGGAGAAAAGGGAACCCTGTTACACTGTTGGTGGGAATGCAAACTAATACAGCCACTATGGAGAACAGTGTGGAGATTCCTTAAAAAACTGGAAATAGAACTGCCTTATGATCCAGCAATCCCACTGCTGGGCATACACACTGAAGAAACCAGAAGGGAAAGAGACACGTGTACCCCAATGTTCATCGCAGCACTGTTTATAATAGCCAGGACATGGAAGCAATCTAGATGTCCATCAACAGATGAATGGATAAGAAAGCCGTGGTACATATACACAATGGAGTATTACTCAGCCATTAAGAAGAATACATTTGAATTGGTTCTAATGAGGTGGATGAAACTGGAGCCTATTATACAGGGTGAAGTAAGCCAGAAGGAAAAACACCAATACAGTATACTAACACATATATATGGAATTTAGAAAGATGGTAACAATAACCCTGTATACAAGACAGCAAAAGAGACACTGATGTATAGAACAGTCTTTTGGACTCTGTTGGAGAGGGAGAGGGTGGGATGATTTGGGAGAATGGCATTGAAATACGTATAATATCATATATGGAACGAGTTGCCAGTCCAGGTTCGATGCATGATACTGGATGCTTGGGGATGGCGCACTGGGACGACCCAGAGGGATGGTATGGAGAGGGAGGGGGGAGGAGGGTTCAGGATGGGGAACACATGTATACTTGTGGTGGATTCATTTCAATATTTGGCAAAACCAATACAATATTATAAAGTTTAAAAATAAAATAAAATTAAAAAAAAGAAAGAAATTAACTGAATCATACATAAAAAAAATTTTTTTTTTGAAAAGGTAAAAAGATATTTCAGTTTCAGTTTCAGTTCAGTCGCTCAGTCGTGTCCAACTCTTTGTGACCCCATGAATCGCAGCACGCCAGGCCTCCCTGTCCATCACCAGCTCCTGGAGTTCACTCAGACTCATGTCCATCGAGTCAGTGATGCCATCCAGCCATCTCATCCTCTGTCGTCCCCTTCTCCTCCTGCCCCCAATCCCTCCCAGCATCAGAGTCTTTTCCAATGAGTCAACTCTTCACATGAGGTGGTCAAAGTATTGGAGTTTCAGCTTTATCATCGGTCCGTCCAATGAACACCCAGGACTGATCTCCTTTAGAATGGACTCCTTGCAGTCCAAGGGGTTCTCAGAGTCTTCTCCAACACCACAGTTCAAAAGCATCAATTCTTCAGTGCTCAGCTTTCTTCACAGTCCAACTCTCACATCCATACATGACTACTGGAAAAATCATAGCCTTGACTAGACAGAACTTTGTTGGCAACAGTAATGTCTCTGCTTTTGAATATGCTATTTAGGTTGGTCATAACTTTCCTTCCAAGGAGTAAGCGTCTTTTAATTTCATGGCTGCAATCACCAACTGCAGTGATTTTGGAGGCCCAAAAAATAAAGTTTACATTACCTTAATGTAAAAGAAAGTGTGATTGACAAAGATCCTGTAAAGACAACATATCTGAGAGTTAGAATTAATGGAGTATAATTTTTCCCCTCAGTTTTTGAGAAAGGATTCCTTACCTACCGAGGATTCTGTGCCTAAGAACATCTCCAAGGAGATCACAGTGAATAGACTCACAAATTTATCCTTGTCCTTTGGGGAAGGAGGTGTACCATAACATTTTCATGCTATTAACAAGCTCCCCAGATTACATAAGAGATATAATAAACCTCACATGTACAAATCAATTAACTTCAATGCTATTGATGAATGGCCAACTTTATTTTACCTCTATACCTATCTACATCCCATAGAGTGTCACAGACCATTCTGAAGCAACTCTAGATTTCTGTCACTTTATCTATAAATATTCCAGTCTATTTCTACAGGTTTTAAAAGACTTGTTTTGATCATTACAACCAAAATACACCTAAAAATATTTCTTAATAGCATCAAGGATGCTATTAAGATGACAGAAGATGAGAGGATGAGCTTGTTGGATGGCATCACAGACTCAATGGACATGAGTTTGTGCAAACTTTGGGAGTTGGTGATGGACAGGGAGGCCTGGCATGCTGCAGTCCATGGGGTCACAAAGAGTCGGACATGAGTGAGCAACTGAACTGAACTGAATAGCATCAAACAAGTCAGTGTTTACATTTCCTCAATTGTATTGTGAATGTTTTTAAAGTTTTAAAATAGTTTGAGTATGAATCCAAAACTGCTTCAGACATTGTGATTGACTGGTATATCTTTTATATTTTTTTTGTCTTCTCCCTCTGTCTATGTTTCCTTTCTTACATTTTTTTTGGGTGGTGGTTGTTTTTATTGATATTACTTTTGTTGGAGAAACTGACTGTTTTGTCCTTGGAAAGGCCCAACAACCTAGATTTTGTGATTAATACCCTCATGGCATCATTTTTAGCATGCTAATTTGTCCTATGCATTTTCTATATATTGGTAGTTAAATCTATCAATAGATGCTTGGTCAGGTTCAGATTTGGTGTTTTTTGGTAAGATTGCTTCAGATTTGATGTTTTTTGGTAAAATAGTATCACCAGGAAGCTATAATATCTTCTTGCTTCCCTTCGTGTGATGTTAGTAGCCACTGATGATCATGCCAAGATCTCCTACTTCATAGGAGGTTACAAAGGGAGATATTCTAATGTATCATTTATTTGTTAGCTGGAAGATGTTTATAAAGAGAAATTTTCTCATTAACTCTGTGGTTACACTGAAAAACTGTTCATGTAGAAAAGGAAAAAAAATAGAGATATCTTTAAAAACTACATGGAATAATCTGCAGGATATACATAAGAGATTAAAATAACAGAAAGTAATGTGGATAGTATCCTACCACTTACTCCAAAAAATTTGGGAACTATGTAGCGTAATTTTTCCTTTATTAAAAAGAGAACTGCAACTCTTCATCCTTGCTTCTTCCTTTGTGTTCTCTCTTGAAACCAGTTACTTAAACCAGTTTTCTCTTCCTTCTTAGTCTAAACAGAAGGCCAGACAGGACCGCCAGCTTTATCTTTTCCCATAGGATATATGATTTTCCCAATACCACTTTTACTAATTTAATCATACTCCACTAATTTGAGTTGTTGCTTTTATTATACACTAAAGTTCATTAACCGTTAGGTGCATTTCTGAAATTTTGATTTTGTGATAGAATTCTTTTAAATTTTGTATGGAGATAAGATGTATTGCAATAAATTTGAGTCCTTATCATAAAGATGTTGATTATCCAAAGAGAAAAAAATAAATCAGATATGCTCAAAGATGCCAACCAAAGTCTAGAGCTCTCAATACTCCAATATATGTTTAACTAACACAGAATTATCCATTAGTAACATCACTTGTACAAAGGAAGTGTGAAAGCTGGAGTCAAAGCTCTTTAAACAGTGTCTATAGGTGATAGTCAGGAGGATACTAGGATATTGTAGTAGCTGTTATCTTTTGAGAGCCTCTACATAATACTCAGGAGGGATTCCCTAGAATGAGTTGAGGTATAAGAACTTTCTGGATTTCAGTTCATTTTTGTGAAACTAAAACATTATCTGCCCATAGAATCTTCAGATCAGCTCTCACAACCATGCTTCAGGGGTGTGACATTTGCACACCCAAAAGTCATTTAGTAATGCCTTTATAGCTGGGAAGAGTATTTTTTTTTTTTTACTTTTTATTTTATATTGGAGTATAGTTGGTTAACAATGTTGTGCTAGGTTTTAGATGTACAATAAAGTGATTCAGTTATACATATATATGTATCTATTCTTTTTCAAATCTTTTCCCATTTAAGTTGTTACATAATATTGAGAAGAGTTCCCTGTGCTATACAGTAGGTCTTTGTTGATTATGCAGTTTAAATATAGCATTGTGTACATGTCAATCCCAAATTTCCTAACTGTGCTTCACCTATCAACATTCCCCTTTGGAAAGGATAAGTTCATTCTCCAAGTCTGTGAATTGTTTTTGTTTTGTTAATAAGTTCATTTGTATTATATTTTTATATTCTGCATATCAGCAATATATTATATTTATCTTTCTTTGTCTGATTTACCTCACTCAGTATGACAAACTTTAGATCCATTCATGTTGCTGCAAGTGGCATTATTTCATTTATTTTAATGGCCAAATAATATTCCATTCTGCAGCTATTTTATGAAAAACTGAGGAAAGAAGAGAAGTGAAAGGCAGTATAGATAGGGAAAGATATACCCAACTGAATGCAGAGTTCCAGAAAATACCAAGGAGAGATAAGAAGGCCCTCTTAAATGAACAATGCAAAGAAACAGAGAAAAATAATAGAATGAGAAAGACTAGTTATCTATTCAAGAAAAGTGGCAATATCAAAGTAATATTTCATGCAAAGATGGACACAATAAAGAACAGACACTGTAAGGACATAACTGAAGCAGAAAAGATTGAGAAGAGGTGGCAAGAACACAGGAGAACTATACAGAAAACGTCTTAATGACCACGATAACAAAAATGATGTGATCACTCACCTAGAGCTGAACATCCTGGAGTTTGAAGTCAAGTGGACCTTAGGAAACATTAATACAAACAAAGCTAGTAGAGGTGATAGAATTCTAGCTGAGTTATTACAAACCCTAAAAGATGATGCTATTAAAGTGCTGCAATCAATATGTCAACAAATTTGGAAAACTCAACAATGTTGGAAAAGGTCAGTTTTCATCCCAGTCTCAAGGAAATACAAGGCCAAAGAATGTTCCAAGTATTATACAATTATGCTTATCTCACATGCTAACAAGGTTATGCTCAAAACCCTTCAAGCTAGGCTTCAGCATTATATAAACTGAGAAATTCCAGATGTACAAGTGATCACATCAAACTGTGGAAAATTCTTAAAGATATAGAAGTACCATTGTGCTGAGAAACCTGTATGCAGGTCAAGAAGCATCAGTTAGAACCAGACATGAAACAACTGATTGGTTCAAAGTCGGTAAAGGAATACAAGTCTGTATGTAGTCACTCTGCTTATTTAACTTATATGCAGAATGAAAATGAAAGTCGTTCAGTTGTGTCCGACTCTTTGCAACCCCATGGACTATTCAGTCCATGGAATTCTGCAGGCTAGAATATTGGAGTCGGTAGCCTTTCCCTTCTCCAGGGGTTTTTCCCAATCCAGGGATCGAACCCAGGTCTCCTGAATTGCAGGCGGATTCTTTACCAGCAGAGCCACAAGTAGCCAAGAAGCCCGAGAATACTGGAGTGGGTAGCTTATTCCTTCTCCAGCAGATCTTCCTGACCCAGGAGTTGAACCAGGGCCTCCTGCTTTGCAGGCAGATTCTTTACAAACTGAACTATCAGTGAATCAGCTTTTAATTTCATTGAACTTTGCTTTTGTTTTCTTTGTGTCTATTTCATTCATTTCTGTTCTGATCTTTATGATTTCTTCTACTAAGTTTGGACTTTGTTCTTCTTTCTCTAGTTGCTTTAGGTGTAGTTTAGGTTGTTTATTTGAGATTTTTCTTCTTTCTTTAGGTAAGATTGTGTTGCTACAAACTCCCTTCTTAGAATTACTTTCGCTGCATCTAACAGTTTTGGGTCATTGTGGTTTTTTTAAATTTGTCTCTAAGCATTTTTAAATTCTCATTGACTTCTTCAGTGATCCATTGCTATTTAGAAGCATGTTGCTTAGCCTTCATGTGTTTGTTATTTGTACAGTTTTTTTCCCCCTTTAGTTTTATTTCTAATCTCATAGCATTGTGATCAGAAAAGATGCCGGATATGATTTCAATTTTCTTAAATTTAGCAAGGCTGTCTTTAAGGCCCAATGTTGTGGTCAGTCTTAGAGAATGTTGCATGTGCACATGAGAAGAATATGTATTCTACTGCTTTTGAGTGGAATGCTCTTTAAATATAGATTGTCCATCTGGTCTAATGTGTCATTTAAGACTTGTGTTTTCTTACTGGATTTCTGTCTGGATGATTTCTCCATTTGCCCATGAAACTGGGGTGTTAAGCCCCCACTATTAATGTGTTACTGTTGATTCCTCCCTTTAAGGCTCTCAGCATTTTCTGTATATACTGAGGTGCTCCTTTGTTGGGTTTATATAAATGTATACTTTCTATATCTTTTTCTTGGATTTATCCCCTGATCATTATGCAAAGTCCTTCTTTATATCTTATACCCATTTTTATTTTAAAGCCATTTTGTCTGATGTGAATATTGCTACTCCAACTTTTTAAAAAACAATTTTTCCATTTGCGTGAAATGCCTTTTTTCCATCCACTCACTCTGTATGTGTCCCTAGATCTGAAGTGGGTCTCTTGTATCTTTTCAGGCAGTCTTTGTCTTTTGGATAGAACATTTAATCCATTTATCCACTACATTTAAGGTGACTACTTACATGTTCTTATTGCTATTTTTTAAATTGTTTTGGTTTGTTTTATAGGTCATTTTAAAAATTAATTAATTAATTTTAATTGGAGGATAATTACTTTACAATATTGTGATGGTTTCTGCCATACGTCAACATGAATCAGGCATGTGTACACATGCATACCCCATGGTGAAACCCCTACCCACCTTCCTCCCCACTTCATCCCTCTGGGTTGTCCCAGAGCACCAGTTTTGGGTGCCCAGCTTCATGCATTGAACTTGAACTGGTGATCTATTTAACATATGGTAATATACATGTTTCAATGCTATTCCCAGCCTTGTCTTCTCCCACAGAGTCCAAAAGTCTGTTCTTTACATCTGTGTCTCTCTAAATTCCATATATATGCATTAATATACAGTACTGGTGCTTCTCTTTCTAACTTGCTTCACTCCAGTTTCATCCACCTCATTAGAACTGACTCAAATGCATTCCTTTTTATAGCCAAGTTATTCTATTGTGTATATGTACCACAACTTCCTTATCCATTCGTCTGCCAATGGACATCTAGGTTCCTTCCATGTCCTAGATATTGTAAACAGTGCTGCAGTGAACGTCAGGGTACATGTGTCTCTTTCAATTCTGGTTTTCTCGGTGTGTATGCCCAGCAGTGGGATTGCTGGGTCTTATTGCAGTTCTATTTCCAGGTTTTTAAGGAATTTCCACACTGTTTGTTCCCCATAGTGGCTGCACCAGTTTGCATTCCCACGAACAGTATAAGAGGGTTCCATTTTCTCCACACCCTCTCCAACATTTATTTTTCTTTCCTTCCTCTTTTGTCCTCTTATCTTGTGGTTTAATGACCATGTATAGTGCTGTGTTTGGGTTGCTTTTTCTTTTTGTGTGCATGTATATGTATTATAGATTTGGGGTTTGCTATTCCCATGAGGTTTTTATATAGTCGTCTATATATGTACAAGATTGTTTTTAGTTGCTGGTGTCTTTCCCACATAGAGAAGTTCCTTTAGCATTTTTTGCGAAGCTAATCTGGTGGTGCTGAATTCTCTTACCTTTTGCTTATCTGTAAAACTTGATTTTCTGTCAAGTCTGGATGAGAGCTTGCTGTGTAGTATTCTTGTAGGTTCTTGTCATTCATCATTTTAAATATATCATGCCACTTCCTTCAGACTGTTACCAAGTCCAAGCTCTCCCTGCTCATGGATTGACAGGCCAATGACTCTGAGAGACAAGGTGTTGAGGCAAGGAATACTTTACTCAAAAAGCTGGGCTGACCAAGAAGATGGCAAACTAAGCTCAGAGAAACCATCTTGTCTGGTTCTGGATGCCAGGCTCTTTCATAGAGTCAGAGAGAGAGATGCGATAAGGAACTAAAGTCAAAAGGCAGAATAGAGAGGGAGAGGCAGTAGGAAAATAAAGTGAAAGGGAGGGGGCGAGGCAATGAGAAAGTAAGGTGAAAGGGTCTTTAGCCTTGTAAAACGTCTCCAGAATGGCCAGCCTTTGGAAGGGGTGTGATAATCTTTTTTTTTGTTGTTGTAGCTATTCACAGGGGAGCAGGTCAGATTATCTCTTTATGAGCTGAACAAAGGCACTTTAGTTTACAGTCAGGCAGA
The DNA here is from genome assembly GCF_003369695.1 of Bos indicus x Bos taurus. Taxonomy (NCBI): domain Eukaryota; kingdom Metazoa; phylum Chordata; class Mammalia; order Artiodactyla; family Bovidae; genus Bos; species Bos indicus x Bos taurus. The sequence continues at coordinate 298,401 of NW_020867083.1, forward strand.
GAGGCAGTGTCCTCTAAGGCAGGTTATTATGTATAATTATAATAACAAATGGCTTCCTGGGTAGCTCAGCTAGTAAGAATTCACCTGCAATGCAGGATACCCCAGTATGATTCCTGGGTCAGGAAGATCCCCTGGAGAAGGGATAGCCTACCCACTCCAGTATTCTTGGACTTCCCTGTTGGCTTAGCTGGCAAAGAATCTGCCTGCAATGCAGGAGACCTGGATTTGACCCCTGGGTTGGGAAGATCCCCCTGGAGGAGGGCATGGCAACCCACTCCAGTATTACTGGGTGGAGAATCCCCATGGCCAGAGGAACCTGGTGGACTACAGTCCATGGGGTCACAAAGAGTTGGACACAACTGAACAATCAAGCACAAGCACATAATAATAAAAGCATTGAAAAGCAAGTGAAAGAAACATTTTCCAACATGGAGTCAGAATTGGCTTCTTCTCTGATAGAATTCCAGTTGAGCCATTTCAAATCCTGAAAGATGATGCTCTGAATGTGCTGCACTCAATATGTCAGGAAATTTGGAAAACTCAGCAGTGGCCACAAGACTGGAAAAGGTCAGTTTTCATTCCAGTCCCAAAGAAAGGCAATGCCAAAGAATGCTCAAACTACTGCACAATTGCACTCATCTCACACGCTAGTAAAGTAATGCTTAAAATTCTCCAAGCCAGGCTTCAGCAATACATGAACCATGAACTTCCAGATGTTCAAGCTGGTTTTAGAAAAGGCAGAGGAACCAGAGATCAAATTGCCAACATCTGCTGGATCATGGAAAAAGCAAGAGAGTTCCAGAAAAACATCTATTTCTGCTTTATTGACTATGTCAAAGCCTTTGACTGTGTGGATCACAATACACTGCGGAAAATTCTGAAAGCGAGGGAATACCAGACCACCTGACCTGCCTCTTGAGAAAGCTGTATGCAGGTCAGGAAGTTAGAACTGGGCATGGAACAACAGACTGGTTCCAAATTGGAAAAGGTGTACGTCAGGCTGTATATTGTCACCCTGCTTATTTAACTTCTATGAAGAGTACATCATGAGAAACTCTGGGCTGGAAGAAGTACAAGCTAGAATCAAGATTGCCGGGAAAAATATCAATAACCTCAGATATGCAGATGACACCACCCTTATGGCAGAAAGCGAAGAGGAATTAAAAAGCTTCTTGATGCAAGTGCAAGAGGAGAGTGAAAAAGTTGGCTTCCAGTCTTTAAATTTCTCCTGATCCCACCTCCATCCCTGTGCTCTCTACTATCTTCTTTTTCATTTTTTTCTCTTTCTCCTATATAGCAATTCGGCTCTATCCCATCTTTTCCACTCCTGTGTCCATATCTATAACCTGCTCAGGAGAAGGTCCTCCATGACACAGTTCACCTTACTAGGCAGGCAGCTGGGGATGGTAAATTACACATTTGCATGAGTTTTCCTTTCTTTTACTCTACTGTGTTGTCACAATGTGTGGCACTGAAACCCTAACAATGATTAGGAATCAGATCGTGTCTGGAAATTGCTTTCCTTCTGCTGAGTTTTGCAGATAGCTTTCAGTCATTACTTAGTTTCCTACTATGTTTTTAACATTCATCATCATTTGTG